>NC_067437.1:16209490-16509490 GCF_009764475.1 Pristis pectinata | reverse complement strand
TGCATTTCTCTTTCCCCGCTGGTCCACAGTACTGGGCACGGTGCCAAGGTCCCGGTTGCCATGGTCTTCATCTGTCAGGTCATCCTCTCCAACAGAATCTAAAATGAGATACCTATTTTCGAGGGGGACTGCCACAGAGGTACTCTCTACAAACTCTTTATAACTCCTGTCTATTTCCTGCTCGCTCTCCCTAATCAGCTGAAGGCAAGCAAACAATTTTTTTCTGGGCAGCCGTCAACCATTTGAACATTTTAACCAGGTTAATAGAACCTTTTTATGCACCTCATTGATCTGGTCTGCATACATTTATCTCAATCTGTCATCAAATTGAAGCCACTTTGTAGATAAGTTTAGTTTAATTTGGCACCATCATCGGCACAGACATTGTGGGCTGAAAGGCCTGTTCCTGTATGTACTGTTCTATGTTCAGAACAATCCCTGTTGATCAATAAAATGAGTACTAACCAATAATGAAGCACTGATTCAGTTCTGCACTGTTTTGCTGGTGGTACTTAGCATTAATGCTGGTAAGTTTTGGGACTGTTGCGTGAATGTGGAAGTACCAGATTTACTGGCTGAACTCTGCTGTTGAACTACCCACTGAGCAAAAGCTTGATGAGATTCTCCAGTATTTACAATGGAGAATCTGCTCTTGGAACCCTGAGCAGTATCTGTGAGCCCATTCATTTGAATGGTGATTGTAGGGCTGCAGTGAAGAAAGGAAAGACCCAAGGTAAATTACAATTTTTAATTAGGTGTTTAATGCTTTTAATTATTTATGCTTATAGTTGATTTTTTTTTAAAAAAATCTTTCCATTCCCCATAGTTTCTCATTGATTTTTTTAAAAAAAATCTTCAGCTTTGATAGGGCTTTGCGAGCTGTCAAAAAACTCCTAGAGGAATCTTGGGTGAGACTTCCTGGTTTGCCCACATCACTCCATTTACAACTATTGAGGCCCTACCACTGTCCACGGTGTTGCTGATTGGCTTGGGGGTCATCTTGATCAGCAAAATGGACTTTCCAGCTCCAGCGATGGGAAAATGAGGGGAAGGAGGTCAATTAGTGTGAGCAGAAGTCTTCACTCCAGAAAATCTGGGCCAAAGTGCTATATCATTGTAATATAGATATTTATGCAATGGGCTGAAATAGAAGCAATCATTTATTTGGCAGTCAGATTATGGTTAGTTTATTGCAAAAAGTATCGAATACAGCCTGAATATTTGTTGATGATTCAATAGTGATCATTCTTTATGATTTGATCTAAAAGATTGGATTAAAGCTGCTGGTCAATAATCTGTGTTTCTGATAGAATTTAATGTATTTCAGTTTATTTTCTGAGATTCAGTGCATTCCCAATGGGCTTTTTTGGGTGAAAATGGGGCAATATTTATTTAGAAATAATTAAATAGTTCAAATAGTAGCAATTGTGGGGGCATGTGGGGAATAGTGTAAATTGGGGAAATTGAGTTGTTTTCATGAGGCATTCTAAACTGGCATTTGTGGTTAGTCAAAATTTGATTACTTAAATCAGAAGGAAAAGAACTTTTATATTTGAAGCCTATGGGTTGCATATAACTACAAAGGTTTTTTTCTCCCTTCCAGGGCATGTAATACTGCAGTTAGATGCGTTGTTGAATTTGCTGGGCGTTACTCTTTTTTTTACCTATACAAACTGAACAATTTGGCCCCTTGTTTTATTTATAAAGGTTCAGTGTATCTTTGCCTGCCTACTTCAGTCTGCAAGGGAGTTACAGAAACACCCCACGTTCATCGAGCCGTGAGTCATGACTAATTTTTCCAGCTGTGTTAATAAATGTGGACAAGGAAACGGTCAATTTTAATAGCTAAATATTCAAAGATACGGTGCACACAACAGTGGAAAATGAGTAGTCTGCAATGCGGTAGCAACTCTGGCCAGACCAATTTGATATGTAGGTTTACTTCTTAGGGGAGAATTGGTGAAAGGGACACTATTACTAATTTACAAGCAGCAATTTGAGACCACTAGATTTAAACTGGGACCAGTAATAACTGGACATATGGTATGATTTTAGTTTACTCATCACAATATGAGTATTCTGGAGCAGTTCAAAATTTGCCACATGTTTTATTGTTTTAACACAAATTTGCTATTTTAAAACCTTTAGGTTATGGGAATTGGGTTTACCACTTCCTGAGGTTCTTTTTCACCAGGGTAAAAGAGGAGCCAAATTGACTTTGTACAGTGCAAAAAAAAAACACCAGATCTAGCAGTGAAAATACACATGGTTGCTTCTGAAAAGAGTAATCATTTCAACTCTGGGTTGAAGTCTGCAAATAACCAAATTGGATGATAGTTAACATACAAAGTTACAGGTGGTTCTGGCAAAAGCCTGAATTAACAAGCTGAATTGCCACTGGTGTTCAATCTAATGAAAGCGCACCCTTAAAACCTGATAATGTGCATTTAAGTAATCTTACCAAATCCTATCCATACATCCATCAGATGCACAATCATGAATTGTAACCTACTTTAACTTACAGAAGCCCTGAGGCTCTTCTCCCTCAGTGAGTGCAGCTGTTCAGGACAAATAAGGATTTACAGACTTGTCAGCTCTGCTCATCTTGCTTGCCCTTCTACTACATGATTTTTTTATTTACAGAAGGAAGGAAGAGGAAATATTTTGCTTCCTGCTTAATCCTATTTTCATTTTAAGCATCCAAACATTTTTTTCCTAATTGTGGGAGGTGCAACAGACCTATGATCTAATTTATTCCTGTAATATTTTTGGAAATTGCAAGTAGACAGAGCCACCAGCATTAATTAAAATGCAAGTAAAAGTTTGATCCCTGTTACAGAATTAAAACTTGGAACAGCCCTCCCATAAAACTTGATATTTTTTCTCATTCTCCTAGTGCAGCAGGTATTTGCTTCATGCTTTATTTGCTCTTTAGTTCTGATTTTTGTTTTTGCAGCAACTTATCTGATTGGAACTGCAATGGAATTACTGTTCCGGTTCACTTTTTTTAAATGTGTATTGTGAATACAAATCATTTTTTAAAAAAGATGTTCTTCACAATAATTGTTTAACCAGTTTGAGTAATGAAAAAACTCTCAAATACTCCAAGGTGGTTCATCAAAGTTTATATTTCAGCCCCTGTTGTCTCACTACAATATCCCTAGTTACTTCTGCCAGGAGAAGGTAAACATTTGTTGGTACAGCTGAAAGTAACTCTGTCATCCCTGACCAACATTTTCATGCTGTGGAGTTGAAAGCACTCGTATCTTTTGTGAGGTTGCTTTCTCTCCTGCTGATTCCTGGAGGAGCTGACCCTTTTGAGGACTCCATGTGAGGAATGTGAACTCAGCAATCTCTGAGTGAACGTAAGTTTGGGGAGAAGAGCAGTTCATCAGCTTTTTAAAGTCACACATCTTGTATCTGAAAATATTCTATCCATGTTAAAAGCAGTATTTCAACTCTGTGTATTTTAAAACTGGTTATCTAGTGCATCTAGGCTATCGCTCATGAGGATTAACAATTTCTCTAGAATGTTGCTTTGATTAGTTTGGGAGTTTGGTGGAAATATTTTACTGTGGTGTCAGTTTTTCCAGAATTTTTTTAATTTGCTACTCATCTGCTGTATTTTCTTTAATCACAACTAAAAATACTGCTGCATTTTAATCATAAAAAATGTATTAAAAATAGCTCCAGTTTTAAATCAAGTGGCCTTAATTGCTTCAATGTAGTAACTTAGTAATAGATTTTTCTGCAGTTAATGGTCTTCACATCATAGACCACAAGATCATTTATTGGACAATAAAACTGTTACTTGAGTAATGAACAGGATATTATACACCTAAATTTCATTGAAGGAAGAGAATGTAGAATTGTTATGTACAATAGTTTGGTACATGAGTATCAAACAAGGCTTGACATTGGGCTGCTGTGGTACATATGTTGCATTGTATGGTTATTGGGTACATTTGTTGTTTGTATGACGAGAACCTTATTTACCCCTATTTTGTCCCTAGACTCTGCACAATGCCCATTGCGTGAAATATTGGGTGTATACATCCTTGTTTATGGATAATTGAATTGTGTAAGTTAGTTCCACTGCAGTTTTCTCACTGAAGCATCTCTGGACTAAACAATGAAATGCTATCTGAAACTGGAAATGTTTTTTTTGTTGTTGTCCATTCACTTTGAAGTTGCTTCTTAATTTGTCTCAAGCTGAATTCAGATTGAGTTGGCTTTCTTAGCATTGTGCAACTTGCCTATTTGATTTCACAGTTTAATTTGCAGTGTTTGAAGATGAAAATATTAACATATGAGGTTTACCAATTTAATACAGCTCTGGTGTAGTGAATTATGTATTTTTAGACTAGTTAAAAGACAGTCTAGACAACCACACAGTGATGGCCAAGCCATAGAAAAGAGGATGCTACATTTTTGCTGTACCTAATCTATACACCTTATTCTATCCAGCAGTATTAACTCGGAAAATGTATGTACTCTTCCACCAAATCTGAATATTTTCTGAATGATCATGATAACAGTTAAGTCAACTTTCCTCTCACAAGGTTTTATTTTTAAAAAGATAATATTTCCATAAGGTATTGAATGATATTTTCAGATATTTAAATACTGCCAAAATTAGATGCTCTGATTTCATTAGACTTGCCCTTCTGGGTCTTTTATTCTTTTGCAAATAGCAAATATACCCAATAACTTTCCATTTAAGAAATAGAACATTAAAATGCTCCTTAAACACTGGATTTAATTTAAATGACACCAGCTATGTAATTGGAACTGAGCTGTATCACTTTTGCAAAATGCCTTTTTAAGAGAGAGATTATTGAGGGTCAAATATGGCCTAATGTTTGTGCTTCCTGCAAAAATGTCTATACTAATCTGCTTAAGTTTCTTGTTGCCAGCTCTCTATTAAGGAGCTTAAGGTTAGTTTGTTCATAATTTATAAATTTCTGAGCTGCAGTTTAGAATTTAATACATCTGGCCAAATAATTGGTGGATAAAATATACTTCCTTGTCTGCAAATAGATTATGGATGTGCTTCAAGCTTTAAACCTGATTGCTGTACCAATCGTTGCTGCCTAGTCTTTCCAGAAATTGGAATTGTCCATTCAAAATTGTAACAAATAACCTTTAAAGCTGTAGGATTTTCATTCTTTTGGAATTCACACTCCTATTTTTTTTACAAATATTAATGTCAAGGCTTGTTTGGAAAAAGTATCAAACTAATGGGTATGGCATTCTATGTAAGATCTTATAAGCAATAGGACTCAATGAAAGATTTAAACAGAAGCCACCAGCAGTTAATGTGCATTCTATACATTTTCAAGCCCAAATCCTTATTGTATTCCTCCACAGTTCCATTTTTTTAATTCTGGTTTAATCACTCATTAGGAAAGAGGATAATGTCTACCTCATTTTGCATTTTCTTTTAAGCTTATGTGATTTCAATTTTAAAAAGCTTAATATAAACTATTCTGATTAGAACATGCGTAAGATAAGTTTATTTTTATTAATGGCCATGAGTTGTCTCCAGCGTATGAGAAATTACCTTTCTCACAGTTGTGCAGTGCAAACAAAAAACCTGTATTTTTATTTGGAATGGCCTTCAGAGAAGTAAATTGTGTAATCAACCAAGTATTTACTGCTGGGATTTTGAATATATTGGTTAAAACCAAAAAGCAAGTACTTCAGTTTCATTTTTACTTTGTGTGATTGGTGCAAGTCCCTTCTTGCAGGTGTGTAATACTGAACGCTCTCCCCTTTTTAACTTCCCAACATTTAGGGTATAAAACACTGTGCAGCTGAGTCACTAATAGTGGAAGAGATGGAGGCTGGTGTCCTCACAGTGTGTATTCTCATTTTGGAAGCTTTTCAATTTACTTTTTTTTTCCTCCTTCGTTCTAAAAGCAAAACAAGGACTCTTTGCAGTTGATTTCAAATGGCTATTTTACTGGACTGAAAGAATTCCATAAGGTATCATGTCTTGGAAAAGAACTATGTACAGAATCTTGGGAAGTGGAATGGGGAATTAATGAAGGCCATGTAGTTCAGACAAAGTCAACTATGCAGTTTCTCATTTATTAATATGTAAATTATTTAAAGATATCTTTAAGTCATGTTTTTGTACTCTGAGCAGTTTATATCCATTAAACAATGCTTTACTCTCACAGGAGTTCACCTGGCATGCGGTCTATGTTTGGACCACTGCAACACAGGATCTGTAGGGTAGGGTGATGCAACTACCAAAATTATATTTGTGAAAATTTGCATATTGTTTGGCGTGTGATCTTAATGGAGCTTATGTTATTTCCCATGTGCTTTTTTTTGTAACAGCATCCTAAATTTTGCCACTTGCACACATGGGTTTAGAATTAACAAGTTAACTGCTTGGAGTAGTTTAGACAAGTGAACGCACTGCACTTCTGTGATATAATTGAGGTTATAAAATACTGGACGGTGATTTATAATGTATTTATAACTCGTCTTCTCAGTGGTGTTTTCATCTTTTTTTAATTTTTTTTAGTTTTATGTGATTTCAATGTGTTTTTCTCCTGTCCGTTATCGCTCTCATATGTAATGGCTCCAATGCAGCTAGATGAAAGAAGTGCGTGGGCAGGTGTATAAAGTGGGTTCGAATCAGGTCAGTATGGAGAATACTGTAAGTGACCACCTCTGAATACCCTTACTTAAATTGGAATCCTAATTTTAATTTGGTTGTTTTGGCATGATTGCTGTCTAAAATGGAATTCAGTCAGTCATTTAAGTTGCTTCAAGTGGCAGTGCAACCTCTTTAAATCTTTTAGGAGCTTCATACAGATGAAACATTTCCCCCTTGTTTCTGTTAAGGTAGGACAAGGAGTTCAGACTTCTTTTAAATGAATCTGTTGATATGGACCTCTGCCTGTTCCAGTAAGTTTGAAATGAAAATGTAGTACAATGTTATACACACTGCTCTCTAAGCATGCACAGTCCAGATAGACTGGCAATTTTGTTGGTGGGCTTCTTTCCCTGCAGTCGGTGTAATTGTTGCCAGCTTTTTAGTTATCATAAAGTTAATTTTCCTACAGGTTTTATTTCCAAGACATGGTACTTGCCTGGAACCTTCTTCACAAAAGACTGATAGATGACCTCTTAAAATGCAAGTTGCCCTAGACAAATGTGGAATCCTCTGTGTGATTTGTAATTTTTACCTACAATAAGATGTATTTGGGTGTAAAAGTATGTTTCCGATGGCTGCCTTGCCCTGTAAGTCCAGACTCTGAAAGAAGTGCCAGTAGAAGACTACTGCATTTACCTTGGATCTTGTGGTAAACCCATGAAATCCTAACCAGATGTTGAAGAATATTCTCTTAGCCGATAGGGGAAGGAAAAATTCTTCAACTGAGGTGTGATCTAAGGGTCCCCACTACTGCTGGTTTTGATGGTGCTAGCTACAGACCTGTTCCTATCGTATTGTACGCAGAGCAAAGTCCACTTTTTGGAATGGTAATATATTTGAGATTAGTATTCTCTGGAATGTTGTGGTTCTACAATAATTAATCTTCCTTGTATACCTTAGTACTGCGAATAACACCAGCAATTGAAGTGTATGCATATAAGCTGGTTATTGGAAAGCACTGTTATAGCTTGAGATAGCAGTGATTAATTTATGAAGCTCATTGTTTCAAAAGTAATCCCAATCTGCTAATATTTTTAAACATTTTCATTTTGAAAAAAGTTCTAATATTTAATCAAATTTATTGCCCTAGTGCAACTTCACTAAAAATTATTTTGCTTCATTAAATCCTTTAGTAATGAATAACTTAACATCAAGCAGCCACTGGATATGCAAAAAGCAACTATCTTGATTTTTTAACTACCTGGAGACATGCCATGTCAAATAAACACTTAGGTAGCAGGAAGTTAGTGCTAACTTGGCAAAGGAGCTTGAACTCTGTGTTCAAAATGTTTTAATATTTCATATCTTTGGTTCGAAAGATCTGTTTATCATTAAAAGTAACTGGACTTTCAATAGCTATGGGTTTGATAATTTTACTGCAAATATTTTCAGACTAAACTATTGTAATGTTATTTTAAGTTGCCCGTTTAATTTGGGAAAGGTGCAAGATATTGGAAACATACTTTGTCAGAGGGATAGAGACTGGAATAACTTGTTATATATTGTGATTCCTAGTTTCCTGTCTAACCTTCTTTTGCACTATGACCCCTGTATTACAGGAGATGCCAGTCGGCAGAGAATCAGATTTACAGATGATCGAGTTTGCAAGAGCCATCTCCTGAGCTGCTGCCCACATGACATTCTTTCTGGAACGGTAAATTATTTTGTTAGCTATATACACCTTTTTTTGGCTTTGAACTTGGTCAAATCTTGATGAAAATAGTTTTGTGCCATTTGTAATTTTAGACATCCATTGATGTTACTTTTGTGACACTGGGAGCATTTTATAATGAAAAATAGAACCCACTATAGTACCTTCCCAGCTGGTTAGATCAAGTTAGCTCAGTAGAATCCTTCCTGTTGATTCAATGTGAAATAGTTCTGCAAATTCATTAATTTTGCCTTTTCATTCTACTTTATCTGAGTTCACATCTGCTGCTCCCTCTTGTATATAGTAATGGTACAATACATAGTTTTAAAATGGCAAAAATATTATATGTTAATTTATATAATGCACTGTTTTAATGCTGTGCTAGTTGATAAGTTGACTTTTCATCCTAAGGTTGCTCATTTTGTTTTTGTTTTGTGGGTATCGGTTCATTTTGGAATATGTTCATCAGGCCATCACTATTGCAATATATTTTTGTTACTGTAAAACAACTTGAGACACTTTGTAGTGTTCGCTACTGCACTGTTCATAATTTTTGTAAATTTCCTTTGGTGTTGTTCATAAGTCACAGTTTTACAAAGCATGAAAGTTTATAAAGGAAAAGGAATTGTTTGTATCCATTTAGCACCTCTTATAGCCCCCGGAAAAGAAGTGCCTCATTGTTAAGGTCCTTTTTAAGGATGGTCACAGTTGCAAAGGAGGAAGCACACATGCAGCAAAGTTCCACATACTAGTTTTGTAGTGAAAAGTTAGATTGATGATCAAGAGTGCCGCCAGTCCACTATTCTTTAAAATGTGACATAGGATCACTTCTATTCACTATAGAACTTAATCAGAGCTCCCTCAGTTCTCTTTGCAACGTCAGCCTACATTTTTGTGCTCAAATTTCTGCAGCAGGCTTTGAACCTTATTCAAAGCTAGGTGTGCAAACCATTGAGCCATGGCTAAATGTGCCATATGATGAAATTCAAATTCAGAATGTGTTATCCAACTGCTACTTTGAAATGTGTTACTTTAATCAAAAACTAAAACCTGCAGATTCTAGAATTCTGAAATAAAAACAAAAAATGCTGGAGATACTCAGCAGCTCAGGCAGCATTGGGGGAGGCAAACACAGTTCATGTTCTGGTTAAAGTCCATCAAACAAAAACAAGGATGTTAGAAATCCAAACACGTTTTAAGTTGCAGAGGAAGGGGAGGGGTGGAGAGACCAAAGGAGATGTCTCTGATAGATGGAAACCAAGAGAGACTGACTAGTTAAAAAGGCTAAGTAAGACTGGTGAAGGTTTGTTAATTTCTAATTAAAATACAAGAAATACTCCGCATCTGTAGAAAGCTAATGTTTCTGGTTGGAGACCCTTGTTAGTTGCAGCTGATCTGTCTGAAGGAGTTCTAAATAGATGAAAAATGCCATTGAGCTGAAATAGAAAATGCACTGCAGTTGCTAGAAATCTGAAATAAAAGAGAAATCTGGAAATATTCTGCAGTCAGGCAGTTTCCGTTGATAGATAAAAGACTGTACTAGAGCTGGCTGGTTCTGATGCAAACTGCAAAGGCTGTTTTATGAAACTTTTGAGTCCTGGGGTGTATAATATCCCTGGTCAGAAGATGAGAGCTTATGTTGGGCATTATTGGAACAGTGTGAGAAAGAAGTCTAAGTGGGAGTGGCTTTAAGAAGTAAATTAACAAGCAACTGGAGGCTTGGGTTCAGGAGATGTAATATCTGTACCTTTGCCTCTAGGGACCCAAATAATCTTTTAAGGTGAAGCAACTTCCAATTACCTCACCGCTCGCAATGTAGTTTCCTCTACATTGAATAAACCAAAGGCAGATATGGTGACTGCTTTGCAGAACCCCTCCACGTAGTGTGCAAGGGTAGCCATGAGCTTCCAGTTACTTATTAATTTAATTCTCCATTGCACTCTCATTTTTGACCTGTCATTGGCCTCCTACACCATTCCATCAAAGCCCAATGTAAGTTTGAGGAACTGCATCTCATCTTCTGACTGGGAACATTACAACTCAGGACTCAACATTGAATTCAGCTGCTTCTGATGGCCAGCTTTTCCGGTTTGTATCAGAACATGCCAGTTCTGATGAAAGAGTTGTTAACTATAATGTTAACTTTTTTTTTCCTTCCACAGATACTGCATGATCTAAGTATTTCCAGCATTCTATTTTCTTACAGATTTGTAGCAACTGAAGTTTTTTAATATTAGAATTCTAGCAGTTTTTTTCTTTCCTCTACCACCACCACCTCCCCACTCCCTCCCCCCCCCCCCCCCCCCACTGCAAAGTTCAAAACCATTTCTTCCAGATCAGCTGTGATGACTCACTTTCAGCACCATCTTAGCCTGCACCATGACCTCTTGAGTCATTCAATCTTTCTTGGTCTCCAGCCCATCACAGGTATTTCCCTCGTCCTCTGTACCTTTCCCTTTCTCTACAACCTAATATGTTCAATTTCCACCTATCCCTGGTTCTGATGAAGGGTCATTGACTTCAACAGTAACACTTTGTCTCTCTCCACAGATCTACTGTGTATTTGCTGATCTGAGTATTTCCAGCATTTTCTGTGTCCCGTGGTATGGCTCTGGTGTTTATGTTTGTGGAGAGTTTGTGTGCATACCGAATGTCACCTTTTTGGTGCTTTTTAAATAAAGTCACTATAAATATAAAAAAAAATTGTACTGCTTTTGTTATGCTTGTTTCCAGTGAAGTGCACGTGGCCAATTAGCTGATACTTGATTAATTAAAAACCATGGCACAATAGTAAATGCAATTCTGCTGTTGGAGAATATGAATTCTTTTCAGTTCATAAAATCTAATTTCTGTTAACTAAACACAGAGCGAGACCCATATTTAATTCTGTTCATTTGGATTTGGTTCAGTAGTTAAGCTTGGTAATGTAACCAGAGTGATGCAATCTGATTCTTGTCAAAGAGGCCCATTTTGCTAACAGATACTTAGAATTTTTTTTCCGATGTGTACTTGTGAAAATCAGCATGATGGACAGAAAATGCATGCCACATGTACAACTAGCATGTACATTGTCATTGATTTCCATGTCACATAACAAAGTCACAATACCAAGTATTTGTCACTTGTAGTCACTGATTAACTTCAACATAAACACAATTTTTATGAACATAAAGCCTTTTTTCCAAACTACAATTCAAAATTTGTGACTATGTTCTATGTTCTGCTCTACAAACTATCTTCAACAAAGATGTACTAAACTCTTGACCTTCAGAAGATTGCAGTTTCATCTTAGAATTAGCATATCCTGAATTGCAAGGTGGTCTATTGTACTCTTGTCATATTATAGTGGCATATTATCCAGGTTACATTGAGCCCTGCCACCGGAGCCCCACCAGTAAAATTTACACTTCATTCTTATCGATAACATCATGTTAACATCAATTTATGATCACCTTCCCTGTTGTTTGCATGGCTGACTTTCTTTGTTTTCCCCCATATGTTTCTACTTGAGCTCATAGTTGTTTCAGGGTAATGAAGTGTGCATCATCATCTTAACTAGGTCCAGACCAGTCTTTACTGATGCTGTTATGAGTACAAACACTTTACTATAGGGATTGGGGAGGCACAAAATTATGTGCAATATTTTTTTTCGAGGATTCAAAGGCTAATTGTAGTCCATATTTCCCCTAGCTAGTTCACTTCAGCCAGTTGCACAGCAAGGATCAAATCTTAGACTCTGGTCATGCTGCATTTGAGGTTCCTTTTTCATTATCTCAGACTTATGTGATGTGGGTGACATTTATTTTGACATGCTTCCTAGTTCAATACTCTCAATATATATTCAGAATATGCTAGAAACCTGCAGTGACTCATGAACCAAATACAGGGGGTTTTCATTTCTAGAAAAAAGGCCATTTTGCAATTTTCCATAATGCTACACTGCATCATCTGCGCATATGAAAAGAAGCAGTGCTCGCCTACTAACTCCCCAAAGCCTATCTGCCGTCTACAACATTGAAGTCAGGAGTGTGATGGAATACTCTTCAGTTGGCTGGATGAGTGCAGCCTCAATAAAACTCACGAAGCTCAACACCATACAGGACATAGCAGCCCGCTTGATAAGCACCCTATACACAACCATTCACTCACTCCACACCAACGCACAGTAGCAGCAGCTTGTACCAGCTACAAGATGCACTGCAGCAACTCCCCAAGACTCCTTAGATAGCACCTTCTAAACCCATGATCTCTACCAGCTAGAAGGACATGGGTAGCAAAAGCATAGGAACACCACCATCTGGACGTTGCCCTGCAAATCACACATCATCCTGACTTGGAAATATATTGCTGCTCTTTCACTGTCACTGGGTCAAAATCGTGGACCTCTTCCTAACAGCACCATCTGTATACACACACTTCAAGAACAACACGGTTCAAGAAGGCAGCTCACCACCACCTTCTCAAGGACAATTAGGGATGGCCAATTAAATGCTGACTCAACCTGTGAAGCCCACATCTGTGAATGAATATAATAAAACCATACAGGGCATAGCCTACATGATGGCACCCTATCCACAACCATTCACTCACTCCACCACTGATGTACAGTAGCAGCAGTTTGACTATCAACAGGATTCACTGCAGCAACTCGCCAAGATTTCTTAGACAGCACCTTCCAAACCCACAACCTCTACCGGCTAGAAGGACAAGGGTAGAGAAAGCATGGGTGCATCACCTCCTGGAAGTTGCCCTCCAAGCCACACACCATCCTGACTTGGAAATATATTGCCAGTCCTTCACCGTTGCTGCGTACTAATCAGCCATGATCTTATTGAAATAGACTTGAGGGTCTGAATGGTCTTTGCATTTTTATTCTAGACTCGCTTTGAAACTCATGTGGTTGTTAAAACCATACTTCAAAAGTACTTCATCGGCTGTAAATAATTTTGCAACATGCCAAAGTCCTGAAAGAGGTTATATAAATATACATTTTCTTTAAGCCCAAACTTAAAACCCCTGGATACCACGACTAATATTGCTGAACAACCTAACTAGGTCTTCCGTCAAGCTTCAGGCTTCCAAGGCTGCTGTTGCTATGTTTTGTTCTGACATAGAAGACTAAATCTGTAATTAGGCAGACTGCAACCTGGATCAGTAGCCAGATAACTGTAAATAATATATGATGCTTCAGGAAGAAACAGCACGCCTTCAGTTCTTTAAGACATTCAACCCTTTGAGAGGATGCTTTTTTTAAAGCTAATTTTGTACACTGAGGTTGGGGGGTGGGGCAAGGGGGGGCACAAGTTTTGAGTGTTTTCCAGGCAGATTGCATTTTCATTTTCTGTAGATATTAGCCTGTCAGAAGCAACTGGCTTGTTCTGCGAACTTAACTCTCTCTTTCAGCTCCAGAGTGCAAATAAGGAGCTTATTATGTAAAATGATTTTGCAATGTATTGATTTGATGAGACCTTTCAGTGGAAGTGAGGTCTTTCTACTTGCAATTTAGACTTGATGTGCATTAATTACTTACCACCTTGTTTTGCTTTGGAAGTTTCTCCATGTTGAGTCATTAAATCATTGGCTGCTAAGGGTTCCTGTTGTTTGATGTAGCCATCTGTCATTTTATATTGCCTGTTCATTGTAGAATGGTTTGGTATTTTTGTTTGCTATTTCACGGATTGCTATTTAGTACTGATTAGTTAATAATACAACTTTTTTTCTTCTCCATTTCTTACAGCGAATGGACCTTGGGGAGTGCACAAAGGTTCATGACCTTGCACTAAGAGCAGACTATGAAATTGCCTCCAAGCTGAAGGACCACTTTTTTGAAATGGATGTAAGTAGTTGTGTGATTAACGATTACTAATTGGTGCAAACATTAGGAGTATTGTTTATTCTGTTTCTTAATGTATACTCTTCTAGATATAGACCCAGGCTTCTTACAGCTGTAGCCAACCTGCCTTGCCTTTAACTTTTTAACTTTCTACAGATAAAGGCTAACCATCATAAACCTCTTTTTTTTGAGCATAACGATTCAATTTAGGTCATCACCATACCAAAGCTGAACTGTTCCTAGCTGCTTCATCCCTTTGTAAAAAAGGTACTTGGATGTGTATTTTTTTAATCTTGAATGAGTGACTTACCAGTGTTGAAGTTATCCTTCACTGCCTTGCCCACTCAATCTGTTATGTTTGTTTATAAATATATGCTTCTATGCACATTATTTTGCCACCAATCTTTCCATTATCAGAAGACTTGGATATAAGCCTCAAGTTACTATTTCACAATTAGATTTGCCTCTTTATTCATTTTCTTCCAATTTGAGAATGTGTCTTTTACTTTACTGGACCAGTCACCCAGCGAACTAGACTAATAATCCAAAGAATAACACACAAGATGCTGAAGGAGCTCAGCAGGTCAGGCAGCATCTATGGAGGTAAATAGATAGTCGATGTTTCATGTTGAGACCCTTCATCTGAACTCAGGAGTGTGTTGCTCCAGATTCCAGCATCTGTAATCTCTTGTGTCTCTATTAATACAAATATGCAAATTCAAGTCCCACCATGACACCTGTCTTTCAAAGGAAGAAATTTGTAACCATTTTCACCTACAAGAAACCCCGCGACTCTGTTGCAATGTGATTGATTCATAAATGTCCTGTGAAGTGGACTAGCAAACCATTCAATTCTACCATAATCACTACATTAAAGCAAAAAAAGAATAAAACTTGATGGATCACCCATTGTCAACTTAGTCATCTGAATTTTGCTCTAGCAAAATCACTCCCAGTGCAGTCGACCTTAGAAATTTCTCCTCTTGAGCATCTGGGGATCGGTGTCTGAATTACTTGAGCAACAGCTTGACTTGATTTTATTCACAGAATTGTACCTTACAGGCAAAGTGCCAGACTGCTGCTGCTCATTGCTTATCCTATCCCACCAGCAGGGCAAATCCACCAGAGGTATACAGATAGGGCAAAGTAGTCTGAGAAGTCCCCAAAATTGGCTCCAAGTCTCATGGAATCAAGTCAATCATGGACAAGGAAATCTACTCTTGATTACCACCTACAGAGCTCCCTTTTCATGATTACCACCTACAGAGCTCCCTTTTCATGTTCAAGGAGCACTGAGAGCAGCAAGTGCACAGAATGTGCCCTGAATGGGGACATCAACGTCCATCGCCAAGAGTGGCTTGGTAGCACTACCACTAACTGAGCTGGCTGAGTGCTGAAAGACGTAGCACCCAGATTTGGTTTGAATCAACACGTGGGAGAAACCTATGACCTCATTCTCATCATTCCACTTGTGCTTGGATGCATATATCCATCATGACATTAGTAGTCCTGACTTCACCACACAGTCCTGACTTCACCATGAAGACATCCTCCATGTTGTGTAACACTTCAGTTCTAGTAAATGGGATAGAGTCAACTGATCTAGCAGCTCAAAACCAGGCGGCCATGAGGTGCTTTGAAACCTATGCAGCAAAAATGCACACCTCGGCAATCTGTCACCTTGTGGCTTGCCACATGCCATATTCTACCATTACAGTCAAGCCAGAGGATCAACCCTGGTTCAATGAAAAATGCAGGGCCTGTTTGAAATGGTGCCAGATGTACCTAAAAATGCAGGGCCACCTTGGTGAAGCTGCAACAAAGGACAATGTGCTTGCTAACCAGTATGCAGTGGATAGAACAAAGTGGTACCACAATCAAATCAAAAGACCTTGTCTCATTGTGAATGGTGGTGAAAAGATAAACAGCTAACAGGTGGAGGAGGTTCCCATCTTCATAATACCAGGTCTCATCATGTTGGTGATAAAAACAAAGCAGAAGCATGTTCAGCTGGATATGATTGATGATTCATCGTGGCTTCCTTCTGAGATCCCTATAATCTTAGAAAGCAGTAAATTCAATTTGCTCCACTTTATCAAGAAAATGCTGAAAGCACTAGATATAGCAATGGCTAAGGAAGCAGACAGCATCTTGGCTGTAGTGCAGACAACTTGCATTCCAGAACTAGCTGCACTTTTAACCAAACTGGCATCTACTGAAATGGAAAAGTATAAATTGCCTTGGCATATCCTCAGAAATCATGACAGATCCATCAGGCTTAGTTATGCCCGGTCTATTTTCAAGCTTCAACAAGGTGACGAAGGTGCTAAAGGCATTGCTGTCAAGTGCTATTTAATCTTCATTAGCTTGTGTGTCAGTGCTATAAGGCGGGTTTTGCCGGGACCTTTTAGCTGTAGACCTTATCACAGTCTTGGTACAAACATGGAGCAAAGAACTAAATTCCAGAGATAAGGTGAAAGTGACTGCCTTTGAAAAAAATATGTAACTGAGTGTGACATCAAACTGAAGTTAATGGGCATCAGGAAAACATTCCATTGCTTAGAATCCTAACTTGCCCAAAGGAAAGTGATTGTGATCGTCATTCCAATCCCAGAACATTGCCCAGAGGAACTCCTTCAGTAATGCCTTGGGCCCAACTATCTTCAGTCATTTATCTTAAGATTATAAATTGGAATTTCTGC
Organism: Pristis pectinata; assembly: GCF_009764475.1. Taxonomy (NCBI): domain Eukaryota; kingdom Metazoa; phylum Chordata; class Chondrichthyes; order Rhinopristiformes; family Pristidae; genus Pristis; species Pristis pectinata. Next base: position 16,492,631 of record NC_067437.1, on the reverse strand, counting down.
AGGTGATTGCACAATGCTCAATTCCATCTTTAAATCCTCGACAAACAAAGCACGCAGTCCATGCCTGTGTTCATTAAGACCTAGACAACAATCGTGTATGGACTCCTATGTGATAAGTAACATTTGTGCCATGTGCCATGCTATGACCATCTCCAGTTAATCTAGCCACACAGCCTTGGCTTTCAAGGACACTTCCATTGCAGAGCCCCTGCGCCCCCACCATCAACTTTCTGTTGTGACCACTGACCAGAAATTCAACTAGACCAACCACATAATACTGCAACTAATGTGGAAAGTCAGAGACTGCTTATCCTTAGCTAGTGACATCGCCCCTGACATCCCAAAATCTTTCTAGTGTTTATAAAGCACAGGTCAGAAGTTTGACCTGGCTGAGAGCAGCTATAAAATTATTCAGGACAGGATAACCTGCTTTGGCACCCCATCCACCACCCTCTCTTAGCATTTCGTATCTGCAATCTATACTCTGAAGATATATTCTAGTTTCTTATCCAAACTACCTTGTTCTCCATGAAAGAGAAGTGGAGCATGGGAACACCATCCTAACTTGGAAACATTGTTCGTCGTTACTGGGTTTAATATTGTGGGCATGCCTTCACCAAAGGACTGGAATGGTTAAAGGCAATGGCTCACCACCACCTTCTCAAGGGGTGTAAGGGATGGGCAATAAATGCTGGACTTAGCAGCAATGTTCTCATCCCAGAAAATGAATGAAAGGAAACACACCTGTTATCCCTACTCCCTGCCTATCCAAGCTCCTTACCAGATCAATAATTTGCCTTCAGTTCATTGAGCTTTAATTTTAACTACTTTTCCTCTCACCTCCCACATAGTCTTCTGGAAATTCGTATGAACTAGGTATTCCCCAGTTTACTACTGTAGTTACATCCTTAGTTTAAATTGTGCTTATTAGATGTAATCTATCATTGCAAATAGTGTTGCCTTTCTGCAATTAGCTCAAGTTTGTCTCGAGTGCTCAGGCATTCTACACTAGTATAGAATTCAGTAACTTCTCCTCTAACTGATTGGGAGCTTCCTGCTTTCTTTCACTTTCTTTGGGAGCAATATTTTCTTGCTGTATTTGAGTATCATTGAGGTTGTTTGCCTTCAATCATTTTTTTCTGTCTCCAGCACAAGGCATATATAGTCGTCGTCCCCATTCCCCCCCCCCCCCCCCCCCCCAACAAAAAGTTGTTTATTGTTTTTTTCCCTTTTGAGCTGCTAAGTTTGTGTACTGTTCAAGTGGAACGGCATATTTTGCCTTCATTGGTCGTGGTATTTAGTATAAAAGTTGGTAAGTCATGTTGCAGCTGTATAACACTTTGGTTAGGTCACATTTGGATTACTGACTGCTGTTCTGATCGCTGCATTACAAGAAGGATGTGGAAACTTTGGAGAGAGTACAGAAGAGGTTCACCAGGATGTTGCCTGGATTAGAGAGTATAAGGAGAGGTTAGACAAAATTGGATTGTTTTATCTGGAGCGTCAGAGGCTGAGGGGTGACCTGATGGAAGTATTAGAATTGTGAAAGGCATGGATGGGGTGCATGGTCAAGGTCTTTTTCCCAGCGTGGAGGTGGCAAGTACTGCCAGGTGTGGCTTTGGAGTGGGAGGGTTTGGGGGAGTTTCATAAGCCAGGTTTTTGCATGAGGAGTGGTAGGTGCCTAGAATGCGCTACCAGGGGAGAGGGTGGAGGCAGATGCAATAGTGAAGTTTTGGAGGCCTTTGGACTACCACATGAACAGGCAGAGAATGGAGGGATATAGACCATGTGCAGGCAGATGGAATTAAATTAGCAACAAGTCAGCACAGACATTGTGGGCCAAAGGGCCTGTTCCTGTGCTATAATGTTCTGTGTTTGGAAATTCTTCAAATGTTGATGTCTCTTTTTCTCTGCTGATGGGCTACTTCTGACAAAGACTTCCTTGCTTGTCTATAACCAGGAAACCTAGAGGAAGAGGTCTGGATTTAATATCAACTGTGATCCATGGCCTGAAGAAGAATTAGCATGCATTCTTTGAAACTCAATAATATATGACCATTCTGAGACGAAACATCCCTTTAGCCAACCTAATTATTTGCTGCACCCACATGCAAACTTTTTTTACTTTGTGTACAAGAACACCAGCATTCATTAATCTCGTACCATTTAAATATTCTGCTTTTCTATTCTACCTTACCAAAATGTATAATCTTATATTTTCCTATCTTGTATTGCATTTCCAATCTTTTTCCCCCATCTGCATAACCTGTCTATATACCTTTTGCAGATATTTTGTGTCCACTTCACAACTTAATTTCCTACCAATCTTTGTATCTATCACCTATTGATATAAAAATGTTTTTATGTGATATTGTGCGCGATTTAGTAACAGAGCAGCAATTAAATTGACCCATCTCTGAATCTGCCTTGCTTGGCAAAGAATTTGCATGTGCTTGCTGTAGAAATCAGCTCTTGGGTGCTGTTTAATTCTGGAATACAGATTGTTAAACACTTTGTACAGAAACTTTTGATTATTCTCTGCATTCTGTCACATAACAGGATATAAAATAAATTGAAATGGAAAACAAAATACTCAGCAGATCAGGTAGCGTTTACAGAAAGAGAAATGGTGTTCATGTTATGAGTTAAATTGTCACCAAAACTGTGAACCGTGGGTATGGTAATAACCTTGTCTTTTTCAAGGAGTGGCCTTAAATGTTTTTGCAAGCAATGCACAGACTATAAGAAACTCCGTTTTATCCATTCACAATAAAGCATTGTATCTACCTCAAAAATATACTTACTATATTCCTAATACCATTGTCCCAAACCTAACACTCAATCAACTGAGCTATCCCACAATAATCGACCAGAGATCATAAAGTTGTACACCATGGAAACGGGCCCTTCTGCCCATGCCAACCAAGATGCCCCATCTAAGCTAGTTCCATTTGCCAGCATTTGGCCCATAAACTTCTAACCAATCGTTGTACCTGTCCAACTGTCTTTTAAAAGTTATTATTATACCTGCTTCAACCACTTCCTCTGGCAGCTCATTTCACATAGATACCACCCTCTGTGTAAGAAAAAAAGAAAAGTTGCCCCTCAAGTTCCTATTAAATCCTTCCTCTCTCACCTTAAATCTATGCCCTCTAGTTCTTGATTCCCCAACCCTGGGAAAAAGACTGACTGCAGCCACCCTGTCTATGCCCCTCATGATTTTATACATCTCTATAAGATTACCTGAAGGTCTCCTACACGCTAAGGAATTAAAGTCCTAACCTGTCCAACTTCCCCCTTTTACACAGTCCCTCAAGTCCTGGTAATATCCTTGTAAATCTTTTCTGCACTCTTTCCAGTTTAATAAAATCTTTCCTATAGCAGGGCGACCAAAACTGAACACATTACTCCCAAGTGTGCCCTCACCAGCGTCTTGCACAACCGCACCATAACCTCCCAAATTTTATACTCAATGCCCTGACTTATGAAGGCCAGCATGCCAAAAGCCATCTTTACCATCCTGTCTACCTGTAAGTCCACTTTCACCTGTACTCTTAAGGTCCCTCTGTTCTACAACATGCCCCTGGGCCCTGCCGTTCCCTGTGAAAGTCCTACCTGGATTTGACTTTCCAAAATGCAACACCTCACATTTACCCAAATTAAACATCATTTGCCATTCCTCAGCCCACTTAGCTGATCAAGATCCCCCTGTAATTTTTGATAACCTTTTTCGTTGTCCGCTATGCCACCTATTTTAGTGTCATCTGTAAACTAACTAACCATGCCTTGTACATTCTTAACCAAATCGTTGATATAGATGAGAAACAACATTGGGCCCAGCACAGACCTCTGAGGCACACTACTAGTCACAGACCTCCAGTCTGAGAAACAACCTTCCAATTGTGTATACAATTAGCCAGCTCTCTCTGGATTCCATACGATCTAACCTTCCAGAGCACCCTACCATGTGGAACCTTAGCCAAGGCCTTACTGAAGGCCATATAAACCATGTCTACCACCCTGCCCTTGTCAGCTTTCTTGGTTACATCATCAAAAAAAAACTCAGTCAAATTCATAACATGTGATCTCCTGTGCACGAAACCATGCTGACTATCCCTGATCAACCCTGTCTTTCCAGATATACTTGTATCTTATCCCTCAGAATCTTTTCCAGTAACTTACCTACCACAGATGTTAGATGTGCTGGTCTATAGTTCCCAGGTTTTTCTTTACTGCCCTTCTTAAATAAAGACACAACATTCGCTACTCTCCAATCTACCGGCACCTCACCCATGGTTAACGATGACGCAAATATCTCAGCCAGGGCTCCCGCAATTTCTTCTCTAGCTTCCCACTGTGTTTTTGGATATACCTGGTCAGGCCCTGGAGATTTGTCCACTTTCATACCTTATAAGACATTCAGCACTACCTCTACTGTAATGCAGAAAGTCCTCAAGACCTCCCCTTTTACTTCTCCTAGTTCCAAAGTCTTCATGTCTTTCTCCACGGTAAAAAGAGGAGAAATATTCATTAAGGACCTTTCCCATCTCTTGTGGTCTTTGGGGGCTCTATACGCTCTCTCTAGTTACTCTTTTTCCCTTTATAAAATCTCTTTATAAAACTTATAAAATCTCTTTGGATTTTCCTTAATCTTCTCTACCAAAACTATCTCATGCCCCTCTTTTGCCCTCCTGATTTTCTTCTCAAGTACATTCCTGCATTCCCTATACACTTCCAGGGATTTGCTTGATCGTGTAGCTGCCTGTACCTGATCCATTCCTCCTTTTTCCTGGCCAGAGCCTCAATATTCCTCGTCATCCAGGGTTTCCTACTCCTACCAGCCTTACCCTTCACTCTAACAGGAACATGCAGACCTTGAGCTCTCACTATCTCACGTTTAAAAGCCTCCCACTTGCCTGTGGTCCCTTTACCCACAAACAGCCTACTCCAATCAAACTTTGCAAGCTCCTGTCTCATAACGTCAAAATTTGCCTTGCCCCAATTTCAAACTTGAACCTGTGGACCAGTTCTGTCCCTTTCCATAACTATCTTAAAACTAATAGAGCTATGGTCACTGGTCCCAAAGTGCTCCCCCACTGTCACCTCAGACACCTGCCCTGCCCTATTACCCAAGAGTAGATCAAGCTTTGCCCTCTCCCTAGTAGGGCTTTCTATATATTGCCCAAGGAAACTTCCCTGAACGCACTTAACAAGTTCCACCCCATCTAAGCCTTTAGCAGTATGGCGGTCCCAGTCTATGTTAGAAAAGTTAAAATCCCCTACTATGACAACCCTTTTATTCTTGCAACTCTCCACAATCTCCCTGTGTATTTGTTCTTCTAATTCCCGTTGACTATTTGGGAGCCTATAGTACAATCCCAACAATGTGATCATCGCCTCCTTACTTCTCAGCTCTACCCATAAAGCCTCACGGGATGATCCTTCAGCAATTTCATGTCTGACTGCTGCTGTGACATTCCTTTAGACAAAAGTCAAACTCGGCCCCCCCCCCCCCCCCCCCCATCTCTTTCCTCTGCCTCTATCCCACCTAAAGCACCTGTACCCTGGAACATTAAGCTGCCAGTCCTGTACCTCCCTTAGCCGTGTTTCTATAATGGCTGTAATATCCCAGTTCCACCTAGCTATCCAAGCCCTATGTTCATCTGCCTTGCCTGTCAGACTTCTTGCATTGAAATAAATGCAGTTTAATCCAATAGACTTTCCTCACTCCCTGCCGTTCCCCTGCCTGTCATGGCTATTGAACTTGCTGTTACTGACTTCTGGATCACTTTCTAGCCTCCCATTTGCCTCCATGATGATTGGGATCCCACCCTCGCCCCCCTCCCACCCCCTGCCAAACTAGTTTAAGCCTACCCTAGTAGCACTCAAGATCAAACATTTATTTCTTGTAAACTCATTAACAGTGTGACCCCCGTAGTCATGCATTCAGCTATTGGGGAAGAGTGAAACTTGATCTATATATAATTTGAAAATACTAGATTTCAAGAAACGAGCCTCTCTATGATCTGTGAGTAAAGCTCCTGTTTTGGAGTTTAGTATGTGCCCCTATGCGGCATACATTGGAGATTGCCATGTGAGCAGCACAGTGATGCAGCCAGTAGAGCCACTACCTCACAGCACCAGAGAACCGGGTTCAATCCTGACTTTACCAATCGAATTTGGATGTTCTCCCTTTTGACCACATGGGTTTCCCCCAGGTGCTCTGGTTTCCTCCCACATTTCAAAGAGGTGCAAGTTGGTAGGTTAATTAGACATTGTAAATTGCTCCTAGTGTAGGTGAGTGGGAGAATATGGGGAGAATTTTTTTAAAATGGGATTAGTGTAAATGGGTGGTTGATGGTCGGTGTGGACTTGGTGGGTTGAAGGCCCTGTATCCATGCTCTCTCTCTGTCTATATTGTAATATTAGACGGTGCTTGTTTCCAACTTAATCATTGACTTCAAATCCTCCTAGGCCTAACTTTATTAATTACTATTTTCTCTTTCTAAGGCAATGGATCACTTGCAGTCATTTATCACAGACTGTGATAGAAGAACAGAAATTGCAAAGAAACGGTTGGCAGAAACCCAAGAGGAGATCAGTGCAGAGGTGGCAGCAAAGGTATTATCCATACTAGTCATTAATAAACTCGAGGATAAGCTACAAAATGAGATGGTAATTAAAGGAGTAGAATCGCAATTTTCATGTTTGGAAAGGAAACTACTAGTTTCAAGTGAAAGTTGTAAAATTTATGCGAACGTTTCTTGTATTGGTCAGTTTAACTCTGTTTCTCACATTCATTTTAAATTAACCTGAATTTCAGGAGACCATAAAATTAGTGCATATGTACACATATATAACAGATTGAACACACCTTGATTTTATCCTTTTGTTATTTGTACAACAGCAACATTTGAGATGCTGTTGTACAAATAATTCCCTCTTGAGGAGATTGTGGTCAAATCGTCAGTTTGGCTCACTTGAACTCTGAAATGTTTTTTTTAAACTAATCAATTTTTATCAGAGTTTTACACTCCAGTTATTAATAAAGCTAGTGATTTTTTTTTTAGAACTTACGTCAATTTGTTCCTGATCTTGTGGTTTTTAGAAATGTTGACTTTTTTATGATCTCCTAAAATACATTTCTCTATTAAATCTGACAATCAATTTTAAAAGAGAATTCAAGGAAATAAGTACTTAAATCACAGGGTGCAGAAAGTGAGCAATTACAGTTACTTAGGATATCATGGTTGAATAGGATTGGTTTTACCTCAATACAATACACCTCAGTTTTACAGAGGGGTTGTGTTCCTGGAAAACCATCTGTATTGCAATCTTCTGTAAAATGAACCCTTGGCAAAAATTGACAAAATGTTGCAGTTTGTGTTCATTTAGTTATCTTTTTCTTGCATAAATTGTGAGAGCAAAACTTTATTCTGTATCTCAAATTTTTGATAGCGATTTGTGAATTCCAAAAGGGTAAGTTTCCATTACCTGAACTGCAGTAATGTGGACGTACACTGTAGTTCTCCAGTGCTGAGGATATAAATGTTTTGGATCTACTGCTTTTATTTTTATATTCAAGAGAAACTGTGTAGACTTTGTTAATGTCTTATATGTAATGAAATTACCAAATGCATCTCCTTTGTATTAATTGAAATTTATTTATTCTATAAGGTACCACCTTTAAAAGAGTGTTCAAATTGCCATCATTCATGATAAGCTCCTGTGTTAATGACTACTTATCATACTCTGTCTTACATCATTATCACCTCTATTCTGATCAGCAGGAAGTTAACTTTTGTGACAGCATAGTCTTTGGGATGTGGCGGTGTGTAATGTAGAGCTGCATTAAAGGCAGGGGGCCTGACGTTGTTAGATGTTATGTGAAAGATCATAGTTTTTTTTATATAAGTAGTGCAATCTTTTTAGTTCATTCTTCAACAAATATCCTTCAACGATAGGTTTGAAAATTGCAGTTACAAAAGCCTATCATGAGGCTCACAGATAAGTTTGAAGGGTAATGTCAAACAGGGACATACGGATAAAGGGTGTTCCATGTTTTGATCCTCTTTCTTATTGAATGCTTTTGATCTTTAGCTGCACTATGAATAATGTAGTTTGCCTTCATGCTTCATCATTCAAAACTTCATAATTCTAATTGTTATTTACTGAGCTCTGTGCAGAAGTGTGCTTCCACAAAAGCTGCTTGCAAGTGAGACATAGTTCTGGTCCTTTTCCGTTTTTGACCAGTCAGTAGTCGTACCAGAAAAAGGTTGTTGATTACAATAATTGTGAAAAATAAATGAAAATGGAGAAAGATAGAGCCCAATAACTTTTACTTGTAAAATCTTGCTTTTAAATCCATTGCATTTTTATTTTGTGTTCAACTATATTCATTAAATCATAGTAAGTTGCAGCATAGAAGGTAGATGTTTAGTCTTTCAGCTTAAACTTCTGCATTCCTACGTTTTGTTAATAACTCTCATTCCTCATTCCCCAGTGATGCTTCTCTTCCCTTTTTTAAAAATAATTTTCATGCTATCAGTTTCCATCTACTTTCCACTAGAGCATACCAATTCAACATTTCATTGAGGGGAAATAGTTCTCGTCTTCCATCTAGATCTTTTTATCATTGATTGTAAATTTGAGAGCTTCAGCTATTGGCACACTTGGCATGAGGAAATAATTTATCTAATGCAATTACTCCACTAAAGCCTTGTTATCTTGAAAGCCTGCGTCTTCTGATTTCCAAGGAATGTAATCTTTACCTTTCCGACTTCTTATAATTAGTCTATCAACTGTGGTAACACTGATAAATCTTTTCTGTACTCTTTTTAAGGTCTTGCAATTTTCCTGAATTATGGTGCCTAGAATTATTAACAGTATTCCAGTTGAGGCCTTACCAGTGGTTTATAAAGTTCTGGCATGATTTCTTTACATTTATATTCAGTGCCTCTAATCATAGACCTTAATAACTCCAATGCTTTTTGTTATCAACTTGCCTTGATATCTTGAATTGCGTTTCTGGATAGCAGTATCTTTTTCCTCCACTATGCTTTATAAAGTAGTGTATCAACTTTTCATCTTCACCCTTCCAAAGAGTATCACTTCATTTTTCTATGTGCAGAATTCCAATTGCTGGGCTTCTGCTTATCTCACCATCTTTACCATCCTGAATCTTATAACTGTCTACTACCTTGTTAAGTTTCAAGTCATCGACAAACTTAATGCTGCTCCTTATTCCCTAGTCTGTCATTTATATATAAAAAAAATGCAGAAAAATGGACTTGGAACTGACCCTTGGGAAGCACCTCTATAAACCATATCCAGGTCTGCAGAATATCCATTGACCACAAGTGCTCACCTGCCTATTACACTGCCAATTCTGTATCTGTATTGTCACTCTCCTGTGGGAGCATACACACAACTTATTAAATTGGGTTGTTGTAGATAATGAAGCAACTAAGAAGAATCTGAGAGGAATCTAACCACCAGCACATCCCAAAGGTGTACTAATGGTTGGCTTAATTGGTTACTGTCTATTGCCCCTGTTGTAGGTGGATGGTTAGAGAAGTGAGGGTTTTTTTTTGGTGGGGGGGGGGGGGTTGTAGTTGTTGATGTAATGTATGAGAGAATAGTTTATTAGGTGGGGGGGGGGGGGGAGGAAGTGAGGGAATGGGATTGACAGGATTCTCTGAGACCTGGCATAGACTCCATGGCCAAACAGCTGGCTCCTATACCGTATGGGAAAACCTGGGAATAATTCCATCAATTCCATCGATTTCATCTTAGTGCGGTATAGGAATCTTGTCTATGCCATTCCAAAGCCCATGTTTTCAGCTGCTGCACATCCATGATCAGCCTTCTGTTACCTTATTAAAAATTCATTCAGGTTAGCGACACACCAGCTGCTGATCCTAGTTTTACCCACTGCTTTCCAATTGAAAGTTTCTGTTCTTGATCTTGGTTTACAGTTACTTTGTTTGCTTACACTTCCCTGGTTTACCTCGCTTCCCTTAATTGTCCTGTGACATGAGCAATCCTCCAGTTCTCCAGCACTGCTGCTTTATCTGTTGAGGACTGAAAGATTATGAACAATATCTTCCCTCTATAGCTTTTTCTTTTAGCAGCCGAGAATGCATTTTGAGTGATTTACCAACTTTCAGCTTTGCTTATTCATTTTAGTATGTCTTCTCTGTCATCTTGTCTATAAATCTCATTTCTAATGTAACATTGTATCATCTGCTTTTGTGATGAAGATTACAAAGTACTCTGTTTCATATGTGTCCTGGCCCCCTCTATCATATTGGGGCCAAGTATTTCCTAGCTAAAGCCTTGCACTTCATCACTTTACTAAATATTGAGGACCGGTTTAATATTGTCTTGGAACCTTCGTTGTCTTCTGTATTAACTTTTTTACTTTCCTCTTGCATTTTCCATACTCTCCTGACATAAGAAGCATCCTCTCTATTCAATGTGCTTTTATCATTTGGTCACATTAGCTTTGTATGCTGTACCATTTCTCTTTTAAAGGATTATGCCTAGTGTGAATCTGACCTATCTCTGAATTGCACTGTTACTGGTTTACCTATAGTGACAGTTTCAAATTTATGTGCTAGGTCTCTTAAATCAAACAACAATAATTTTAATTTTTAAAAGAATTAAGATAATATCTCCAGCACATTACATAGTAGTTGTCAGAAAAGATTGTACTTTCAGTATTTCCAGGAGCCTTCAGGCAACAAAACTGCATTGCAGGTAGACAGAAAGTACTGTATAAGCAGTGACCATGAAGTCTTTCAGGATAAGAAACAAAGCCCGATGAGAAGAGTTGTTTCTAGATCAAAAAAAAATTGATCTCGCTATACGCAAGATGAATTGAAATTTATGATTTTCAGATGACACATTTTTATCATAAAAGAAATATGCCATAATGCTTATTTTGTGCTGAGAAATTTAAAATATTTTAAATGTCAAGAACCTGTTGATGCCAGGCTATTTACTTTTTCTCTTAGGCTGAGCGAGTTCATGAACTAAATGAGGAAATTGGAAAGCTGCTAGCCAAGGCAGAACAGTTGGGAGCTGAAGGAAATGTTGAAGAATCTCAAAAGGTCATGGAAGAAGTTGAGAAGGCAAGAGCAAAAAAGAGGGAAGCTGAAGTAAGAAAATAGCTTATACAGTTGATTGCTTTATCCTTCAATTTAATAAAGACTTTCAGTATTGTGTGAAAGTGTACAACTCGCCCACTTTGAATTCTTTGTTTTTTTTTCCCCCCAAAGAAGACCTCAATTTGGTATTTCAGAAACGAAATTTGAATGTTTTTCATTAAATTATCCTTTTTTACAATTATTAGCAGCACAATTTGAAATGCAAGTTGTGCAAAATTTTATTTAAATTGTGTCTTTTAGAATTCTCCAAAAATGTGAATTGCAAGCTGTGATCTACATGGAAGAAGATTTAGTACCAAACTTGTTAAAATTTTCTTATTTTAAAGGCCAGTTTGCCAAATTAGGTTGACATGGCAAATAATCAATTTTGAACATATTTGGAGACATTTGCCAATGGTTAAAACAGTATCTGGTATTTTATTCAATAAAATTTATATCTGGTTACAGGCAGCACCCTTCTTGATAATCTGAGCAATCCAGAGGAGAAATCTATAATCTTGTTAGTATCAGGCAGCTTTCCTTCATTTGGATTACCAATATATACGTAATATAAGAAGTTGATGTTATAAAGGAAATCTATGTCATCCCTGATAAATCCTACAAATGCATTGAATATCAAACTTGCACATTCTTTTGGTGTGTAGACTGGGAAGCAAACATTTGTTTAGTTTATTTTGTAACTTAGCTGTGTTCTGATTTCCAATATTGTTGTAATGACATGGCAGATTATGACATCACTGTCCAGTTGCAGTTTCAATCATTTAATGCATTATCAAGTGCCTTGGAGGTTGAGGTTCCTAAAAAGAATGTTATTGCTAATAGCTAATAGAGACTGAGAGCTATTTGTGAAAAGAGGGAGTGAAGGGCCAAACCTTTGGTGTAAAATATCTTGCATCTGGATTAGTTATTTCATGATCTAAAGCAATCCAATTTATTATATGTGTACTTATTTCAACTTTTTAGAAATGATAATTTTAGGTTTTAGTATTGATGAAAGATTGTCATTGAGCAAGTTAGCTGAATCAGCTTTATATACCCAGATATCAATCCTGTAAACTATAACATATAAAATAAAATTCTTGGTTCTTACAGTAGTTCCCAACTTATTCCAAAATATAAAGTTACAGACAGTTCGTGATCAGTAGCAAAGACGGCAAAGATTTGCTGATGATTCACTGGAGCAACTTTCCAGTAGATCTAGTTTAGAGATGGCACTAGTTCCCTCTTGTGTAATAATTAAAAACAATTGTAAGTTTTTTTAAGTAATGCTCTGTTTAAATCACTATGCCTAGAGCAGCCCATATCAGTGGTTGTTAGTTCTAAGAGTGAAAGTAACTGTCTGCTTCGTTCTTAACCTAGATGAGAACAAAAATGATGACTCTTGGTTTCTGGTTTTGTTCCCATGCAGATCTGATTTCATTCCCACTTCCCTCCCAGTTATTCATGAAGGTTAAGTTCACAATAAAAGCTCTATTTTCTGTAGAGTAGCTTCAATTTTGGATGGTTATCTTTTTCCAGAAAAGTTTGTTTACATGGGATCTTGATTTTAAAAGTAATTCCTTTTGAGATTGACCACCCTTGTATGAAAATTGCACATTTTCCTTCCTGGGGTTATCATTGTGTTGCTTTTTTATCTGGGTATGTATGGTTTGTGTGTGCATGTGTGTGTGGTTGCGCACGTGCATATGTGTGTTTGGAATATATTAACTAGTTTAACAAAGATAACCCTATTTCCTGGGAGCATGCTTTTGTCATTTGGAAATTTATGTAAAAATCCTTTAGTGAGAAGCCTCTAAATATTAAAAGGGATCACTCAAAGGAATGCAAAACCACCTTGACGCTATAATGCATGCCTAGCAAAGTAAAGTTACTTGATGTTGCATAAATGAAGCATACACATTTTTTAAAAAAAATTCATCATACAAATCCAGTAGGTCATTAAGAATCTTGAAGGGCTCAGTCAGAAACAAAATGCGGCATTTTATGGTTCCAGCATCATAGGAAGGCACAACAGTAACTAACTTAGGAATTTACCAAATAACTGATCGCTCAGCCAATAAGAAATCAGCATAGTTTTAAATCACTTCTGCAGTTTAGTTATCTTTGAAAAGTGATTGCTCCCACAGATTGAGGGTTCTCCCTAGAAATTGTTTTGCAAGTGGGTGCTGCCTGTACCCACCATCATCAGTTTTGAGAGGTTGGGCACAAAAGAATTCAAAGTGAGTGAATACCCACTTTAGTTATAATGGGGAGAACCCTATTTGAATTATGTTCCAGAAAAATGCTATGTAATATATTTTAATGCCATTTAAACTTTATTATGTGTGCAAATTGGGGAAAGTTGTCAACCATGTAACTCCCTGGCTTACCCAACGTTGCTAGTAAAATTGTAATTGAACGCAACCCTGTTTTAAAAAGAATTGATAAATCTTAATCGTTAAATCAGTCCTCTGTCAAGTATTCTCAGTGATGTGTTATGGAGAATAACGATGTGTTATGGAGAAATCCAGCTTGTAACATTGCATTTTTTCACCACCAGGGGGATACCATTGCTTCTCCTTCCTCCAGTGCATTCTGGGTAGGATGACATCACTGTGACTGACTTGTGCTCTGTAACTGTTGTATATTCCACAGAATGTTGACTCGTTTATATGAGAGCCTTTCATTGTAAAATTACAGATAAAATGCTTTATAAGTTCTATCCAGCAATCTAAGTTAAGGGTACAACTTCTATTTAGTAGAACTATTAACAGGTTTTAGTGAGTTGTTTTGCCACCACCGATCAGATGCTCCTAAGAGATGCGTGCGTAAGTAGATGTTTTGTAAAGAATAGCATAGTCAAGGTGTTGTCTGTGTATGTATGTATGCGTGTGTGTGTGTGTGTCTGACTGTGTGATCTGTGCAAAACAAATTTTCAGTTCAGGCTGCCATTTATAGCTAAATTTTATATACCTTCAAATTGTGAACTAAAGTGACATTTTAAAATTTTACCTTGCATTTGATTCTTGAGACTATCGGCAAGATTTGTTAAGCTTTAGCTTAAATGATATAACAAATGTTGTGCTACCCTATACATGGGCAGTGCTTGGATGCACAAAGATTTCCTCAAAGTTGAATTATTGGTGGTGTGCCCAAAAAATGAAATCAAAGTTTTGGGTTTGCACTGTATTTTGGAGACGGGTGTAATCTAGCAAGACATTTGAGGGAGTCATACAATGTTAGATTTTTCAGGTGAGATGTTAAAATGAGTCTCCAAATGCACCTCCAGATTGGCATAAAATATACCTGTAAATACATATGGAATGTAGGAACCTCTTGGTGTTCTGACAAGCACCACTTTAGATCTTTGCTGTCTTGCAATTTGACTGCCATAATAGTGACCAAAAGTATTTCATTGTGTAGAAGTAGAGATCTGCTTGGGTATAAAATTAAAACCCAACTGGATCGCAAGCAACCTAAACCTGGCTCTAGCCCAAAGCATTATGTTTATGGATACCCAACCCTGACACATAGTCAGGTCCCACCAGGCTCAGGTCAGATTGTCAGAATTTAAGTACAGTACTGAGCCTTGGTACATTTATTTAGAAATAGCTGATCCAACCAAGCTCAAGAACATGCATTTTTTTTATGTGGTATTAGCTGAGGGAAAACAAAAGAAAGGGGACATGAAGGCAAAAAAGTCAGCTGGGTACACATTGGAAGAGACTAAGCCCAAATGGGGGAAAAAAGTGAAACGTGGATTTGCAAAAAGGATGATTCCTTTGAGAGAAGGGATTTTATTAGATGCTTTCCTTTTTTATCCAGAGTGATTCCTTTTGTCTGTAACTGGTAAATTTCTGTCCAACTTGAGCGGCCACAGACATTCTGTATCACCTTACTTAATATTTTTTGGTCGGTATAAAATGATTGACATACCAGACAAATGTTTGCGACCTGATGATCCCAAGAGATAAAAAAGCATACATTTATTACTGCTGCCTAACATTTTTAATGTAGTAATTTTAATAGGAAATTATTGATTGATTACACTTGCCTAACATTTTACTGTAGGTTGGTTTGTTTCCATGATGTATCTAATTTTACTGTGATTGAACTGGAAAGTGCAAAAAAGAAAGTAATTGATCAGAATGCAAAGTAAACGTTTAGAGCATGTAAATAATGTAACAAGGTTTAAGATTCTAATTGACAATAATTTGATGTATGATTGTTTGAAGCCAATGTTTGGGCCATTCTAAATGGGAGATGGTTACAATAAGGCATGATAAATGTTTTAATGCTGCAGAAGTTTTAGTCCCTCAGAGAAAAATACTAGTATGCCCTTACAGATTTAGTCATGCATTTATAATCAGATAATTAGGAAACGTGCCTTCATTTCAGGCCTGTACTGAAACATTTAAAATGTTTTTTTTAAATTAGACCATTTCTGAACAAATATAGATAGTGGCACAGTACTGTCAGGATTGCTATTTCAAAATTTATTGGGTCACTGTGTACTTAACATTTTATTTATGAAGTTTATATTTCCAAGATGTCTTCAGCTATTTTAATCAAAGTCTGTGGGGGGGAGAAAATGGACACACAGTGAAATAAAGTTGAAATGTTTTATTGCCATAATAATAGCACTGCTGCCTCGATATTAAGTCTGCTTCCATGATATTGTTATTATTCCTCACAACGCAAGAGGCCTTTCAGTCCAACGTCAGTGCCAGCTCTCAGCTTAATCCCATTTTCCCATTTATTTTCCCTGTACTCTGTTCTCAATGCCAATTAACTCCACCCTGATTCTCCCACCTGCACCAGTTATAATTTACAGAATTCAATTAACCCATCAACCAGCATGACTTCGAGATTTAGGAGGAAACTGGAGCATTTGGGGGAAACTCGCATGGTCACAGGTAGAATGTGCAAACTCTACACAGACAACACCAGATAGATAAGTGAACTTCTGCATGCCTCCCCAATGTTTTTTTTAAAGTAAGCAGTATTTCATGATTGAGATTTAAAAGCAGCATAACTTAATATTTTACTTTAAAAGGGAACTTGAATCAGACTAATCAGTTTTGTAAGGACAATCTCTCATGCTGACAATAAATCAGCTGAAGAAGAGAATGTTACATGGCTTGTTCTTATTTCCTTTCACAGGAAGTTTATCGGAATTCCATGCCAGCCTCCAGCTTCCAGCAACAGAAATTGCGAGTCTGTGAAGTGTGCTCAGCATACTTGGGTCTTCATGATAATGATCGGCGCCTTGCAGACCACTTTGGTGGGAAACTTCACCTCGGATTCATTGAAATTAGAGAGAAACTAGAAGAGTTGCAGGTAAAGAATGTGGCCATTTGCTAAACTCCTGCAAGTGGAAGCAAGTTATTAATTTTTCAAATGTTCACTCAAGCTGATGATTGTAGCATTATTGGAGTCTTATCCAATAATCCAACGCTCTCAGAATTTGGTGCTGTACTAGCAGATTTTCTGGGCTTATTGGATTTTACTCCTCCTGATAGCCCAACACATTTTTAATTCATGTTTTTAAATGTTACACAGTCATAAAATTTTCCAGTGATCCAGGTGAGTTTAAAGGGAATGTGGGAAAAGGGACCTGATGTGCTTAAAAGAAGCATGAGAACAGGGACTTGTTGAGTCTAAAGGGAGCATAAGAACAGGGCTCCAGTGAGGTTAAAGGAGTGTATGGACAGGGCCCCAGTTTAAGGAGAGCATGAGAACAGAGCTCCAATGAAATTGATCTCCAAACAATCAGATAGCAGATTTTCAGTTTTTCTGTAGTTCAAACATGGACAATTGGACCAGATACTTTCTATGTAATTAGTCCAATGCAGTAGAACTAAATCATTATTGTGGTCATTATAGCTTCCAAAATATTTGGAATTCTTCATTTAAAGATATCAAATAATTTTCGGGGAAAACATGTTCTCCAAAAAAAAAACAAATCTTGAGATTTCAACATTAATTCCCAGTTCAGACTGTTTTGAGGCATAAATTTGGGTGCACTTGGATTTTAAGTTACAAGCCTACATTACATTGCACTTTCACTGTAATTGCTTGCTTATGTATATCACAGGTGATAATATGCAGAACTGATTTTGAGTTGTAGAGACTGCTCTTTGCTCGTATCTCATTTTATTATGACATAGAAGAAGATTATTTGGCTAATCAAGCATTTCCATCAGTTCCCATCTCCCAACCTGTTCTTTCTCATATTCACATCAACTCCCCTCTGATTCTCCTGCCACCCATGTGCACTAAGAGTAATTTACAGTGGCCAATTAACCTACCAGCACAACTTTGGGATGTGAGAGGAAACCCAGGTAGTCAGGGAGAATGTGCAGAATCCTCATAGCACCTGAGGTCAGACGGAACCTGCCACTATGCCACCTATTCATCGATTCAGTTGTTCGTTGATTTTTGTTAGTTATCTAGTTCAGTAATTTCTTGCCCTTGATTCCTCAGGCATTTCTGCTCTTTTTATCCTGCCAACCTATTTCAAACCCTCTTTCTTTCTTGGCATTATTCATTTTGAAATGTAAATTGGATAGAAAACGGAGCGTTTTAAGTTAAAGGCCAATCTTTGTGAATTAAAAGGGGAGCTAGGTCAGACGGATAGTAAATATAATGTGCGTGAATAATTGGAAAAGTTCAGACACCAGATTAAAGTTACTGACTAGATTTATTTCCATAAGTGATGATGTTAACACTGCAGAATAAGTACAGGTATTAAAAGGAGACCTGGGAACATAAGATAAATCTGCTACTGCTAAAACAAAATTATATCAATCCATTTAAAGAATCAATAGAAGAGGGGGGAGAAAAGCTAGGAAGAAAGAAGATAGACAAGTAATTCAAAACAAATGAATTTATAAATGCATGAAACGTGAATAAAAACCAAAGCTAGTTAGAAATGCGAAAGGAAAACTTTCAAAGGATCAGAAAGGAATGAAAATGTAAAACCTGGCTACTTAGTAACTGTACAACAACTGGAATTGAAAAGAAGGCATTAAATAGATGTGAGTAGTTAGCATTGAAAATATGCATGGACCTTTATGAAAAGGATGCATTCTAAAATGCTAATAGAATGTAGCGAGCAAATAGCACGGGCTGTGACTACTGTCCTTGAGACATCCTTAAATATTGGGGTGTGCCCGAGAGCTGACAAGCTGTCAGAATAACCTTCTTATAATATTGGTCATTCTGTGTCTCAAAACAACTCTTCAAACCTTTTCCTCAGTCCCTTTCCCTTAATTCCCTGCAGTCTATTCTCTCACATGTCTATCGTATCCTCCCATCCAACCAACCAACCAACTCCTCCCCCACCCTGCCATCCACCTACACTAGGGGATAGTAGTAAGTTAACCTACTAGCATTTCTCTTCAGGAGGAGGCAGGAAATTGAAGTACTAGGAGTAACCCATGCCATCACAGGATCATGCAAAGTCCATAGAGCAGGTGCCCAAGGTACAAATCAAAACTGTGTTGTTGGAACTGGGCAACAGCATCAGCACAACACAACAGCAATGTAACAGTGCCTTCCTTCTCTGAACAGAGAGAAGCCATGTGTAACCTGCTGGAATTTCTAATGCCTGACTAGTTGGTATGCTTTGAGGGAGCAATGCATTTCTAAAAGAAAGACCCTAGATATTGTGAAAATAAATTTACAAAGGCCTGCACATGAAATTAGGTTCCATGGTATTAAAAGAGTGCATAAGCACAAGTTAGTTGAAGATTAATAAAAAGGTCGAACAGTAGTTAATGGTCTGTGTTATGAATTGGAGAGATATTTATAAAAAAAAACTCCTGGACTTTTGTATAGCACTTATCTGAACGAGTATTGATGAGCATTAACAAAATTTGCAGTCATCACAAAAATAGGAAACTCGATTAGCTGTATGTAAGAGTCTGAAGTGACCATAGATTGGGCAAATAGATGTCACAAATTTGATGCAGGGAAGTCTGAGGAATTCTGTGATAGAGAGAAGAACAAGGGACAGTGGGATAAAAATTTGTCCTTGATCACATATGAAGCTTTCAGTGACTGCTTGACCATAACCAAAACTATGTCCAAGAAGTGTTTGTTTTTGTTTGCCTGTTGATCAGGTTATACCTTCCGTTCATATACTTTTAAGTGAAGTGCTTGGATCTTCCAAGTATTTGACTTATTCAGGAATGGTGTATTCATGTTATAGAGGCTATGCATTTTGCCATAAAGTAACTTAGTTACTGAAATGCTGACTTTTTTTTTAAAATATGCAGAAACTTGTCGCTGAGAAACAGGAAAAAAGGACACAGGAGCGTCTGAAAAGAAGGGAGGAGAGGGAAAAGGAGGAACGAATGAAAAGAAGGTTGGTGGCCTTTTAATACTTAAGACTTGAACACCAGGGTTGACTATCTCTGTGGGGAAAAAAATCATTCCTTCAATTTGCTCCATGGATGTTCATGTCCTTTTAGGGATATTTGACTCTGTTTAATCCTTTGTCTCCTCTTTGATCCTGATTTGATTATTTTCTTCCTCTCAGTCTGGTCCTAATGTTCCTGCACCATTATGTTCTTCCTCCCTCAAATTGTATTCTTTCAATATTGGTTAATTTCCTGCTATAATAGAACTTGATTCTGAAGACAGTCTTCCTGGTCTCCTCTTGATGTTTGCCACCCAACCTAAATCTTGTATTGCAACATTCTCTTGTACTGACAGCCTACATTCCTTCAGTTATCAAAGCAAGTCTCGCTTCTTCTTGGAAGGGCAAGTCCCATTTGACAAGTTGAGTTTCTTTAAAGAAGCAGCTAATAAAGTGTAAATAAGAGGGCATCTCTGTGGATGTTATCTGTAGGAACTTGCTAATGGTATTTAATCAGGTTTCACACAGGAAAGTCAGAAACATTTAAAATTTGCAGAAATGCAGGCAGTCTTGTTACACTTTTTTTTCTGTGAAGGTAGAAGGAGATTTGATGTGGGTTGGTGATTAGGAGATAAGTAACTGTATAGCAATGGTCAATATATTCTCCTTGGGATGTGGCAAGTGGTGATTCCAAAGGTCTACACATTGCATGGATAATAGAATGAAGCTTCCAGGTTTGCAAGTGACACAAAATTAGGAGGCAAGGTATATTGTGTAAATTGGAGGAAGAAATTATAAAAGAGCAGAAATGATGAAATGTGTGGATTAAGCTGGGGAAAATAAGAGAGGTCTGAGCTCATCCAATTTGGATCCAAGGAAAGATACTGGAAAATGGTCTGAATGACAACTGACAGATGAGGGAAGGTGAATGAACAGAGCATCAGCTGTTGCCAGTACAGATAAATTGCAGGTAGAGCCTGAGCAAGTCACCAGGCAACTGAAGTATCATTTTTCATTTTTATATTCAAATCCCTTTGTGGTAAAGGCCTTTTTGGTTATTTAGTTTCTAAATGTTGTTTTATTTACTTAAGTCTCAAATGCTGAACTCGAGATTCAAAGCAGAAAATTATCATGTAGGGAAACAAACTTTACCCAACAGTATCCCACAGGCCACATTGAGATGTGTGACTCGATATTATCTTTTAATTACATATGTTACATTAGGTATGGAATTAAATGACAGGACATCAGGGTGAAATCGTAGTTACTCAAAATCCTTTCCATCTTCCTGGGAGTGCAGATGGAGTCCCTGTTTAGTGTCAGAATTGAAAGATTAAGCTTGACCTGACAGCAGTTTTAGACCAAATTCAAGGCAATACTCTCTGCCATCGCTGAGATACTTTTAACTTGAGTACACATGTTGTATGCTGTGTTAACAATAAATTTATGTTGCTTAATCCATCTATCTCAATGTTTGTATCCTTTATATCTTTATTATGAAAGACAATCCTGAAACAATTACATTTTAAGCCCTATCTCTGATAGTGCCATTTTGCAATTATGATTACAGTAGCCAGTTTTATCACTGTTGACTAATCGCTGATGATTTTCTATGGTATAACAATTTGATGGATTCTGTGTAAAAGAGAGCAAGTATGTTGAGCCTTGAATAAGAGGATAATTCTCATACCAAATAGAAACTAGAATAGTTTTACTGTATAACATTAGAATTGTAGATGTAGGCAATAAGCTTCATTACTTTCTGTGTTAATAATCTTTTCTTGATATTGCAGGACCCGCTCTCGCAGCAGGGATCGCAAGAGGTATGTTTTCTTTGAGATTCTTGCTGGTGTGGCTACATTAACAATTTGAAGCTGGGGAATGAAGAGAGGAAAAAAAACTGGGATTTAACACAAGGATATACCAATGAAGTACAAAAGTGTACAAATACTACCTTCATTCCTACACGCACATTAGCAATAAAGACACAGTCTAGCCTAGTTTACCAGATGAAGGTATTGATCTTCAGCACACAACTGAAGATCCAATACTTAGACCCACTGTAAAGCACTCTATTCTCCACATGTTATTCAATGTTTATACAGTCCTTAGCAGCTGAATTCAGTCATTAAAACTTTGTCATTAAAATTTTGATTAAGATATCCTTGGTGAGGTATTCTCATTACATTTGAAACTATGAAATAGTATAACTTAAGCTTGAATCAGTATCTAAACATAATCATAAACAGAACTGGATGTACAGTAAAGCCCATCAAGTAAATATTTGGGACAAATTAAAAGTATTTGCAAACACCTTCAGCCAAAGTGGACAATTTTGCTTCGTCTCCTCCTGAGGTACTCTTCACAGTAGCTAATTTCTAGGCAGATTTGTTCATAAACAACTAAGGCTAAGTATGTTTGGTATGACGGTGGATATAACATCTCAGTTCTAATGCTGCAGGCATTGGTATTTTCCTAAAAGGAAGACTGCTCAGATATATAATACCCGCAAAACCAGGTCATTTATAATCTGGAGGATTAAAACCAACTGTAAAAGGTGAAAGGTATTCAAAAGGAACATTAAAAGTGATGCCTCCTCACCAATAAAATGGTGCCATCCGGCCCCTCCTGTCATTCACTGAGATCATGGCTGATATACCTCAGACCCCAACTCTTTCTAAGGGTTACGTGGAACTGGCACAATTCCCCAATCTTTCAAAAATATATCTGTTTCCTATTTAAGTACCTCCAGCGACCTGGCCTCCACAACATTACGGTAGAGAATTCCAGAAATTTGCCACTCTCTGCAAGAAGAAATTCCGACGCACTTCAGTTTTAAATGACCGTCTCCTTATCTTACAACTATGTCCCGTCATTTGAGTCTCCCTGTAGTGAAAATATCTCAACTTCTACCTTACCATGCCCCTGTAGGATCCTGTGCTTCATTAACATTGCCCTCATTCTTCTAGACTCCAAAGAATGGAGATCTAACTCTTATAGTCATTCAAAATGAGACAGTCCTCTCATCCCAGGAAATGGACTGCCTCCAGTGCTAGTATTACCAAACTGCTCGGCTCTCAAGAAAGGCAATGTGCCATTTGCTTCTCTAACCACTTTCTATATTTTTTAATGTTTCATGCCTAGAACACCTAGATTCCTCTATACTCCACTCATTTTCAGTCTCTCTCTGTTTAGTTATTGGTCTGTCTTTTGATTCTTCCTACTGAAATCCATGACCTCAAACTTCTGTACATTTAACTCCAATTGCCAGTTTTCACCACTCATACGACTTATCTATTTTCTGTCGCAGTGTCTTCATAACGTGCCCTCCTGCCTATTTTCAGTAAACTTGAATACCTTGTACTGACCCTTTCTCCAACTCATTAATGTAGATGGTAAATAATTGAGGGCCAAGAACTGATCCTTGTAACATTCCACTAATCCTTCCAGCCTGATTTATTCTAACTCTGGCTTCTATACAATAACCAGTGAATACATGTTAACACACTTCCATCAATACTGTGAGCTCTTATGTTATGTCTCAGCCTTTAATGAGGCACCTTATCAAATTTCTTGTGGAAATCCAAATACATTACATCAACAGATTTCTCTCTATGAACTCTGCTTGTTACATCTAGCAAATTTGTCAAACATGATTTTCCTTTCATAAAACCATGTTGAATTGGTTTTATTGCATTTAGCTTCTCTAAATGAATAAATATTTCTTCCCCAACTATAATCTCCAGCACATATCCAACAATAGCTGTTAAGCTAACTAGCCTATAGTTTCTTTTTTTTTGTCTCCCTCCCTCCCTCCCTTCCTGAACAAGGGAGTCACATTTGCGGTTTTACAACGCACTGGTACACTCCCGAAGCCAAGTGATTTTTGAAAAACTTCAATCAACAGATCTACTATCTCTACAGCCACTTTTCTATTAAAATTCCTGGATCAGGTCTTTGCGACTTGTCTGCCTTTAGTCCCATTAGCTTGCCCCTCGTGATAGGGGTTGGTATTTCTTCCATGCTATTTCAAACCAGCCCAACTATTATCTTTGGACTGTTTGCAATTTCTTCCACTTGATTCTTTATTTTGTGTGATAATTCATTGCAGGTCCTTTATATTTTGCCTAATCTTGGTTATACATTGGTCCTGCATGTTCCTCAGTGTGGTCCAGAAAGTGTCCAGTTCATTGTAAACACAAACATTACAATAAGTATAATGCTCCAGCCCTTCCCATTGTAAAATAACACTTTGACCTGTAAACTAGTGTTTGCATTTTGTTTAATGGGTGATCTTTGCATGATGTCCTATTTTCCATAGTTTGTATTTGTAGC
Organism: Pristis pectinata; assembly: GCF_009764475.1. NCBI lineage: Eukaryota > Metazoa > Chordata > Chondrichthyes > Rhinopristiformes > Pristidae > Pristis > Pristis pectinata. The sequence continues at coordinate 16,468,781 of NC_067437.1, read as the reverse complement.
TACTGGCCCAGTATTGACTAAATAATGAACAAATTGGAACTACATTTCATAGTAAAAAGTGTAGGAGACATAGCTGTTGAGCATTGTACCAGAATGGGTGGTGGAGGGATGGATGAGTGATGAATAATTGCAGGAAAGAACTTACTTGTTACAGATCAAGGTCAAGGGAGCGCCGTCGACATAGATCCAGGTCTGCATCCCATGACCGACGCAAACGTTCCCGCTCCAGATCTCGAGATCGACGTCGCCGACGCAGGTCTCGTTCTAGAAGTAGAAGCAGAAGCCGTAGTCACCACCGCAGCAGGCATAGCTCTAAGGACAGAGAGAGAGATCGGAGCAGAGAAAAAAGCTCTAAAAGGAAGTAAGTATCTTGTGTTTCCAGATTGCATTGTCAGAATAATTGATATGTATCAGCACAACAGTATTGTTCGTACTTACTTTTACAATGTGGAAGCAGTCCCATCAGTGCCACTCCCCCTCTCACTTCCCTGTACCACTGCAACTTATTCTCTCTCACATAGCCATCAACTGCCCTTTGATTATTTTGCCACTTACTCACCCACTACAGGGCAATTTACAGTACCCAATTAACCTACCAGCACATCTTTGGGATGGGAAAGAAACCTGAACACTTGGAAGCCCACTTGATCATGGGAAAACATGCAAACTCCCAAGGGCAGGATTGAACCCGGTCTTTGGAGCTGTGAGGCAGTAGGCAGCATCCATGAAATTTGTGATTGCTGTTAAATATCTTGTTTGCTTTTCAGTTAAAATAGCATTTTAACTATGTTAATGTCAATTCTGCAAAGATATAGTCTCGCCTAAAAGACCTTTGGTTTGACCAGCCTTCCTTGAAAACTGTTTCTGCTTGCTCTTTTTGTAACTTGTATGATTGTTTAGGTAATTCAAGTAACAGTGTATACCTAAGAAATAGCTTACCTAAAATCATTAAATTTTCCTGTAAATTAATGATGATTCATAGAGTTACTCGTTCATTCCTCCTGTTCCTTATTTTCGTAAATTGATCGCTCTCCTGTTTAATCTTCCGACAATCACTGTCTGGAACTGTATTACTCAGGTGCTCAATTCCTTGGCCATTTGAGTTGCCTCTTTATCTTCCATTACTGCCCAGCAAAAGTTGCACAGTGAGGGTGCACAAGTTACACATTAGTGATAAGGCCCTAGAGAATATTGAGGAACAGAGTCTGAGGATCTCTGAGGTGGTAAAGAAGGAAAATATGATACATGCCTTCATTAGCCAAGGCACAGAATGTGAGAGAAAGGAGATTATAATACAACTTTATAAGACATTTGAAGTACTGTGTACAGTTTTGGTTGCCAAGCTATGGGAGGACATGACAGCACTGCAGAGGGTACAGAAAAGATTCATCAAGATGTTGCTTGGGATGGATCATTTCAGTTTTGAGGAGAAACTAGTTAGGCTGAGTTTGTTTTCCTTGGAGCAGAGAAGGCTGAGGTTGAAATCTGGAATGCACTGCCTGAATGGTGGAGGCAATTACTATCACAATATTTAAGTATCTAGATGAGCACTTGAATTGCCAAGGCATAGAGGCTACGGCCCAAGTGCTGATAAATGGGATCAGTGTAGCTAGGTACCTGATGGTCAGCATGGTCATGACGGGCCAAAGGATCTATCTCTATAGACGTTTTGCGGAACACCTGCGCTCTGTAGATCATCTTGAGCTCCTGGTTGCATGCAATTTCAACTCCCCATTCCCACACTGACCTGCCTGTCCTCGCCTTACTCCGCTGTCAGGGTGAGGCCAAACACAAACTCGAGGAACAGCACTTCATTTTCCGCTGAGGTAGTCTATGAACATAGGATTTTCCAATTTCAGGTTACCCACTTCCCGTGTAGTCCTTTCTCTCTCCTCCTGATCCACCCAGGTTCTGTCCCCCCACCTTTAGTTTTTCCAAAGCCACCTCTGGCATCCAGTTTTTCTCCCCTCCCCCAACTGATTCCATCTGCTCATCATCCCTCCCTTATTTGGTTCCACTTACCACCTACCTTTCATATCAGATTCTGCAGGCTTTTGTGTCTCCACCTTCCAATCTCTGTCTCTAGCTCCATCCTCCCCTCCCCCACCTGGCTCCATCCGCTCCTGTTTCTCCGCTTATTTGTCTCTACCATATACCCTCAAGCCTGTGTCTCCCCAACCCCCCTCCCCCCACCACCTGGCTCTATCTACTGATTATCTCCCTCCTCACCTGATTCCGCGTATCACCTGCCAGCTCCTACCTCAGCCCTCCCTCTCACCTCTTTATATTGGTTATCTCTGCTCTCCACTTTTAGTCCTAATGCAAGGTCTCAACCTAAAATATCAACCATCCCTCTGTTCCATAGATGCTGCCTGAGCCACTGACTTCTTCCAGCTGTTTGTTTTTTGTTGCCTCACAGGTGGAAAGAGCAGTTAAGAAGGCCAATGGGATGTTGGCTTTCATAAGTCGCGGGATTGAGTTTAAGAGCCGCGAGGTTATGATGCAGCTTTACAAAACTCTAGTTAGGCCACATTTAGAGTACTGTGTTCAGTTCTGGTCGCCTCATTATAGGAAGGATGTGGAGGCATTGGAGAGGATGCAGAGGAGATTTACCAGAATGCTGCCTGGATTGGAGGGTATTGAATATGAGGAGAGGCTTAAGGTGCTAGGGCTTTATTCACTGGAAAGGAGGAGGATGAGAGGAGACATGATAGAGGTATATAAAATATTGAGAGGAATAGATAGAGTAGACAGTCAGCGCCTCCTTCCCAGGGCACCAATGCTCAAGACGAGAGGTCATGGCTTTAAGGTTATGGGTGGGAGGTTCAGGGGAGATGTCAGAGGGAGGTTTTTCACCCAAAGAGTGGTTGGTGCATGGAATGCACTGCCTGGGGTGGTGGTGGAGGCAGATACATTGAACAGGTTCAAGAGCTTGTTGGATAGGCATATGGAGGAACGTGAGATAGAGGGATATGCGGGAGGAAGGGGTTAGGTAGTGTGAGGGTGGTCTGATGGACAGCACGACACAGTGGGCCGAAGGGCCTGTTTTGTGCTGTATGGTTCTGTGGTATTTGACTCAGGGCCCTTAAGGGCTATAAAGAACGCAGGAAATATCTCATGCAGAATATTAGGAGGGCCAGAAGGGGCTATAAGATGTCCTTGGTTTGTAGGATTAAGGAAAATTCAAAGGCATTTTGTACATAAAAACAGGAGGGTAGCTAGGGATAGAGTAGGACCATTTGAGGATAAAGGAGGGAATTTATGCCTAGAGCCAGAGGATGTGGGCAAGGTATTCACCACAGATTAGGACATGGAGGATAGTGAAATCAGGGAGGTGTATGCAGGCATTATCAGATACCAGTATCTGCAGGCTTTTGAGGCTCCACTTATCACCTTACAACCTCTGCCTCTACGTTATTCTAGGGCATGTTGAGATCGTGGAGGAGGAGGAGGTTGGGTCTATTAAAGAGCGTTAAGGTGAATAAGTCCTCGGGCCTGATGGGGCCTTGACAAAGGTCTTTGTATCCTCTAGTCACAGGTGAGATCCCAGAGGACTGGAGAGTAGCCAATGTTGTTCCCTTATTTAAGAAGAGCATTAGGAATAATCAAGGAAATTGTACGCTGGTGTGCCTTGCATCAGTGGCAGGAAAACTATTGGAAAAGATTCTTAGGAATAGGATTTATTCACATTTGGAAAAGTATGGCCTTATTAGGAATAGTCACTGTGGCTTTGTACCAAGCAGGTAGTGTTTTACGAACTAGATTAAGTTTTTTGAGAAGCTGATGAAGGTGATTGATGAGGGTAGGGTGCTGGATGTTGTCTACATGGATTTTAGGAAGGCATTTGACAAGGTCCCTCATGATAGACTGATTTAGAAAATCAAGATGCATGAGATCCATGGTGACTTGGTAGATTGGGTTCAAAATTGGCTTGGGCATAAGAGACAGAGTGTAGTGGTGAAGGGCTGTTGTTCCAAGTGGAGGTTGTTCCAAGTGGAGGGGATCAGTGCTGGGACCTCTATTGTTTGTGATGTGTATAAGTAACTTGGACAAAAGTGTAGATGGGCTGAGTACTAAGTTTGCAAATGACACAAAAATTGGTGGAGTCATGAAAAGTGAAGAAGGTTGTCGAAGGATACAGCAGGATATAGATCAGTTGCAGATGTGGTTGGAGAAATGGCGGGTGGAGTTTAATTCGGGCAAGTGTGAGGTGATGCACTTTGGGAGATCAGATGCAAGGGGAACATACACAGTAAATGGCAGAATCCTTCAGAGCATTGATATACAGAGGGTTCATAGAGTCCAAGCCTATAGCTCCCTGAAAGATGGTAAAGAAGGAATGTGGCATGCTTGCCTTCATCAGTTGGGGCATTGTCTCGCTCTTGGGAAGTCACGTTGCAGCTGTATAAAGCTTTTGGTTAAGCCACATTTGGAGTATTGTGTGCGATTCTGGTTGCCCCATTACAGGAAGGATGTGGAGGTTTTGGAGAGGCTGCAGAGGAGGTTCATCAGGATGCTGCCTAGATTAGAAAGTATTAGCTATAAGGAGAGGTTGGGCAAACTTGGATTATTTTCTCTGGAGCCTTGACGTGAAGAAAGAGGATGTGCTGGAACTTCTGAAAAACATTAGGATAGATGTTCACTGGGTCTGGATGGGATATATCCAAGGTTATTGCGGGAAGCGAGGGAAGAGATTGCAGTGCCTTTGGCGACAATCTTTGCGTCCTCACTGGCCACGAGTAGTGCCATATGATTGGAGGGTGGCAAATGTTGTTCCTTTGTTCAAGAAAGGGAGTAGGATAACCCTGGGAATTACAGACCAGTGAGTCTTACTTCAGTGGTGGCAAATTACTGGAGAAGATTCTTAGGGACAGGATTTATGAGCATTTGGAGAAGCATAGGCTAATTAGGGGCAGTCAGCATGGCTTTGTGAGGGCCAGGTCGTGCTTCACGAGCCTGATTGAATTCTTTGAGGATGTAACAAAGCTCATTAATGAAGGTAGAGCAGTGAATATGGTGTACATGGATTTTAGTAAAGCATTTGATAAGGTTCCTCATGGAAGGCTCATTCAGAAAGGATCCAGGGATACGTGGCTGTGTGGATTCAGAATTGGCTCACCCATAGAAGATAGAGGGTGGTTGTCGATGGAGAGTATTCTGCCTAGAGGTTGGTGACCAGTGGTGTTCTGCAGGGATCTGTTCTGGGATCCCTGCTCTTTGTGATTTCTATAGATGACTTGGATGAGGACATGGAAGGGTGGGTTGGTAAGTTTGCAGAAGACACGAAGGTTGATGATGTTGTGGATAGTGTAGAAGGTTGCTGTAGATTACAACAGTACATTGATAGGATGCAGAGCTGGGCTGAGAAATGGCAGATGGAGTTCAACCCAGAAAAGTGTGAAGTGATACACTTTGAAAGATCAAATTTGAAGCCAGAATACAAGGTTAATGGCAGGATCCTTAGCAGTGTGGAGGAACAGAGGGATCTTGGGGTCCACATCCATAGATCCCTCAAGATTGCTGTGCAGGTTGATAGGGTTGTTAAGAAGGCATTTGGTGTGTTGGCCTTCATTAGTCGGGGTATTGAGTTCAAGAGCCACGAGGTAATGTTGCAGCTCTATAGAACTCTGGTCAGACCACACTTGGAGTATTGTGTTCAGTTCTGGTCATCTCATTATAGGAAGGATGTGGAAGCTTTAAAGAGGGTGCAGAGGAGATTTACCAAGATGCTACCTGGATTGGAGAGCACGTCTTATTAGGATAGGTTGAGTGAGCTATGGCTTTTCTCTTTGGAGCGAAGGAGGATGAGAGGTGACTTGATAGAGGTGTACAAGGTGATAAGAGGCTTAGATCGAGTGGACAGAGACTCTTCCCCAGGGCAAAAACGGCTAACACGAAGGGGCATAATTTTAAGGTGATTGGAGGAAGGTACAGGGGGGATGTCAGAGGTAAGGTAAGTTTTTTATATACAGAGTGGTGGCTGCATGGAACACACTGCCAGCAGAGGTGGTGGAGGCAGATTCATTAGGGACATTTAAGAGACTCTTAGATAGCCAAATGAATGATAGAAAAATGGAGGGCTATGTGGAGGGAAGTCTTAGATAGATCTTGAGTAGAATAAAATGTCAGCACAACATCATGTACTGTGCTCTGATGTTCTATGTTCTCAGAGGCTGAGGGGAGACCTGATAGAAGTTTATAAAATTATGAGAGGCATAGATAGGGTAGATAGTCTCTATACTAGAGCAGAAGTGTCAAATACATTTGGGGAAAGGGTGCAAGTTTCTCATTCTCTCAACTTTTGTACCAGTTTCCCAATTGTCAGTTCTCCTCATCAGATTACTTTGTATTGCAGTATTGTTTAAAATCTTGAAGCTCTGTATTTCAAGATGGGAGATTCTTGTATTTCATTTTTGTGGATAAAGTGAAACTAAGTCTATGTTACTGGAAAAACCACTTAAATTGATTGTGGGATAAAGTGCTGCTGATGGGTAACAGGCTTAACTTATCGAATTACTTGTGTAATTATTACACCTTGTCTAAAGTTATCTGATTTTTTTTCTAGGTCTAGAGATCGAGACAGATCCAGAGATCGAGACAGAGATAAATCAAGGGAGAAAGATCGCAAGGATAAAAAGCGTTCCTATGAGAGTGCTAATGGCAAATCGGAACACAGCTCTGAGGAGCGTGAAGCTGGAGAAATCTGAAGGACAAAACGTTTTTGGAATCAGGGCAGTGGATGTCTTATTGTTTAACTTGACTAGGGGAGCTCTTGTTTTGATTTTGGACTTAGAGAAAAAAAATTTCCAGCGATTAGGTGACCGATAACTTAAATATTAGATAGTTGAAGATGTTGAAGACATTTTTGTCAGTTTAACCAGCTGGTTTTGAAGGCAGCAGCTGGAGGTGCCTAGAATGTACTATGTGTGCATGCACTAGTGCTGTTATGCCACTAACGTTAGGGTTCCTCCTTTCATTTGCACAAAGGTGCTATTTTCTTTTGAATATGGAGTTATTTGTTAGGTTGCATTTTTTTTTAAATGTGGAATCTGAAATCCATAGTAAATTTTACTAGAGACAGAATAAGAGTGGGTCTGGTCCTTTGGGGCAGAAACTTTCTTTTTGTTAAGTAGTTTCATATTGAGATTACTATCAGCTGCATTGGCTTGCAGTCTCTGACTCTTCTCCACCCACCCCTCCCCAGCTCCTTCTCCCCTTGCCAGTAATGGTACATGCTGTAGAGTTATCATAAAACTGTGACAATTATCTCTTCCATAGTCTCAATATTTTGACTAGCATCTGTTTGCTGGTGATTGAGAATCTATGGTAACTTGAAGGATCTTTTTCACACCAGTAGGATAAGTTACTTCTCTTGCATCCAAAGAAATTCCTTGCTCCTACCACACCATTTCCCTCAAGGTTAACATTTTGTTCATGTTTAATGTTACTTTGAAAGAACCTTGATTTTTTTTTCCATCCTGTTAACATCCTCAGATGCCCCTATGATTTGAGTATTTTTTTTCTTAATTAACTTGAAAGGTGGAACAATTTACTGCCCATTTCTTACAAAACTAATCAATTAGGGTTTATCAGGAGAAATGCAACTGCTACAAATAAAGCTAAATCTTTCATCTCTTTATTTCCAATCCCACCTCCACACCGTCCATTTAAAAAAGCAGCCTTAATTTGGGAGTGTGTTCCTCTTTAAATGCTCTATAAGGTGTGGAAATGCACTGAGGCTATTTTGGGAAGGGGCGCGGTGGAGAGAAACTCCAAATTTCAGAGTTTGTAATTTGTCCTTGCGTGTACTTTTTAATGTAATTAAGAAGTGTTGGTTTTATTCTTGCAATTGCAGTAGAAGTTCAGGAAGGAATGGTCCAATATTGGAGTCGATTATGTGATTTCAGTAGCTTTTCAGGATTCTGCATGCTAAATACATGCTAAAAGTACAATTCCTCAAAAAGAAAAGACCTTACTGGCTTTGTGTGCATGTAATCCTCATTAACCTTAGCATGTCTTCAGAATACTTCTGGAACACAATGAACATAACTGTTATTTTGGATTGTTACTTGTGAACTTTTTGAGTGAAATCATGCCCATAAAATAGTTTTTAGTGTTCATTATTCACAAAAAATGATTAATTGTGTACTCAACACAAGATTTTCCAGCTATTAAAATAATAGGAAATATTTTGTTGGATTTAAGGGAACCCTTTGTTTTCCACATGCTTGTGGCATAAATGGCATACTCCAGGCAGCTCAGGGTGTCTCCAGTGGGCACTGGGGTGTCAGAATTCTAAAATATACCAATGTATTCCATGATGGCTATATTGCTTGTTTTGTTGGTCACTTGTGGTTATCCCACAATTGCTGTGTTTTTTTAAAAAAAAGGTGGTCTGGTTTAACTTAAACCAACTTCTGTGCTATAAGAATAACCCAGTGTAATGTTCCTTACTATCCACAGTGGCATTGTATTTCTGCACCAGATACTTCAGTTGCTAGATGCCACTGCTGCCCCTGCTCCCCACCAACATTCATTTAGTTCTCCATGGTCATTTGGTCAGTCAGATTCCTGAGTTTACAATTTGTTTTGAGACCCAAATAACAAGGTTTTATTTTATTCCCCCATATCTTTTTTTTCCCCATATGACTTGTGTATACTTGTATTGTTAATTGAAAACAATTGAAATAAATTTTTTCAAAACCATTTAATAAGATTTACAAACAATTTAAGTTTTTCTGTATTGTATGAAATTGTGATGAATACTTGTTTGCTACTTTGCAATTAAAACAAACCAATATTATGTCTTCCTCTGCTTGGCGAGTCTCTTGGAACATTTGGCTGCTTGTGCCTTGTTCCCATTTCATGCGAAAGGAACTGCAGTAGTTCCAGCATTCAGCTTCTCGTTTACATGATATATGTGATTCCTCGCAGAGTCAGGAGTGCCTCTGCCACTGCAATGATGATGTTTTGATGTGAAAGTGAAGAAATGGTTCACTTTTATTATGTTGTGATCAAAGTAGACTACATTTAAATTAAAATGATGAGGAATGACATCTTGGGATTTCAACAATGTTCCCTTTGCAATAGATTAGTATCATCTTAGTTTAGGTCTGAGCTTAATAATTGTGTTCTGGAAAGGAATGAGTCACATTTTATTAGAAACTGAAATAACTTGGAATCTGTATCTGGGAAGCAGAACATTCCTACTTCTGTCTTGCCTATACGGGCAAGTAATATCACATCCAACACATTTTTGGTTGAACTTTTTGATTATATTATTGACCAGAAAACAGTCTTGGTCAGTGGAGAAAATAAAATGCTTCATACCCTTGGTTTACTCCAAACCCTGTTCATTTATTTTCTTAAAGTTAATCACTAATGCTAGTCTATCACTGGTGTGTTAAGGGTTAGGTATTACCTGCTTGTTTCTGAGGTGGCCAGGCTTGGTACTGCAGGATTTCAGACTGTCCCTCGCTCATATCCCAGACCTGAGGTTTCTTTATCTTCCTTGTCTCCAGAGTTGTAGCTGCTAAGGTACTCGATGTTTGTTCTTCTATGTTTTAACACCAGTGTTTCAAAATGTTGGAGATCCTCAAACCCTCACTGAGCCAATGAGACACAGAGGAGCATGGAATTGATTGCTCCTGACAGCTTTTCCATGTGGGTCTCATGACCAAGTTTTCCCTCAGAGGCACTGTTTCAATCTAGGCCTCTAGTTATCCCTAATTACCATAATAACTAGCTCTTCTGCCTGCTGTTGAGGCCTTGGATGCCATGGGAGATGTTTCAGAATGGACCTATTGTGTCTTATTTCACTACCACAAGGTGGCTGTTATATTATCGTTTCAATTTATTAGGCCTCCAAGACTTCAGGTACCTTCAAAGCCAGGGAACACTCTACTACCAATAATGAATGTTAGAGAAAACTACGTCACAGATTTGCTTCTTAACTCATGAAGGTATAATTTCAGTCTGTATTACACAGTTTAATTGCCACAGATGGCTTCTCTAAACAATTCATAATTCTGTGATCAATTATTGTATAACTCGCTTCCAATGAGATTATCAATGTCTTTGAGTATTCTTAGAGAACTTCACAGACCATTAACAATCCCTGTGTGTGGCTAGTTCAAATTATAAGCTCTGTCAGTCTTCTAGATAAGATGCGTCTTCATTAGTCACATGTACATCGAAACACACAGTGAAGTGCATCTTTTGCGTAGAGTATTCTGGGGGCAGCCTGCAAGTGTCACCATGCTTCCGGTGCCAACATAGCATGCCCACAACTTGCTAACCCGTACGTCTTTGAAATGTGGGAGGAAACTGGAGCATCCGGAGGAAACCCACGCAGTCACGGGGAGAACATACAAACTCCTTACAGACAGCGGCCAGAATTGAACCTGGTTACACTAAGTGCTACACTGCCTGCTGGAACTGCAAGTCACCTTCATATTACTCTGTTTTTCTTCCCACAAGAGCCTGTTGCTCTTATAAAGTTGGCTTCTTTTCCCATGCTTTATAGAGGTTTAGCTGCAAGGCATGTGGTTACAGTCGTGGTCTTGCTGTGTTGGCTATAAATTCTTCTGCCCTTAAATAGATGCGCTAAACTGGTAAGGCAATGTTAACGTATGCCTATTTTTGCAGATGCCACTGCCATCTAGTTTTGATCTATGTTTCTGCAACAACATATGCACTTTCTGTGCATATAGCACATTGTTTTCCAGGTGACTGCACAATGCACCTATTATGAAGCTAGTGCTGTTCACCTGTGAAGCTAAATCTGTGCAAATTGCAGTCTCTATTCTAGATGAAAGGGCATCTGATCACCAAACCTTATTGGTTGAAGACATTTTGAGCATTTGAAGTGAGCTACTAGGAATGGAATGTCAACTGAAGCAAAGCACTTGCATTCACAGACTCTCACATCAGCATCCTGGTCAACAAGGCAGTATGACCTGTACACCAACGGTGCTCAGAGGTCACCTTATATTACTAGGTGGCACTGGGAAGAACTCTTGTGAAGTTTGTGTCAGAGGATTCACCAAAGACCTGGGATCAATTCCAGCAGAATTCCACTCCCTTATTTGTATGATTAAGGTTAATGATGTGACCTTTAAAAATCCAGTAGAATTGGGCAGCACTGCAACACCCACCACTCTCACAGTTCACTCAGTCACACAAGTGGCAAGTTCAGTATGGTGGTCACATTTTATGATACAATCATACACTTAGTGCATTCTCACCACTGTGACATTGCTCTCACAACTCATCCACACAGCTAAGACACAGGGAGTCTCAGGACTCTCAAAGTCCTTGTGAAGGGTTTTGACCTAAAATGTCGGCAATTCCTTTCCTCCTCCAGTTGCTGCTTGACCTGCTGAGTTCCTCCAGCATATTGTTTGTTCATCCACACAGCTATTTCACTATGGCAACCATTTTCCATCAACACATGATATTTACTTTTTCTCTTGCTGGCTAAGGCAGTAAGGAATAAGCTGTATCAACAGACTAATGACTGGTTAAACCAATTGCTTTCACACTAACTTTTCCTTCCTTGCATTGTATGCCCAGAATATTCCACATATGTAATGTTGGTTGAATGCTTCTCTGATCAGTTCACTGTTCTCACTTTTAATGAATCTATTCATTGCAGATTCTCAGAACAGCCCAACTCCTACTCTGAAGAGAAAGACTAACTAGGAGGAGACAATGACAGCTAACAAAGGATCCTTGGGGTTGACACCTTCAGGTACACCTCAGATCCTGGTATAGCGCACAATAGGGTGGGTTAGAGGCATATTTCACATGATGGGAAAGCTTGCACTCATGGATTGCAGTTGGGGATAGTAGACTTGGGAAGCTGTGGCAGTCCAAGAGGGTGAGTCACACACTTTGCCTTCGAAATCTCTGCCCTATTTCAGTCACTAATTTATTTGGGAATACCAAAGCTGTTGCACATGGTTGCTTGGTGCATTGGTCCGCAAGAGGACTATGGTGGAGTAAACCTGGTGTGCCAGGTGGGAAGCAGTGTGAAGGCGGGCAGTAACATTCCTATGGTGAAACAACTGATGGAATAGATTTTTGCTTCCATTGAACCAAACACTGATCCCACCTAAAGTTTGTGCACAAGTAGAAACTCCCTCTGCTCCCATCAGAGGTCTACTTAAACAACCAGCTGGGCACAGACAATAATAGCAGCTCCTTAATGCAACTGAAGTTAGCAAAAAGGGAAACCCAATATATGGGAGGGAAAGCAGAGCAGTGATAGGTGGACAAAAGCGGGGAGGCGGGGTGGGCACACAGTCCTGAAGAAGGGTCCTGACCTGAAATATTGACCGCCTGCTTTTCTCCACGGATGCTGCCTGGCCTGCTGAGTTCCTCCAGCATCATAGTGTTTTTCATCTAGATTCCAGCATCTGCAGTCCTTTGTTTCTCTAAACCAACTTTGAAAGCTATCCTTGAAGAGAAGCACGAAGGTGATTAGTTGTATTTGCTGTCATGACAGTGGGACACATTTTATAGTCTTGAGGAGTAGGTCTGGAGTATCATTTTGCTGTGTGCCCAAGGGAAATATGAATGATTGGAGATCATGTGGTAATAGCCTGTTGCCACTGTCAAGCTTAAGAAATAGGAGCAAGTGTAGACCATGTAGTCCGTCAATGCTATTTTATAAGATAGCTGATTTGATCTTGGCCTCCACACTTTTTTTTTGCTTGCTTCCTATAAACCTTGACTTCCTTAGAGGTCAGCTCAGGTATAAAATTAAACCCAACCCTTGTCAAAATTCTTTGCTGATCTGTGCATGAAGCACGAATCCACTAGCATTGCAGGAATGCCTTTGTGTCTAATTGATCCTAAACTTGATCCCCCAACTCATGAGGCTGAGCACATTTCATTCTTTAGCCAGGGCATTGAGTTTAGGAGTTGGGACATTATGTTGCAGTTGTATAAGTCATTGGTGAGGCTGCACTTGTAATACTGTGTACAACTTTGGTCACCCTGTTATAGGAAAGACATGGTTAAACTGGAAAGAGTGGTGAAAAGTTTTCCCAAGGTTGTTGCCAGGTCTAGAGGGTCTGAGTTATAGGGAGAGGTTGGCCAGGCTAGGTCCTTATTCCTTGGAACGTAGGAGAATGAGGGGTGACCTTATAGAAGTGTTTAAAATTATGAGAGGCATAGATAAGGTGGATGATAACAGTCATTACTCCAGGGTAGGGGAGCCCAAAACTAGGGGACATCGGTTTACGGTGGGAGGGGAAAGATTTTAAAGGGACCTGAGGGACAACTTTTTCACACAGAGGGTGGTGAGTATATGGAATGAGCTGCCAGAGAAAGTGGTTGAGGCAGGTACATTAGTATCTTTTAAGAAGCACTTGGATAGGTACATGGAGGGATGGGGCTTGGGAGTTATGGGCCAAATGCAGGAAATTGGGACTAGCTGGGTAGACAGCGTGGTCGGCGTGGACTGGTTGGGCCAAAAGGCCTGTATCCATGCTGTGTTGCTCTGTGGCTCTGAATCTCAGTGATTCTTCATCCTGGAGTCATCCTGAGAACATGTTGCATCTCAGAATCTGTGCAGCATGGTTTCCATTCCCTGGCTGGATATGTCTGATCCAATCTGCACTTGAGATCAATGATTCTCTGAACTGAGAGAGTGTCTCGCAGCGCCCTCTGCCCACTGCCTCAGATAGTAAAAACAGAATGGAAACACTCAGCAGGTCAGGCAGAACTGTGGAAAGAGAAACAATGGTTTGGGTTGAAGATACTGTACTTTGAAAAAACTGAAAGGACTCACCACCCTTTCCAGTTTAACCACGTCTACCACGTTTAAACATTTCTAGCAGTTCCTCAAATGGATGTTTCCCTTTCCATAGCCTGCCTGACCTGAGTACCACCAGCATTTTCTATTTTCTTCCATCCCCACTGAAGTTTGTCTTGCTACTGCTACTGGAATGCAAATTAGGCTTCCAGCCAGAATTTCCATTTTGGGGTATCCAAAGCTGTTCATCTTTCACTAGCCCAGCTAATCCTGCTCATTTTCTATCACAAGCACAAACTCCTGTGTTGTATACTGCTATGCTGCTTCATCTTTGGCCTGTTCCTCATTTGTATTCCGCAAAGTCAGCCAAGTGCCTTTGTGGCAGCTGTTGCTACATCAACAACCACTTGCCTCTTGAAACTCTTTAAATATAGTCTGCGCACTTCAGAATAAGCTTCCTGCCTTGGCTGGATAACCTTCGGAGTTGATTTTGGCCAGGAAAACTTTACTATCTTGTGCTGCTTTCTGACTTCTGCTTTCTTCACAAGCCACTCGCAGAGTCTTTGCTTGACAGTTGCCTGCATTGGAATATCAGAAGAAAGTTTGGCCTCTAATCTTAAATTTCTCAAAGTGAAGCTGTGTTTTCTGTAGGGTGCTGATTTCCCTTGCATTCCCACTGAGTTTTTTAGATGGTCAGAGCAAATCCACCAAAATTTACAAGGGACAATATTTTCCAGGCTGTAGTTTTCTCCATACTGTTCCAGTTTCTCATTGAATCCATTTTGGGTGTTGTATAAGTTGCAATGTCATGCACACATTGCTGTATCTTAGAGAGTCATAGAATCATACAGCATGGAAACAGGCCCTTTTGCCCAACTCGTTTATGCCGACTGTGTTGCTCAATGAGCTAGTTCCTTCTGCCCGCGTTTGGCCCCTAGCCCGCTACTTATCTAGATGGCCATCTACTTATCTAGATGGCTTTTAAATGTTGCTAATGTGCCCGCCTCAACCACTATTTTTGGCAGCTCATTCCAAATATGCACCACCCTTTGCGTGAAGAAGCTGCCCCTGATGTCCCTTTTAAATATCTCACCTCCGATCTTAAACCTATGCCCTCTTGTTTTTAGCACCCCCTCCCTGGGAAAAAGGCTGTGATTTCGCCCTGTCTATGCCCCTCATGATCTTATATACCGCTATCAGGTCACCCCTCAATCTCCTACATTCCAGGGAATAAAGTCTCCGGCCCCCAAGTCCAAGCGACATCCTGGTAAATCTTTTTTGCATTCTTTCTAGTTTAATAACATCTTTCCTATGACAGGGTGCCCAAAACTGTACACAGTACAAGTGTGGCCTCACCAATGTCTATACAACATAACTTCCCAACTTCTATAATCAATACCCTGCGAAGGCCAGCATGCCAAAGGCCTTCTTCACCACCCTATCTACCTGTAACTCCACTTTCAGCAAACTATGCACTTGCACTCCTAGGTCCCTCTGTTCCATCCACTCCCCAGGGCCTACCATTCACTGTATAAAGCCTACCTTGATTTGATCTCCCAAAATCCAATACCTCACATTTATCTGGATTGAAAGCCATTTGCCAATCCTCAGCCCACACACATAGCTGATCAAGATCCCCCTGTAATTTTTCATAACCTTCTACACTATCTACAACACCACCTATTTTAGTATCATTTGCAAATTTACTAACCATGCCTTGTATACTTACATCCAACTTGTTTATACAAATTACAAACAATACCAGTCTTGTTTCCCCTACTTAAAAATCTACAGTTATAGACAACAAAAAGCTGGACTGTTTCAGAATCAGATTTATTATCACTGACTAATATGACATGAAATTTGTTGCTTTTGCAGCAGTAGTACAGTTCAAAGACATAAAATGACTATGAATTACTAAAAAAAAGTGCAAAAAAAAGGAATAATGAAGTAGTGTTCATGGGTTCATGGACCATTCAGAAATCTGATGGTGGAGGGGAAGAAGCTGTTTCTGAATTATTGAGTGTGGGTCTTCAGGCTCCTGCACCTCCTCTCCAATGGTAGTAACAAGAAGAGGGCATGTCCCAGATGGTGAGGTTTCTTAGTGAGGCACCACCTCTTGAAGATGTCCTCAATGGTGGGGAGAGTTGTGCCCATGATGGAGCTGGCTGAGACTACAACCTTCTGCAGCCTCTTGCGCTCCTTTGCATTAGAGCCTGTGCTGCAACCAATCAGAATGCTCTCCACTGTACCATATTTCACCAAGGATTTTCCAATTTTTGTAACATCTGCAACATCAGGAGCTTCAGAAGTTAATTTGATTGGATTAAGTCAAAGGGCAATGCTACAACTGTGACCTTGAAAATTTGGGCGTTATCACAAGGACTATGTTGGTGTCCTGATCAGCGACCCAAGACTAATTTGTTGAAATTTGTTGACTGAAATCCAAAGTATTCACTTAGAAATCTCACACCTGAGGTTTTCACTTGGTTTTGTGCCTTCACATCGCTGCTGTTAGCATTTTGACATTGTGCCTAAAATCTGATGTGGTGTATTGGAAAGGCAAATACAGGGGACCCCTCTGTTATGGCTATTTGGGTAATGGAAATTTCACAAAATTCACAAATCACTATCCAAAAGTTTGAGATGTGGAAGAAAATTCACTCTTACAAAATTTACATTGAAACAGTAAATAAACAATTTATTTTCTTTCAACTCTTTTCTTGACACATGCACAGATGATGTGGCTTCATATTATTGGAAAATCACAATATGGACCATTTTCTAGGAATGCAAAACCCCCCCCACATTAACGCAGGGTTCACCTGTAATGGACTTTGTAATAATTATCCACTCATGGCGATTGTCACTTGCATACTCACACCTTCAGGACTTCACTGATCTGAGAAATCAATTCTTTTCTTCAGCCACATCACACCACCTTGAATTCAGTAACTTGCTTCCATCAGATACTCAGCCCTTAATAAGTTCTTATGTAAACTCGTGAAAATCAAATGTACCTGCAATAGAAAATCTTCTGAGCAGTTGTGTGGACCATATAAGCTATCATGTATAGCTGGATTGACCCAGTTGCAGCATGAGTTCAGTCTCTTGCATTGTGCCACTGCAAAGATGAATTACTCAGTATTAAGCCATCAAGGTTCAGTGGAAGTTTACAAGAACAGTAAACAAATCCATTTAAACAAATAACATGGATATGTTTCCGAACATATTTACCCTTTCTGGTGACAGCTTTCTACAGCTGCACATCCCCCCATGGACAGTTTTCTTTCATCCTTGCAATGATTGTGATTCTATTTAATCTTCAAACTGTAGTTAATTTACAGAATAAATCAACCTGAGGACAGAGAGAACCTTTACTTACTGCTCTCATTGCCTGCTTTACTTATTCTTTCTTCAGGAAGGATGATTCTAATAAAGCCCACCCAGAATTCAGTGGAAGGCATTTGCAAACCATGTATTAAAAGAAAGGATTGCTTATTGCTATTGTAAACACATGACAGTGTACTTATTTATAAAGTTGTTTATTTATTTATAAGGTCATGAACAATATTGAATTTATTTATAAGAGCTGTCCCTATCCGACCTGATCCTGAACATCTACAACATTTAACTCCAATCTAACTCTGATATATGTAGACAGGTCCTGTTAGGCTCAGGGCATGTAGCCAGGCTCTATTACTGTACAAGAATCTGTCTACCTCAGGCTTTAAAGTATGCAATGACTCAGCCTCCATGCCTCTCTAGGGTAAAGAATTCAAAAGATTCATGACCCTCAAGAGAGAAGAAATTTCTCCTCATCTCCATTTTTAGTCATTGACCCCTTGGACAAAACTTTGCTCCCAGTTCTACATTTCCTTCTTCCCCACAAGGGAAACATTCTCTCAGTATCTATCTTGTTAAAGCCCCCACTGAATCTTACATGTTTTAAAAAGATTGCCTCTCATTATAAACTAGAATCAGCATAGGGCCAACCTATTTTTCTCATAATCAATAAACCTTCTCTGAACTATCTCCAGTGCAGGTACAGCAGAGGTGAAACTGGATTCCAACCAACCTGATGGCACTATTTTGCACCCCTTTAATTTGATGATACACATGTTTGGCCCTTTGCACATCCTTTGCATGAAGGAGTTATTTTCTGGCATCACCCTAAACAACCAAGCTCCAGTTTTAATGTTACGCTTGCTTCTTCTGGATTCCTTTACCATGGGAAGTAGCTTCTCTCTTCCAACAACTTTTCCTTTATAGAATGCCTTAAGGGAGGAGAACTGCTCACCAAAAATTTTGAGTGAGCCAAATTAATAATCGGGATGGGTGTACAAAGAGATAATCAAGGAGCTAGCTTTCAAGGAGCCTCTTGAAGGAGGACAGAAGCAAAGAGGCTAAATGAGGAAATGCCAGAGCCTAGAATGCAAGTAACTGAAAACACAACCAGTGATAGAGCAATGAAAATTAGCGGTGCTGGGAAAGGCAGAATAACATTTATGTATTAATTTGTCTGTGGGATATCACTGACAATGCATACATTAAATGTCCATCCTCAATTGCCCCTGAACTGAAGAGGCAGTTGAGAGTCAACCACATTGGGTGGTCTGGAATCACGTGGAGGCCAGATCATGTAAGGTGCACAGGTTTCCTTACCAGATGGGTTATTACAGCAGAACCAGAATTTCATGGTTACTGTTAATGAGCTTTATTTTGTTTTAAATCCATCTTTATTTAAATACTTAAATATAAGTTTCTCAGCAACATACTGGGAACTAAACTTGTATCTCTGGATACTAGTCCAGTATCTTAACCATTACACTTCAATGCATCTTATTTTAAGACGATGCAGATGTAGAAATGTATTAGTGCGGGAAGAGGTAGGAGAATTGAATCAAATTCGTGTAAATTGTCATTTATATCACCTCTTCATCAACATTAAGTGTATGCATGCCTATTTTTGGCAACAATTCTTTCAGTATCATGCTGGTGACACACTGCTGCATGCTCTCCAATGCCAATTTATTTTTCCTGAAGCAGAATGCCTGAGCTAAACATAAAATTCTAAATGGGGTCCAACAAAACTTCTCTACTTTAACCCATGTGTACTCCTACCCACTCCAGAGAAAGTCTTGTGTTTTACTTGTCTTTGTTTCTCTGCTCTAATGTTTAGTGATTTCTCTACTTGGATGCCTAACTTAGCTTCTCAGCATTTAAAAATTACTTTGATCTTTATTTCACAGTTCCCCATGTAGAATTCCACAGATTTACCCATTTACTTATGAATGTCTCTGCTTCTTTAAGCTATGTGCCACATAAACCAGTAAGCTTAACAGCCCCTTTCTGGGTCATTGGTAGATATCTTCTTAGGCAGTTCCTCAGCATCAGGGATAACTTGCTTCTACTTTGGTTTTGTGGGTTTTGAGTTGGCTGATGGGTTCAGTGTGGGAACTGCAGACTCTTCCACATATGGGCTGTACTCCTACTACTGTTTGCCCAGGGTTCAGTGTACTCTCATTGCACGAACTCAAGCTTTTCAATATCATCTCATATACTTCTCCATTTTAAGAAGTTGTGGTCCAGAGTTCCCCAGGAATCAGAGGGGTTGTTGCATTTCTTCAAGGAGCTTTTGAATTTTCTGCCTGCCTTGTAATCTCCCCTCATGAGAGAGTTAGGAATGGAGTTTCAGGTTCTGATGAAAGTTCTTCGGCCTGAAATATTAACTGCGTCTCTTCCCACCAATGCTGCCTGATCTGCTGAGTTTTACTAGCATTTCCTGTCTATATTTAAGATTTCCAACATCTGAAGTTTTAACTTTGTTTCAGGAGTCTGTTGTCAGGCGTGCAAGGTGTTCAAGGCCTCCTCTACACTGGAGAAACCAAACGCAGATTGGATGACTGCTTTGTGGAGCACCTTAAAGCAGGAGTAACCCTGAACGTCCCATTGCCTGCCTCTCTACTTCATCAACCCATTCCCACTCTGACCTTTCTGTCTGTGGCCTCCTGTGCTGGTACAACAAGGCCCAATGCAAACTCAAGGAACACCTCATCTTCCATCTGGGCATGTTGCAGCCCGCAGGGCTCAGTATCAAATTTGCCATCTTGAGGTAACTCACTCTTTCTTTATGTTGTATGAGAACTGGCCATTTTTGCCTGTCATTCTTTTTCCCTTTTTTTTATATCGTCAGACTATAAAGCAATGCATAGACTATACAATATTAGCAACGCATTACACAGACAGTGAGGTTTCATCTTATTTTGACTGGCCCCTTATTTCGTCCTATCCAAGGAATTCCTTTTGTTCCACCCACCACTCTCCACCACTTTCTCTGCTACCAAGACGAGCTTGTTTCTTTCTCAGTTCTGATGAATGGTCTTGGAACCTCAAATGCTGTTTCTCTTACCGCAGATGCTGCCTAATATGCTGAGTTTTTCTAGCATTTTCTTTTTATAATACAAATGAGGTGACCTGTTCAAGGTAGCTGACTGAATGTAACAAGGGCCTCAAATCTGGGGATGCTCACCTGGAAGAGGATACTGATTGTTAGTCCATTATGCTTCTAGTGCTTTTGGAAGATTTTGTGGAGATAGATTTGGTGGTATCGTTCCAGTGCTTTGCTGTAGGTAGTCCAGCTCAGAGAAGTGTACAGGAGGGCAAGAACCATTGCTGCTCAGATGGTAAATATGGTGAAGTCCCAGTGCAAATCCTGGGAATTTGGAGCACATACCCTTTCTACCACCCAGGGATCCAAACAGCCTTTCCAGTTGAAATAGAGATTCCAATCTAGTGTACTGCATTGGGTGCTCACAACGTGGTCTCCCCTACACTGGAGAAACCAAACACAGATTCTGTGACCGCTTGGCGGAGCGCCCACCTTCAGTCTGCAGAGACAACCTGAGCTTCCCGTTGCCTACCATTTAACTCTCCATCCCACTCCCACTCCGACCTATTCGTTTGTGGCCTCCTGCACTGAGGCCCAACGCAAGCATGAGAAACAGCAGTTTATCTTCAGTCTGGGTATATTGCAGCCTACTGAGCTCAATATTGGATTCTATCACTTCAGGTAACTTGATTTCTCTGTTTGTGTCAGTCATCTGTGATATTAGTTCAGCTTGTTTGTTTCTTTCCCTATTTTTCTTCTCTCTGAAAACGGAGGATGTGTCCAGCCTGACCTGCCGGGCATATCTTCCTGCTCTGCATTTTGCAACTCCCACATTCTTTTGTCTCTGTTCTCGCTCTCTAACTGCTCCCATTCACTCATTGACCAGATAACCACTGTGTTTGCATGAAGTCTGCCAAACTGTGAGAGTGAGGAATCATCGGTTGCTTGTGTGTGTGCATCTTCAGACCAAAGGAGATTTTTGTGTTACAAGCTCTCTTTCACAGGTAACCTTTGGGAAAATGGATGGCTGCTTGAGGATGCTGAAACCCTTTGAAGAGAAGGGTAAGGAAACATGCTTGTCACTGCTGAGTGCAGAGTCTCTTCCCACTCTGGATGTCCATATGTTCAATCCACATGTCTGTTCTAGATGTCCTCAAATTCCTTAGAAGGTATGTCAAAGGGCCAGAGAGAAGCATAGAAATCAAAGAAATAATCAACGGGCAAGTAAGAGAAGAATTAAACCCAAGCTGGGGGCAAGCAGCACCTGACCTGGCTGGTGAGACCACACCTGGAATATTGTGCACAGATATAGTTGCCTTACATATAAAGGATATTGCAACATTGGGAGCAGGTCAAAGGAAATTCACCAGGGTAATTCCTATGATGTGAAGGTTGTCCTATCAAGAGAGGCAAGACAGTTTGGTTTTGTTTTCCTTGGAGTTCAGTAGAAAAAGGGGTGACCTTATTGTAGAATAAGGGATGTCTTATAAGATCCGAAGGGGGCACAACAGGGTAGATGTTGAGATGTTTTCACTAGTGGGAGAGTCATGAACAAGGGGACATGGTTGCAAAATAATGAGTAATTCATTTAAAACTGAGGTGTAAAGAAATTTCTTCTCAGAGGGTAGTGACTGTCTGGAATTCTTTGCCCCAGGAGGTGGTGGAGGCCAAATCATTAGTTATTTAATGTGGAGCTAGATAAGTATTTGAAAGATTGAGGAATTAAGATTATGGTGAACTGGCACAGAAAAGGAGTTGAGGCCAGCATAGACCAGCCGTGATCATATTGAATGGCAGGCCAGGTTTGAGGAGTCTGGTGATCTACTTCTGTTTCTATTTCTTGAGTGACAATCATTGCAAAAATGAGGCCATGTTCTTTTCCGCTGGTCCAATCGATCCTTTTTTCCCTTTGCCATCATAAAGGAAAGTGTTGCTTGGAGGAGCCAGGCATACACCATGATCTGGGTGAAGTATGGTAAGGTAAAGAAAAAAACTAGTATACTGGCAACAGCACTCACTGTTGAAAATGTAAAGAAACCTGGTCATCAGGTGTAAGGTGCTCTCAGTATTGCTGTACCTGGCATAGTTGTGGCCCATATCCCGCCTCTGTGCTGTAGCAAGCACAATCTGAAGCTCAAAACTGGAGCAAATTCACAGAACCTCAATGTATAAACGTCCAGAAAAGGGGGGAACAAAAGTACCAAATGTGGCCCTCATTCTGTTGGATACCTTTGTGTGTGGCTGCGGCAAGCTGTCTATGGAGCCTGGGTATCAAAACAACAAGGGTCACTGTGTGTCAAGGTTCTCTCTGTCCCCAGTGTTGCAAAGAACGGTCCTTGTCTTGGAACATTTCTTTATGTTGGACTGTTCCACACCACTTATCCCTCGTAGAACATTTTATCCAGAAGAGCTGATTCGATCACAAATCGATTAGACTGCACTGTCAATAGAATCCTGCAGGGACGGAGACAGTGGGTCCTTTGGGGCAGTTCCTCAATCAGACTGTCAAAGACGTTTGGCAGAATGCTTATCTAAACGTTCCAACAGGCACCAAGACTTCATTTGATTGGTGGTGAAAAAGGATCTCCCCATTCAATGTATGATCAGAATATTGGCCACACCACATGCTGCCCTCGCATCGGCTCCTTGGGAAATGAGACCATTGCCCATATCCTTATGGAACGTATCCTTCCCAGGTCGGGGGTGAGATGCAGTGGTATTTCTCCAGTAACAGTGGCCTGTGTGCTGTACAGGCTGTTCCTGGGAGACAAATAAAAATGGTGCTGGGAAACCATTGCCACAGTGAATGACCCTGAAACTCCAGGGTTCCAGAGAAAGGCGTTGTCCATGGCTGAGGGCTGCAAACTGGCTGCTCTGAGGTCCAGGACAACTTACTGGGAGACACTTTGAAGCTGCGTGCAGCCACTGCAAGGACTCCATAGGGAAGTGCTACAGTTCAGGGCCCTCCCACCACTGCACATTTAGGGGCTAGAATCTAGGTTACATCCCAGGAACTGTTCGCTTGAGGGTTGTTTATAAATGGTAACTGATGATGCACTAATGTTAATTAATGGGAGTAACTTGTGATGAAAGTGTTGTCTTCAATATTCATATGCCTTTGAAGTTTTTATGAATGAAGTACATTTTAAAAAATAAAAAAGAGATTGGGTCAACTAGAGGTTAGAAGAATGAGAGAGGATCTCATTGAAATGTGGAGTCTGACAGGACTAGACAGAATGGATGCAGGGAAGATGCTTCCCCTGGTTGGGAGATCTAGAATGAGGAGTCACAGCCTCAGGACAGAGAGGGAGACAGCACAGGAACACTGAGTCCACGCCAACCATCAAACACAAGTTAACCACCAGGTTGGATCGGTGGTTAAGAAAGCGAATGCTATGTTGGCATTCATCTCGAGAGGTATAGTGTATAAAAGTAAGGAAGTGTTGATGAGGCTCTACGGGGCGCTAGTGAGGCCTCATTTGGAATACTGTGCGCAGTTTTGGGCCCCACATCTTAGGAAGGATGTGCTGACGTTGGAGAGGGTTCAGAGGAGATTTACGAGAATGATTCCAGGAATGAAAGGGCTTAAGTATGATGAGCGTTTGTCGGCTCTTGGACTGTACTCGCTGGAGTACAGAAGGATGAGAGGGGACCTCGTAGCGACATTTAAAATTTTGACAGGTAAGGATAGAGTAGATGTGGCTAGGCTGTTTCTCTTGGTGGGCGTGTCCAGGACCAGAGGGCACAATCTTAGAATTAGAGGGTACAGTTTCAAGACAGAGATGAGGAGAAGTTTCTTTACCCAGAGGGTGGTGAAATTGTGGAACTCCTTGCCACGCACAGCAGCGGAGGCCAGATCAGTGGGGGTATTCAAGGAGGAGATAGTCAGATATCTAAATAGTCAGGGTATCAAGGGATATGGGGATAAGGCTGGCAAATGGGATTAGAATAGTTTTTTTTCTTCTTTTTTTCCCACCCCATTTCTTTTTCCCTTTTCCTTGGAGCAGACTCGATGGGCCGAATGGCCTGCTTCTGCTCCCTTATCTTGTGATCTTGTGATCTTGTGACCCATTTTTACACTAATCCTATCCTAATTGATTTTATCCTCCCCCCATTCCCATCAACACTAGGGGTAATTTACACTGGCCAATTAACTGGTCAAGCTGCAAATTTTTGGAATGAAAACAAGACTACCCAGAGGAAACCCACGAGGTCACAGGGAGAACGTGCAAATTCCACACAGCACCGGAGGTCAGGACTGAATTAGAGTCACTGGAGCTGTGAGGCAGCGGCTCTACAAGCTACGCCACTAGGTCTGAGATGAGGTATTGCTTCACACATGGAAGGATGAACCCGTGGAAGTCTCCGCCACAAAACGCAGTGGAGGCCAAGGGCTGAATACATTTAAAAAAGAGGTAGATAGATTTTGTAGAAGCCAAAAAGAAGATGATGTTGAGCTCCAGTGTGTGTAGCGGAGATTTTCCCACAGTGCTGTTGGAGATGGAGGTTCAAGATTCATACCCAGCCATGAAGGAACAGCAATGTGTTTCCCAGCTGGGAAGGGAAACAGAAGGTTTTGGTGTTCACCTGCACATACTGCCCTTGACCTTATTGGTGGTGGAGGGTGTGAACTTTGGTGGTGCTGTTGGAGCAGCTGTGTTGCTCAAGCTCCTGTGCATTTGTAGCATTGATTTCTGAGGTTTCAATACACCAGGTTATTTGGACAATATCACATGAATATTTGCGGGAGCTTACTGAGCATACAATGACAGTAGTTGTTCCCACATTGCAATAGTGTGCAAAACTTCTCCATTGGCTTCCAAGTTCTTTGGGATGTTCTGAGGTAATGATGGTTCTCTTTAGATCGGGAAGTTGTGCAACCAGTTAATATGGGCTACTCAACTGGACTTGGTGAATGAATATCATTGAATGGGATTCTCTTTAATTTTTATGTTTATTCATGAGATATGGGTGGGACGGCCAACATTTAATCTCCATCCCTAGCAGCCCTTGTGAAAGTGTTACTGAACTGCCTTGTTGAACCCTTTACCTATGTGGTTAAGAGCCTGAGTACAATCAGAATCAGGTTTATTATCACTGACATATGTCGTGACGTTTGTTGTTTTGCGGCAGCAGTACAGTGCAAGACAGAAAGACATGAAAATTACTATGTTACAAAAGTAAATAAATAGTGTAAAAGAGGAATAACGAGGTAGTGTTCATGGGTTCATGGACCGTTCAGAAATCCAATGGTGGGGGAAAAGGAGCTGTTCCTGAATCATTGAGTGTGGGTCTTCAGGCTCCTGTACCTCCTCCCCAATGGTAGTAACGTGAAGAGGGCATGTCCTGGATAGTGAAGGTCCTTGATGATGGATGCCGCCTTCTTGAGGCACCACCTCTTGAAGGTGTCCTTGATGGTGGGGAGGGTTGTGCCCGTGATGGAACTTGCTGAGTCTACAGCCCTCTGCAGCCTCTTTTGATCCTGTGCATTGGAGCCTCCATACCAGGCAGTGATGCAACCAGTCAGAATGCCCTCCACCGTAGAGATTCCAGGATTTCAACCCAGCGACAGTGAAGGACTTGGAGGGCAACCAGAGCAGTTTGGAAGGTATTGTGCAAGAAGACCTGTCGAGTACTGACGTCTATCTTGTAGCTGGTACCTACTGCACCATATTGCACTGGAGGTGGAGGAAGTGAATACATGTTGATCCTTTGTGCTATTTTGGATGGTGTCAAGCTTTGTGAGTGTTGGAGCAGCCCCCGCCCGGGCAAGTGGACAGCACAAAAATCAAAAGAACTGCAGGTGTTGGAAATCTGAAATAAAAACAGAAACTGCTGGAAACACTCATCAGGTCAGGCAGTACCTGTGGAAAGAGAAACAGGTAATGTTCCAGGTCTGGGATCTTTCATCAGAACTGAAGAAGAGAGAAACAAGGTAGCAGAGAAGGTGGGGAGGGGAACATGGGGAATTCCTCCGATAAGATGAGACTGGATGATCTAATGTGCCCATTAAGGGGCAGATAAAGTCAGATTAAGAGGCTGTGTAACGTGTTGATTATGGTAAGGCTACGGCACATGCCCAGCAGGGCAGACTGTACAACGAAAAAGCCAAAGAAAAACTGAGCCAAAACGACAGCAAGCAAAAATGGCCAGTTCTGAAACAAACAGAAAGAGCGAGTACGCTAAAACTGGAGAATTCAACATTGAGTTCAGAAGGCTGCAATGTGCCCAGACGGAAAATGAAGCGTTGCTCATCATTATAACAGCACAAGAGGCCACAGACAGAACTCAGAATGGGAATGGGATGGTGAATTAAAGTGGCAGATTGAAATCCTAGAATCCCTACGGTGGAGAACATTCTGACTGGTTGCATCACCGCCTGGGATGGAGGCTCCAATGCGCAGGATCAAAAGAGGCTGCAGAGGGGTGTAGACTCAGCCAGCTCCATCATGGGCACAACCCTCCCCACTATCGAGGACACCTTCAAGAGGCGGTGCCTCAAGAAGGCGGCATCCATCATCAAGGGCCCTCGTCAGTTTTACAGGGATCTGAAAGGAAAGTTTCTTACGCGCAGAGACTGGTAGATATCTGAAGCATTCTCTGTGTGTGAAAAAACAGAGGAGGTGGTAGAGTCAGATATAATCACTATGTTTAGGAGACATTTAGACAGGCAAGGCATAGAAAGGTGTGGACCTGGTGCGGGAAAATAGGATTAGTATAGATGGACAAAAAGATCAATGTGGTTGTGATGAGCCAAAGGGCCTGTTCCCTTGCTGTACAACTCTATGACTCTATGACAGCAGACTACTGGTAGGATTTATTTATAGGCCACCACACAATTATAATATAGAACTCGCCATAAATCAGAAAATTGGAGGTGCATGTAACAGAAATAATTCAGTAACTTTCACTTGCAGGTAGAATGGGCAAAGTCAAATTAGCAATAATAAGGTGGAGAACGAATGCTTGGAATGAACATTTTCCAGATCAATATGTGGAGGAATCAACTAGCAAAAAAGTGATTTTAGATTTAGTTTTGTGCAGTGACAAAGGGTTAATTGATGATCTTGTTGTAAAGGGGTGTTTATGGAAGACTGACGTTAAAATAATGGAATTTCACAATGACTTTTAAAGTAATGTAGTTCAATCCTAAACTAGGGTAATAAATCTAAACAATGGAAACAATGAAGTTATGGAAGGAGAGCTATCTGTGGTTGATGGGAAAATCCATAGAAAGGTATCACAGTGGGCAGGAAATGACCAGCAGTTAAAGAAAAGTGCACATTTTGCAGAAAAAAATGTTTCCTTAAGCCACAAAACCTCAACAAGGAAGGTGGTCCATCTACAGAAAGAATGCAAAAAAGGATTTATGAGAATGTTGCCAGGACTTGAGGGAGTGAGTTACAGGGAGAGGTTGGCCAGGCTAAGACTTCATTCCTTGTAACGTAGGAGACTGAGGGGATGACCTTATAGAGGTGTATAAAATCATGGGGGGCATAGAGAGGGTGAATGCACTCAGTCTTTTGCCCAAGAAAAGGGCACCAAAAACTGAA
This sequence comes from Pristis pectinata, assembly GCF_009764475.1. Classification (NCBI taxonomy): domain Eukaryota; kingdom Metazoa; phylum Chordata; class Chondrichthyes; order Rhinopristiformes; family Pristidae; genus Pristis; species Pristis pectinata. Next base: position 16,441,075 of record NC_067437.1, on the reverse strand, counting down.
GGCCATAGGTTTGTAAGAGGGAAAAGCTTCAAAAGGGACCTGAGGGGCAACTTCTTCATGTAGAGGGTGGCGCATATACGGAATGAGCTGCTAGAGAATGTATTTGAAGCAGGTGCAATAATGACATTTAAAAGACATTTGTACAGATAACGTGGATAAGAAAAGATTAGAGGGATATCGGCCAAATGTGGGCAAATGGGACTAGCTTAGGAGGGCACCTTGGTTGGCATGGACGAGTTAGGCCAAAGGGCCTGTTTCCGTGCTGTATTACTTATGACTCTGGTCTTCACAGAAAAACCTGCCGAAAATACAAGAGTATCAAGGTCTAGTGAGAATGAGGTACTAAAGGAAATAACTATTCAAAAATAGTACCAGAGAAACCAGAGGAACTAAAAGCTGGTAAATCCCAAGGACCCAAAGATCTGCACTCCCAGACTTCTGAAGGAGGTAGCAACGGAGATGATGAATGCTCTGGTTGTCATTTTCTATGGATCCTGGAATTGTTCCTGTGGATCGGAGGGTTGCAGATGTTATAAAAGAAAGAACCAGAAATGACTGACCTGTTAGCTTAACATCAATAGTGGGGAAAATGCCGGAATCTATATGGATAAAGATAAAGATAAAATAACAACAGACCACCTTGAAAAGAATAACAGGATGGAGCAGAGTCAGGTTGAATTTATGAAAGGAAAATTGTGGCAGATGGAGTTCAATCCAGAGAAGTGTGAGGTGGTACACTTTGGAAGGACAAACTCCAAGGCGGAGTACAAGGTCAATGGCAGGATTCTGGGGAGTATGGAGGAGCAGAGGGATCTAGGGGTTCATATCCACAGATCACTGAAAGTTGCCTCGCAGGTGGATAGGGTAGTTAAGAAAGCTTATGGGATGTTAGCTTTCATAAGTCAGGGGATTGAGTTTAAGAGCCGTGAGGTAACAATGCAGCTCTACAAAACTCTGGTTAGACCGCACTTAGAGTACTGTGTCCAGTTCTGGTCGCCTTATTATTGGAAGGATATGGAAGCGTTGGAAAGGGTGCAGAGGAGATTTACAAAGATGCTGCCTGGTTTGGAGAGTATGGATTATGAGGAGAGACTAAGGGAGCTAGGGCTTTACTCTTTGGAGAGAAGGAGGATGAGGGGAGACATGATAGAGGTATACAAAATATTAAGAGGAATAGATAGAGTGGACAGCCAGCGCCTCTTTCGCAGGGCACCAATTCTCACTACAAGAGGGCATGGCTTTAAAGTAATGGGTGGGAGGTTCAAGGGAGATATCAGAGGGAGGTTTTTCAGCCAGAGAGTGGTTGGTGCATGGAATGTGCTGCCTGGGACGGTGGTGGAGACAGGTACACTGGTCAAGTTCAAGAGATTGTTAGATAAGCATATGGAGGAATTTAAAATAGGGGGATATGTGGGAGGAAGGGGTTAGATAGTCTTAAGCGAGGTTTAAAGGTCGGCACAACATGGTGGGCTGAAGGGCCTGTATTGTGCTGTATTGTTCTATGGTTCTATGGTTCTAATGTACTGGAGTTCTTTGAGGCTATGGCTCATAGAATAGATAAGGAGGAACCAGTGGATGTGGTACATTTGGATCTTCAGAGAGCTTTTGATAAATTCCATCAAAGGAGGTTAGTGAACAAGGTTGGACCACATGGAATTGGGCGTAAAATACTGACCTGGATTAGACAGAGAGCAAGGGGTGAGACTATACAGCTCTTTCTTCCGTTGGCAGGTTGTGATTGATGGGGTACCACAGACATCGGTGCTGGAGCCTCAGCTATTCACAGTCTGTGTCAATAATTTGACCAAGGGGACCAAGTGTCGTATTTCCAAGTTTGCTGATGATACAAAACTGGATGGGAATGTGAATAGGGAGGAGGACGTACAGAGGTTTCAACGAACTATTGGCAAGCTGATTGCATGGGGTAAAAAAACAAGGCAGATGCAATGAAATGTGGAGAATTGTGAATTTAGCCACTTTGGTGCACAACACAAAAAATCAGAATATTTTTAAATGGTGAAAGACTGGATAATGTTGGTATTCAAAGGGACTGAGATATCCTTGTACATAATCACTGAAAACCAAAACGCTAGTGTAACAAGTGACCAGGAAGACAAATGATATGATGCCTTATGAAAGAATCTGAGTACAAGAGTAAAGATGCCTTACTGCAATTATACGGGGCTTTGGTGAAAATGCACCTGGAATAATCCGTACAGTAGTGGTCCTGTTACCCAAAAAGTGATGGAGTGCAGCAAAGGTGCACTAGACTAGTTCCAGGGACGGCAGTGTGCTCTATGAGAAAGTGAGTAGACCAGGCTGTATTCTCTTGGGTTTAGAAAAATGACAAGCGATCACATTGAAACAAAGAAGTTTTTATGGGCCTCAAGAGGCATAATGTGGAGGGGCTGGTTCCCCTGGCTGAAGAGTCTAGAACCAGGGATTGTAGTCGCAAAATAAGGGGTAGACCATTCAGGGTTGAGATGAGAAGTTTCTTCATGCAGAAGGTGGTGAATTCTCTGCCTCAGAGAGCTGTGAAGGATCAGTCTCAGTTCATTCAAACCTGACATCTGAACAGATTTCTGGATGTTAAGGGAATCAAGTGACATTGGGATATTTCAGGAAAATGGTGTTTAGGTAGATGATCATTCACAATAGAGTGGTGGAGCAAACTCCAGGTGGCCCACTCCTGCACCTATTTCTGATAGGTGGTTTGATTGACTGAATAGGTTGATTGCTGATTTCCTATCCATGCCTGACTTAATGCTATGAACCTTCCGAGAGTCTGTAGTCAATGTCGAGAATTCCGGGGGTCCATTCCCTCCTGACTGTATACCGTTCCACCAGCGTATTTTGTAACTGCAGTACAGGAGACTGGTTGAAAGCTATGACCTTATCAGGTTAGTGTGTGCACCAGTGCTCCCCACTGTACTACAACAAATTGATGGAAGTGAGGAAGAGTTGACTGGCCTTTACCATCTGCAATACTTGGAGTCCAGTTTTAGTTTCATTATTTATTTAATAGTGGTTTGATACGGTTATTTGAAAGGCCATTCTGGGACATTTAAGGGTCAACTATATTGCCCTTGATCTGGGGTCATGTATAGACCAGACTGAGTAAGAGCAGCAGGTTTCCTTCTTCCAAGAACATTGGTGAACAATATAGGATTTTCTGACAATCCACCAGTTGCCTGGTCACTAATTCTGATCCCAGCCTTTTAAATAATGAACTAAATTCATATTCACAAATTGCTTTGTTAGGATTTGAACTTGCATTTCTGAATTGTATGTCCAGTGACATAACAAATATGCTATCAGTAACAAAATCGGTAATGGGGAATTGGCTACAGTGTGTAGTGGCACAACAGTGATAGCAAACAGAAGTGACTGCACAAACTCCCACTGACCTGTTGATAGCCAGCTAAATTCCAGGTGTTACTAGTGCAGCTGAAAATATGGCAATGTAGAGATTAAATAAGTGCGACAAAGGTTATGTATTTTGAAGATATGTCTAAATAACATGCATTGCACAGTGCAGCAAAATCCAACCTTTATTTCTGAGTTTTCTCATGTACAGGTCAATCAAAGAATTTGTCCTAAGCAGTTCCTACTGTCCAGGCCAAGTTAACTGGTTTTGTTTCCACTGTACCTTAGCGGAGATATTCTACTATACAACTCCATGTAATTCAGAAAAACACAAGTTAGCAATTGTCAAAATAATTCCAGTTGCCTGAAGCCCACCCTCACTGCTGGAATATCTGCAGCTTTTTACATGGCCAGTGTAGTGTATTACATATAGTCATATGCAATCACTACTGTTCCCGCTATTTGAAATTTATCCAGGCATATATACCTGGGCAGAGTATTGGTTAAGTCAAGCACTAATGGTTGGCTGTTGAATGATCAGACAATTAGGAGGGAGAGAAGGGGATTATATCTATAGCCCAGGCAAGCTGAATATTTTTTTCTGTGTATGGAGAAGATAAAATTGGAATTAACATGTTCTGCTGCTGCTAAAAAGTTACAAGTTGTACATTACACTACTTGATCTGTCTACATGCAAATAGACTAGCAGAATCAAGGTATTCATTCCCAAAACATTTTGTTCATTGACTCAATCACCATAACCTAGGAGCTCTGGATATGATGAACTGTTCCTGTTTACTTGTAAATCAGGAAACTGTGATCACACCAGCAGTGTGTTAAGCTTGGCCAGTCTCTGAAGCAGATGGTAACTTTAGGCAATGTTCTGACCCCCTCTAAAACATCCTCGAAAAAGAATTTAGGATTTGAATTAGAATTGATTCTGCTTCTGAAAATGTTAGAAGAATGGCTGATCCTGATTTACTAAGATTTAAGGAATTAAAATATCTTCTGTAATTAATATTTAAAAAGCAATACCAAAAAAGAAACTTATTTAAGTAGAGGATGAGGGTTGAGCTGGGCATGTGTCAAGATAATGTTTTCTTTGTTACGCAGTCTGGCATCATCGGCTGTCAGCGTCAGGTCTGTGCTGTAAATTCAGAACAATTTTGCCATGATCAAATTAATAAATCTTTTCAAGAATTTTATTCTTCTTTATATCAATCAGAATTTCCTGAGGATCCTACATTAATGCATGAATTTTTAAGGAATTTGAAGACTCTGAAATTATCACAATGAACGTTCAATATTAAATACACCCATTTCGGAGGAAGAAATAAAGAAAGCAATTTCTTCAATGAATTCGGGTAAAACACCTGGTCCTGATGGGTATACAGTTGAATTTTTTAAATCCTTTTCTGATCTTCTCTCTCCCTGGTTAGGTAAAATTTTTAAAGATGCCCTATCAGTAGGTGAATTACCACAATCTTTTTATGAAGCAACTATCTCTTTAATTCTGAAAATGGATAAAGATCCTACTGAATGTGCATCTTACAGACCTATTTCTTTATTGAATGTGGATTCCAAAATTTTTTCCAAAATATTGGCTTCTAGACTGGAAAAGGTACTTCCACAAATTATTTCTTATGACCAGACAGGATTTATTAAAAATCGTTATTTGCATTTTAATATTTTAAATTTCTCAAGTGTGTTAAATAAATATTCCCATGCAACTCTATCAAACACCTTCTTGGCATCAAGCGAGATAACACATTCTGGGATTATAGATGAAGACAATATTCATTAATTTAACACACTTGAGAAATTTAATTTTGCCATATTTGATCATCAGTTTCTCAGGGATGGTTAAAGAAAGGAAGACGTATATTTCTTTAACTACTACAAATTAAGTCCTATTGAAGTATAATCGCTGTTGTTATGTAGAAAGTTGGGCAGAACAAAGTTCCTCAGATAGTGTTAGTGACAGATGGTCTGTTTGTCATGTTGGTTGAAAGATAAACATATTGACCAGACCCAGCAGCTCTGATCTTTTACTATAGAGTGAGTGCCTCATTAATGTTTACATCCTATCAGGGGGTAAATAAGACCTTGTTACAACATATTATCTGAAAGGCAGCTCCTACCACAGTGCTGCACGTGCACAGCAGGTGTGTCAGCTTAGATGATGAGGAAAGATCTTTGGAGCAAGTCTTGAACCCACAATCTTCAGACCCAGGCCAAAGAATGATGCATTCCTGGGTGGGTATATCGGTAGCATCCTGTTGTGGGAAATAAATGGCCAAATTTTTCCAGTTTATAAGTATTGGAACTATTGGGCAATGAATTTGGTCGTGAAAATTCAATCTGATGGTGGGATTCTCTGTTCATTCCGCCTGAACCCACTCAAGTTTACAGTGGTCAGTGAGAGGTCAGTGAACAGAGCCTTTGCTCAAATTCTTACCTGCTGGCCACTGTTAGCTAAATAATTTAAATTCTAACCACACATCCACTTCACAGGACGAATTGAGATCTAAGCTTTCTGATTTATTTTGGAGAGCAGTGGATCAGATTTGCCTGTATTGTACACCTTAGCCCAGGTGGATATTCTGGTGTGAGCTCCCACCCATACCAACTTTGAATGTGGAATCCTAGAGCTGGGCGCTGGATCCAATGTAGGAACTTAGTGGTACAATATATTGTACTCTGGGTTGAGACTTTACTGTGAACCTAGTCTATGGAGTTTCCAAAGCAGCAATGGTAGAATAATGTGAATTCAAATATATGCGAATAGGAAAGTAGTTGATGATCTAATTGCATTTCCACACATTCATTACATTGTAGGTTCATTCACAAAGAAAACATTATATTGTGAACTAAACAAAAGGATCTACAGTCTATAAAGCCCATCAGGAATTAAAAGCGGAATAGCCACTTCTACCAAACTATTACTATCATACTATTTAATACAATTTTTGCACTGTTACTTATGAGCTTTATTCAGGAGGGTCAGTGTTTAGCCCTGGAAATTAGCTTCCTTGTACAGTTTCTCAAGGTCGGAGCAGATTGTCTGAAACACCTTTGAGAATGAATCCTTTACAGGTCCAGTCATGCTGCTTGGGTACTTCTCGGTGAGGATGGTCAACATAATGTTGGTGATCAGCTGGAAGGAAATACAAAGTGAACAAGAATAAGGTGAGCATGGTATTAATTTCACAGGAAAGTGCATTGAATTGGATAAGTATGTGTGGGACTGACATATCGAGGGTTGATAATTATGGAGCTAGTTACATTGGTGTCAACACTGCTGCAGTCGTGTAAACAAAATCAGCCATTGCCCAAATCACTCCAATGCCTCTTGAGCAATAGGGAGCATGGATATGGACAACATCATGCCCACTACAGTCAGATAGCTCACAAATGCCTACTGTCTAGAGTCACTAATTAGGATGGATTGTTTATTTTCACAGGATGCCGAGTGCTGAGGATTATCAGCAGCATCTTCAGGAGAGGAGGGGAGGGCTCAGGGGCAAGGGAAAGGACCAGCTGAGCTGTCTGATTAAACAACTTTGAGCTGTGGGCACGTGCTAAGTGGGGACTCAATAATGTGGGCATGTACTAAGAATTCAATGATGACTCATTTGTTGAACAGCAGAAATTGTCAAAAGTTATCAGTCAGTTATATAGTGCTTTGGAATGTGTACTTACAGTGAAGTTATGTGGCGGGATCTTGTGCTTGTGGATGTGCGTTTCTGCCAATGCCTTCAACTCGTTGGCATGGCTACCCTTCTTCTTCACTATTTTGCCCACAGTCTGGAGCACAGTGTTGCCATGGGTGCGGACATCCTCATTGTTCTCCAGCTGATCCAGAGACAAGTCCCTAAACTTGGGGAAATGCTTCTTAGTTTCTGCATGTTCCTTGAATAACCTGGAGTGAAAGGGGTGGGGAACAGTGGAATGGGGAGAAAGAGAGGAGAGAGACACAGAGAGGAGTTAAAATGGCCCTCCTATACTTTCCAACTAAAAGCAGGGAGGAAGTCCTGGAATTAGAAACAAGGGGCATATGGTAAATATGTAAGAAAGAGTCCTGGATATAAAGGGGAAGAAGTGTTACATGAGTGTTGTAAGTGGATACCACAATGACACAGTAGTTGGTGCTGCTGCCAGAAACCCGGGTTCAATCTTGACTTTGGCTGCTGTCTGTGTGGAGTTTGCCCCTTCTCGCTGTGATACGTGGGTCCCAAAGACATGCTCATTGTCTACTGTAAATTACTGCTGGTGTGGGTGTGTGGTGGGAGAATGGGGAAAGGAAAAGTTAGTGAGAGGCAAGGGGAAAAGTCGGATTAACTTAGGGTTAGTTTATTGTCATAGCATAGAATGAGACCTCTCAGCTCATTGTGTTCACGTCAACCATCAAGCATGGTGCTTAATGGTTGCTGTGGATACAATGGGCTGAAGAGCCTCATTCTATGCTGTCTCTGACAATGGTGCCCTCTATCCACATGTTCTTTCCTTATGAAATTGTTTCCCCTGCGCTCCTCCAGATTATACACTCTGAAAGAATATTGATTCTGCCTTTTTGGACATAGGAACAGCACCAGGCCATTCAGCCTGTTCCTCCATTCAACAGGATCCTGACCGAGCTGTGCGTCCGACTTTGCTCCTTTGGTTATCAAAAGGCTATCTCTCAGATATAAAGTTAACATCAATTCCCATCTGCAAAAGGGAGTTCCATCATCTGTAAGCAGAAGTCTTTCCTAATTCCACTCTGTCTCTATTAGACTATGCTGCCTTGTTCTTATCTCACCAGCCAACAGAAACAGCTCCCTCTCCACGTTTTATCATATCTATAAAACCAAAACATCACTGCTTGACCTTTTAAATTACAGGGTATGCCCTGTTGAGTTGCATAATCTTTGTTAATTTGACGACTGGAGTTCACATACCACTCTGCTGGATCTGGGCACGTTTCCCTCCAAGGCCAATGTATCTTTCCTAAGATGTGTTTGTGTGAGAGACTCCTCAAAGTGCTGCATGTGCATCTCCTCCAGGGCTTTGTATAGCTGCAGCAGGACTTCTTTCCCCTTGTATTCTAGTCCTTAAATCCATCATTCTATTAAGCTTCTTGATAGTTTTCTGTGTCTGTCCAGGATGTTTAAATGACCAACACACACAAAATGCTGGAGGAACTCAGCAGGTCAGGCAGCATCTATGGAGGGAAATAAACAGTCGACATGTTGGGTCGAGACCCTTCATCAGGACTGGAAAGGAAGAGGGCAGAAGCCAGGATAGGAAGGTCGGGGAGGGAGAGGAGCACAAGCTGGCAGGTGATAGGTGAGTCCAGATGAGAGGGGGAAGGTAGGTGGGTGAGGGAGAGGGGAGATGAAAGGGAGTGACGTGAGAAGCTGAGAGGTGACGTGGAAGAGGCAAAGAGCTGAAGAAGACAGAATCCAGTACGAGAGGACAGTAGACCGTGGAATAAAAGGAAGAAGGTGGGGAATAGTTGGGCAGGTCATGAGGGTGGGAGAGGGAAAAGAGAAGGGGTGAGGGGGCCACAGGAATGAGGGAAAACAAAGGGGGGGGTGGAGAGGGGAGGGGTTACCGGAAGTTGGAGAAATCGATGTTGATGCCGTCAGGTTGGAGACTACCAAGGCGGAATGTGAGGTGTTGTTCCTCCAACACCTCTGGCCTCAATGTAGCAGCAGAGGAGGCCATGGATGGACAGGGGAGTGGGAAGTGGAACTGAAGTGGCTGGCATCCAAGTGACCTATGTACCAGGATCTTTGGTTCCTTCAGCCACCAGACCAGCAGGTTTTGGGCAGATCAGGGGCTCCTTTCACCTAGTTGATGGTCTTCCAGCAGCAAGTTGTATCTGTCCCAGTGAATCCCCAGCGGCAGCCCATAGAGCCCAGGGTTCTGTGTAAAGAGCTGGGGGGTTGGGGGGTGCGGTGGAACCAGAACAAATACCCACACATCTCCCACTTCTACCTCCACGCACAGGGGCTGTCCAGCAGGAGGGGGTAGGGGCTCATACTGTTGGAATACTTGAGATGGAGGTGCACCAGCAGTATGTGTGCAGTTTTAACGTGCATAAAGCACTCACCAATGTGTACCTATTGCAACACAACACTGACCTCACTATAGTTAGTTCACCACTACAGACAGGCACGGCTGGGCACACTGCTCACCTGCGGCACACAGCTGCCTCGGCTGTTCATATTGCTCACACACCGCTTACTGTGGCTTCCACTGTACACACCTTGTAAACTGCTGACAGCAATCTCTACTGTACACGCTTGTTCACACATTCCTCACAGCATGCTACACTGCATGCACTGCACGCACACACGGTTCCCAACAGTCAGTCCCCATTGGACACACTGTGCACAACACATGCACTATTCACAACAGTCAGTCTGCACTGGGCATACTGTGTGTGTGCACAAACACACACACACACAATTGACAATGGATTCACAACAGTCAGTTTGCACTGGTCACACTGTGTGTGCGTGTGCACACACAGGCACACACACATGCATACAGACACACACAAACACACAGGCACACCCCCCCCCACACACACAGACTCACACCCACACACACACAGACACACACACAATTGACAACAGATTCACAACAGTCAGTCTGTACTGGTCACATTGCATGTGTGTGTGCACACACAGACAGACAGACAGACAGACACACACACACACACACACACACACACACACACACACACACACACACACACACACACACACACACACAATTCCCAGCAGACCATCTCTGTACACTGCACACATCACACCATAACAGTGAGCAAGAATATGGAATAAATCTGCTTTGTGTGATCTGTTTAGTTAAATTATAAAATTGGATTCAGTTCTTTCTCCCTCACATCTCACCCTCTCTCCTTGCCCCCCCACAGCCCACCCTGTGGTTTAAGTTAGTAAGCTGACTGCAGCTGATTCCCACAATTGCCCCACTCCATTCAAACCTCGCCTTCCCCTGCTTCTGTGGGACTATAAAACAAGTCTACAGGGCAGCTGCCGACAGCTCTACAACCTTTGCCAACAGATTATGGATTGGGTAGTGAGATCGAGCAAGCTATCTGACATGACGGACATCCCTTCCTCTTCCTGCTGCCCACAGTAGACATGAGCTTTTCTGCTGGATTCACTGGGTAATGGACCCACCATCCTCCAAAGTACTGAAGCTGTCCCGGTACTCACTCAGATCAGACAGTTCTGGCATCAATGTTGGACTGTGTCTCAGATGGCAGATTTATCCACCACAGGGCAGCTTAGATTCAGATTAGTTTATTGTCATATGCACCAGGGTACAATGAAATTCCTTGCTCGCATGAAGCTCACAGAGTAAATAATTGATACAAAGATTGTAGTGCAATCTGAGGTAGTGCAAAAAGAAATGCTGAAGTGACAATAACGGAATAACCGAGAGAGGTAGAATTAAGAGTCCAGGTAGCGCCACCGGGAAGGGGATGTGAAAGAGGCGACACCAGGACTTCCATTTCCCAGGAGCTGAGCAAATGCATTGTCCCAGTAAGAGGGGCTCAAGCTGGTGCAGTGTCCGTAACAAGGAAGGTGAACTAATGGGCACAATCGAACAGCCGTGACTGAGACTCAGTTGCAAAGGAACCAAGGTGTGAATCAAATACACCAGGCTACTTTCAGAAGTGAAAGGCAAAATGGAAAACGAAGAGGACTGGCCCTAGTAATTAATTATGTGATAGAGGCAGGAGAGAGAACAGGAAAACCAAGAAGTTGAATCCATTTAACTGGAGCGGAGGAGGAGAAACGTTGATGGGAATTGTGTGCAAGTCTGCAAACGGTACTGGTAATGCAGGGTGTAGTATTAGACGGAATCAGAGGAGCCAGTAACAAGGGAATACAGTAATCACAGAGGACTTGAATCCTTACACAGACTGGGGAAACCAAATTCGTAGTGATAGTGTGGAGAATCAATTCAAGGAATGTCAAGGATCAGTTTTCTAGATCTGCAGGTTAAGGAACTAAGAAACACTGTGTGCTTCGATGTACATGTGACTAATAAAGATAACTAACAAAGGAACAAGCTGATTTAAATCGCATGTTGTGCAGTGAGAGGGTTAATCAATAATCCGGCAGTTAATGGGTATTTAGGGAATAGTGTTCATAATATGATAGAATTTAAATCAAGATCAAAAGTCACTTGAAAGCAGGGTCTTAAATCTTTCAAAGAAACCTACAAAGGTGAGTCTTCTGTGGGAGATTGGGAAACTATTACAAGATATGACAGTAAACAGGCAATGGCTAATATTTAAAGAACTGATATATAGTTGACGGCATTTTTGTTTTAATTTTCCGATGTGGAGATCGCTGGCAAGACCAGCGTTTATTGCTCCTGGACTGTGTGCCGTGCTGGGCTGTCTCACTGGCATTGGACAGACCAGGTGTAAAGACAGCAGATTTTCCATTTTTTTCCCAATGATGTAGAAGGAAGCTATCTCGGCCTGTTGAATCTTTGCAGACTCAGGAAGTAATCCCATTCCCCCTCTAATTTTCCCTGTAATCTATTCCACATCCAGATTCCACTCACCTAATTCCTGAGGGGCAATTTACAGCGGCCAATTAACCCACCGACCCGCACGTCTTTGGGATGTGGGAGGAAATCGGAGCATCCGGGGGGAAAACATGCAGTCACAGGGCACAAACTCCACACGGTCAGCACCAGAGGTCACGATTGAACCAAGGTTGCTGGAGCTCTGAGGCAGCAGCTCCACTTGCTGTGCTACTGTGCCGCCCACTGTTTCCTCCCCTGAGGGACATTAGGGAACCTGGTGGATATTTTTTAAAACAGTCCAGTGATATTTTTATAATCAACTAGACAAGCTGATCTTTTATTAAATTGTGTTTTTAGTTGAATTTAAATCCCACATTGACAAAGACCTCCAGATTATTGGGCAACAGAACCTGCGGATTTGAAAAATCCGAAATTTCAGCAGAGATTCAAGACATGGATAAAGTAGAATACAAGAGATAAAGTGTGAAACTTAAAGGCAGACTGTAAAAGTGGTTTCTTTTTGTTCAAAGAGAATGACTTGTTCCCTTAAGGGTTGAGATTGGAGAAATCATATTCAAAAGTAAGGAAATGGCAAAGAAATTAAATCTTGGGATCTTGGATTAAACTTGGGATCTGTCTTCACAGAGGACGACACAGACGCCCTCTGGAAATAGTGGAGAACTACAGGTCGAGAGTAACTGAGCTGAAAAATTTTAGCATTAGTGAAAAAGATAGTTTGGGAGAATTTACTGAGATTGAAGGCCATTAAATTCACAGGACCAGATGACATGCATCCAACATTTTGAAAGATGTGGTCCTGGGGGTAGTAGATGCATTGGTTGTTATCTTCCAAAATTCCGTAGATTCTAGAGTGGTTCCCACAGATCGGAAGGTAGCGTACATAACCCCATTAATTGAAAAAGAGAGAGAGAGAGAGAGAGAGACGGAGGGAGACGGAGAGAGAATGGGTAAATGCAGACCAGTTAGCCTGACATCTATAGTAAAAACAGAAAATGCTGGAAACACTCAACAGGTCAGGCAGCATCTGTGGAGAGAGATAACATTTCAGGTCAAATATCTTTTGTTAGACTTCCAGCATCTGTAGTTTTTTTTAATTTTTAGCTGGAGATCTGTAGTGGGGAAAATTCTAGAATCAGTCAGACATTCAGGACACAACCAAGGTCAGATAATTAGAGTGCACAGGGGCAAATAATTAGAGGGGACGCAGAATTGGGTAGTCGGAGGGTGCTCAGTTTAGGTAAATGAGTGCATGCAGGCTTGTGGGAGGATTTGTTGGAACATACCCATTGAGAAGCAAAGTCCTGATCTGCACTAGGGTGGGGAAATAGGCAAGAGAGCCCTGCCTTCTTACGGCACCTCCCGCAACCAAAGCACATCCAGAAATATTCACAGGCATTGAAGGCTGCAGAGTGAGAGCTTGCAGTCCTTCCCAATGAGTCTGACTGTCCCTCACAGACACACAACAAAAGTAAATAGAACTATTTCTACAGGACACTATAAACAAAACAATTGCTACCAAGTGGCTTACCTGAGCAGAACAGCTTGCCCGAGGGCAGGCAGGTTCCCCTCCACGGATGACCATACCTTGTTGACGTTATCCCAGTCAGACATTATCCAGACACCTGGAAATACCACTTGCTGCTTCGAACCAACGGCAGGGATGTGCAGAGAAATTGTGGCTGCAGTTACAGCTTAGACCTTTTATACTTTCTGGCATCCTCCTGCCTCCTCCCCTCAGCCAGCTAGTCCCACCCACCCAAATGCCCCCACAGCCTATTTTGATCTGCATTTTAGGATAGGTAGAGGGGACTCTGGTCAATCCTTATCCGTACATAACATCCACAGACTGCTGGTGAACCTGTCCATGCCCAGCCCCTTTCAGCCGCCAGCCCCCTGGCTTTATCTCTCTCTCTCTGCCAGTACTTGTGACATTGTGTTTGACATTTACTTTCACCAAGCACTGGGCTCTCAGTGAACAAAGGGCTGAGCTAGAACTCAGTGAAAGTTTAGACCTCTGGACCCAGGGCTGGAAATGTAGCCGTGCTGAGAGAGTTCTCAATAACTGCCTTCTGTGTGAATTGCTTGGATAGTTTTTTTAGAATTGGCTCCCACTGCTTTAATGTTGAAATTGTTGATGAACAATACTCAAGTGCTTGACCTTAAACTAAAAAGAGTCAGTCCCAGAGAACTGCCTGTCCTACTGGCGTATCGCAGTCAGAGGGACAATGCATGAGTGAAGTGAAAGGGCTGTTTAAACCATCCGAGTGATAGCCAGGGAATGTGATCACTACCAGACACTGTGAGAAACCAAACAGAGGGAAAGCAAAGCAGAGATTGCATTTATCAGCCTCCTTCCCAAACTCCAGACAGACCACACATTTCACGGCCACCTAAGCACCAATGAAGATTAGTTGCCATTGTAATGCAGGAAAAGGGGCAGCAAATCTGTGCACAGCAAGCTCCCATTAACGACAGGTGACCAGAAATTGCTAGGGCTGTTGGACGACCACTCCCAGCATTCTCTTTCAGCTGTACCTTTGGATCTTTCTACCCCCCCCCCCCCCCCAAGAGGACAGACGGTGTCACTGACATCCCCAACGCAGTTCTTTACTCCAAAAATATACTTTATTCATAATATACACTGTGAATACAATCAGGACACCTCATTATCCTCATTCACTGTACCAGCAATTCAATATGTTCCCTTTTAATAAGTTAACATCACTGATGTTTCATCCCTAGATGTTGCATCAGTGAGATATTTGAGAGGCTGTTACCCAGAGCCTACCCCCTCAGTGTCCAGTGGTGGCAGCAGGACCCTAGACTGTGGTCCTTCCCCACAGAGCCTTTGTGGTGGCTGCACCGAGCTTCAGTATAATTGGTAAACTGGTTTACCATTGTTGCGTGTACCAAGATACAGTGAAAAACTTTGTTTTGCATGCCATCCAGAGAGATCATTCCAAGCATAAGTAAATCGAGGTAGTACGAAGGGAAATAACAGGAGGCAGAGTATAGTAATACAATTACAGGGAAAGAGCAATGCAGGTAGACAAATAAAGCGCAAGGGTCGTGGCAAGGTAGATTGAGAGATCAAGAGTTGATCTTTACTATAATAACATGTGTCTCTCAGTATGTACACCCGCACCTTGGATTGAACCATTTGGTAGCATTCCCTTATGGACCTCTTGGAAGACAAACAAGTTTCAGGCAGACCAAAGTGCCTCTCACACCAAGTCGATGATTCTCCAGCAAAAATTAATGTTTGTCTCGGTGTGTGTCCCTGCCACCGCCCATCGATCAGAGTCCTCTATTATGCAGCTGCTTGGACTGAACCTTAACAAGGATCACTGCACCCTTTTCCAGACCTTCTTCGCACACACACAGGCCACGAGGAGGTGGACAAACGTCTTGACCGCACCTCTGGCACCTCGAGGGCAGTGTGTGTGGGAGTCAGGCTCCGGCTGGGCAGGAAGGATCTGACGGGAGGGCCCATCGCATCACCAGTCAAGTGACGCCTCACATTCCCAACTTCTGTTTCACCTTGTCTACCCGCTCCAGCCAATTCCAGCCACACACGCCAGCTCCCCCAAACAAAATTCCCAGCACCTTCAGGTAGTGAGGGGAACAGAGGATCAGTCAGGCCAGTTGCTGAAGAGCATGGCCTTGCTCTTCCTGTGGTCGACCCTGGGCCCCTGGTTGCAGATGCTGATCAATCCGTGGACTGACCGTGGGACCAAGCACGCGACGTTGTCCGTGTACTGGGAGGCTTTGACTAGAACGCCCCCACCACCTGGCAGTGTCACCCCTCTTATGCCTGCGTCCTTCCTGATGGATTTGGCGAAAGGCTCAGTCCAACTCACAAGCAAGATGGGGAGAGTGGACAAGCCTGCCTGACTCCAGACTTGATGGGGAAGTTTTGTGTTTCCCACCCATTAACTCGGACTGCACTGCTGATGTCGGTGTAGAGCAGTTAGATCAAATTCCGGATTCCCTCCCCCATGCCTGTTTTAGAGAGCGCATCCATCATGTATGTGTATGACATCCTGCTGAAGGCCTTCTCCTGGTCCAAGATGACCAGGCAAGTGTCCATCCCCATCATGCGCATAGGTGATGGTATCCCTGACTCATACCCTCAGTGTCCAGTAGTGGCAGCAGGACCCTAGGCTGTGGTCCTTCCCCACAGAACCTTTGCAGTGGCTGCCCTGAGCTTCAGTTCATCCCTCAGCACGTTCTCTTGCAGCCTGGAATGTGCCAGTAGGCAGCGTTCCCTTACGGACAGCTCGCTGTACTGGGAGACCAACAAGTTTCAGGCAAACTGAAGGGCGTCTGTCACCCAGTTGATGACCTTCCAGCAGCTCTTGATGTCTGTCTCAGTGTGTGTCCCTGGGAACCGTGATCAGAGAGTCCTCTGTCACGCAGCTGCTGGGGATGACCCGAGGCAAGGACCTTATTGGCAAATGCACAGTCCACAAAGAGGTGAGTGATTGTCTCATCTGCAGCCAGTGGTGCAGTACCTCCACAGCCCAGTGCTGCTGATAAGCTACGGTCTCTGTTCGAGTCCCAGGAGCTGGAATCACATGAACATCATTGCGACGCATTTAGTGCAGCTGAAGCCTGCTGTGCAGGACACAGGCTGGGCTGTTAAGCCCCTCTCCCAAGGCTGGAGCACAGCACCCCAGCCCTAGCTTCAGTGCAGCAGTGAGGTGGCAGACAGTGGCAGGCAGTGGGGCAAGTAATACAGTGCAGAATGAGAGCAGCAGTGAAGGAGCAATACAGTGAAATGGCACAGTTCTGAAGAAGTGTAAAACTCAAGGATCACAACACTGACAGAGGACTCAGGTGCAGGAAGGCACTCAAGGAGCGCAGTGTGTAAGAAACGCCATGCTGGGGCATGACGGTGATGACTACACTGAACGACTGCAGTGCTATGAGCGCAGTATTGGAGGAAGGTGTTGCTGAAGGGGTGCAGCTGTTGAGCTGTGCAGCAGAGTAGGAGGGTGGCTCTGGGGGGCAGCAGCAGGGAAAAAGTGCAGTACTAGAGCACAGTGCTGGAAGCTTGCAGCTCTGAAGGAACGTGGCACCAAAAGAACAGTGAGGGAGCGCAGCAAGGAGGGAGAGCGATGCAGAAGGAACATGGAACTCAGTGCAGATGATGCGCGGTGCTGAGGGAGCAAAGTGATGAAGGGTTGCAGTACTGAAGGGATGCACGGTCAAAGAGTACAGCAGTGCAAGTACACTGGTGAGAAAGCAGCACTAAAGGAGGGCAGGCTGAAAAAGCACACTGCTGAAAGAGTGCAGCAGTGAATCACAGAACTTCTGCAGTACGAATGGATACCATTCAGCCCATCAAATCTATACTAGCTGTTGGCAGTGCTGACTTCAGAATGGAAATCCTTACGTGGATGTAAAGATCCCGTGCTGTTGACAGCAGAATGCTGAATCCTCCAGTGAACCTGGTACACATTTGTCCCTCGTTCTTGGCAAATGAATTGGTCATCACTGCCAGCTGTGGGATCTTGCTGTGTGCTGCATTGACTGCTCCATGTGTTCTCAATACATGATAAATGTCAATTGGTGCTTTGGGAGAATCTGGATAACAGTAAGTCAGCTCCTCCTGCTTTTGGACACACTGGAGCCACGGAACATTTCATTATCCAACCCCCGTTAATTGCACTGTAAGGTATTTACTTTCTCCACCTTGTGATGTGTTAAATTGGAGAAATTAATAAGCTGTTAAGCTCATAAAGGAAGTTCAAGAATAAAGGGAATGTTTATAAAGTACAATGCTGCTGCTGCAAAAAAGCTAATCTTCATGGTATTTATACCCTAGGAATGTACTGTATGTCCTTGACAATGAAGTTGAACTTGAAGTTGAAGTTGGAACGAACTCTTTTTCAATAGTTAGCTGATAATTCCAGATCCCAATCTTACTCATTGCCCTTAAGGTATTTGTACTATTCCTCTTTGCAAAACTACTGTTGAATTTGCATTCCCAGCCCTTTCAGTGTTGCTGATCATAATTCAGTGAATGAAACCTTATCATCCCCCTCTAATTCTTTACCAAGTTGTCTTCAGTCTGTCCCCTCGGAACACTCTCCCTGCTTCCAATACAAACACCTCCTCGTGAGTCGCTCCATCTGAACCCCTCTGTGGTTTTGGACAGTGTGATGATCCAGTTACTTGTGAGCAGCTCTTTCACAGAGCACCATTTGTGAATACACCCAGCACCAGTGCCCCCTCACTCCCAGAACAACAAGCTGGACATGTGACCTCCTGTCACACTACCCAAGCCAAAGTTCATTGAGCACACGTCACATTGGAATGTGTAACCTTCCAGCCCACAACCAAGCTCTTCAAGGTGACGGTCTGAAGATGCTTATGGGGACACTCACATTCCCAACCCCAGCCTCCCGTGGATAGGAGCTGTCAATGTCACCTGACAAACGTTACATCATCCCAGCTGCACCAAATTCCAACCTATATTTCGATTTCTCTTGACGCATCCTGACAGAAATGGATGGATTCAGCTCCAGGAGCATTGTCCTCGGCCCATCTGGGCAGTAAAGCATACATTGTTCCATCAACGCTCCTGCTCTGCAGGGACAAGAAAGAGAGACGGGAGCTTTGTACAGGCCCTTCCACAGGTGCAGGACATCCCAAAGCGGTTTACAGACAGTGACAGACGTAAGTGTCTGTAATGACGGATAAACGATCAGATTTGCAGTTTTAATAAAGTTCCTTTGCAGTGTATAATCGGCAGGATGCGGGAAAACTGCCCCCATCCTCGTCAGGATAGTACCACGTTTCCTTCACACCACCTTCCTCAGTGCTGCCCCTCCAACAGTGTGTGCTCTCCTTCAGCACTGCCTTCTGATAGTGCAGCATTCCCTCAGTACTGCTCCTCTGACAGTGTGGCACTCTTCAGTGTTACTCCTCCAACAGTGTGGCACTCCCTCACTACTGCAGATTACTCATGTAGCAGGTCTCCTGCCCCATGCCCCCTCCTGTTAATACCTTGTGCTGGTCCTCATTGCCCTACACTGGTCCTCATTGCCCTACACTGGTCTACATTGACCTACACTGGTCTACATTGACCTACACTGGTCCTCATTGCCCTACACTGGTCTACATTGACCTACACTGGTCTACATTGCCCTACACTGGTCCTCACTGACGTACACTGGTCTACATTGACCTACACTGGTCTACATTGACTTACACTGGTCCTCACTGACCTACACTGGTCTACATTGACCTACACTAGTCCTCATTGACCTACACTGGTCTTCTCTGTTTTCCTATATGGCAAAGCTTGAAACTTAAAAGATTTTATCTTTTTTTTCCTAAACAGACAATGCTGGAAACACTCAGCAGGTCAGGCAGCATCTGTGGAGAGAGGCAGAGTTAATGGTTCAGGTCGAGGATCATTTGTTAGGACTGGGATAGAAGGAAAACTGAGGTAAGGAGTTGGAGGAGGCACTGGTGGAACAAAAGGAATATCTCTGATAGGGTGAGACTGTAATGTGGCTGTTGAAGAACAGTTGAGCTTCTTTGTATCTGCAACCCCCTACAACCCTCTGAGATCTCCTCCACTTCACCTGCCCGGCTTCTGTGCTCGAGAGCTCACTCCCTGAACCTCCCCAACTCACCTTCTCTCTGGCTGAACCTTTCATCACCTGAACTGCTACCTGCTGAAGAGCAGCAGTATTTGTGGTCTTCCCCTGTGTATTTGACATTCCTGAGGCCATCTTATGCAGAGGCCACCTCATAAAAATGCAAGTTATTAACTTGTGTAGCCTGAAAGCAGCTGACCTCAAATACTCTACAATAACCTGCACCAGGTCCACTGGGCTCATTCATGGGATGAGAGGGTCGTCCTATCACGGCTGCTAAACTCATGGAGTTTAGTAGAATGAGGGGTGATCTTATCGAAACCATCCTTGGAGGGTATGATGGCGTGGCCATCGAGATGTTTCCGCTGGTAGGAGAGTCTTGAGTGAGGGGACGTGGTTACAAGGTTAGGGGAGGTCACTTAAAACTGTGGTGTGTACAAAGTTCTTCTCACAGAGGCTGGTGAATCCCTGGAATTCTCTATCCTGGAGGGTTATGGAGGCTGGAGTATCTACAGAGGAAGGAAGTAAAGTTTTGAAAGATTAGGCAATTGAGGGCTGTGGGGAACTGGTACAGAAGAGGAGATGAGTCCTGGGACAGAAAATCCATGATCATGTTGAATGCAGGGTCAGGCTTGAGGGGCCGAGTGGCCAACTCCTGCTCCTACACTCTGAGCTACAATGTTACGTATTCACGGAGCAAGAACAACAATGGGCAGTAGAATAAACATTTTTACTGAGTCATGTTAACCAAAGTAAAGAAACTGAACAACTTACAGTTGTAGATCATCGAGAAGGCCAACTGAGACAAAAAGCACGCGAGTCCCCAAAGTCCCGCGCCAAAAGTAATGTTCCTCGCATAGGAGAGCGTTAAGAGACCGACCAGCAGGCACGCACATACGTACAGGCGCACGCCTGTGTACTTGCCACGGTCTCGCAATCGATCTGCTGAGCGATTGACCAACAGGCGCGCACATGCGCATTCGCCACATTCTCCATATGGTTCATCCCTCCCCCCTATAGAAGGGAACTGCAGGGGAAGAAAATAACTTAGGTGAACATAGAAAAACCATCTGACGCATCTCGTGGATCGCTGCAGGGAGCAGTTTCTCCCTCAGTGTCTCTCTGATTAGCCAATGCCGAGGTCGGTGGGCTGTACGCAAGGTACGTTACCTTTGGTCCTTCTCTCTTGATGAAGCGTCCGTTGGTTCATCTGCTTGAACGGTTGCTTCGTCGGCAGGGGACACTTCACTGGGTCCTCCATCAGTTCACCAGTGTACATGATCCAAATGTCGCCCGACAATTCATCCACCTGTCAGTTCAAGTTCTGCAACTTGACTGTTCCACTGCTGGATGACGGCCGGCCGCCAGTTTTCTTCATGCGTGAGTCAAGTGTAGACTTTTGTCATCAGCACCAAATGTTCACGGCCTAGTGTGAGGATCATAGTTTTGTTTCATGGCCTCTTGTTTGCTGCAAATTCGTTCCTGGATGGCTGGCTGCAGAAGTTTGAATCTGGTGCGTAAAGTGCGTTTGAACATTAATTTGGTGGGGTTGAACCTGTTAGTTCATTTGGGGTGATTCGGTAATGGAAAAGGAAACGGCTCAAGAACATAGAACATAGCACAGTACGGGCCCTTCGGCCCACAATGTTGTGCCGACCTATATAAACCTTATACCCATTCAATCTATCCCCCTCTCTACTTCACCTCCCATAACACCTCTATTTTTCTTTTATCCATGTGCCTATCTAATAGCTTCTTAAATGACCTTATCATATTGGCCCCTACCACCACCCTCAGCAGTGCATTCCAGGCACCCACCACTCTCTGTGTAAAAAACCTACCTCTGACATCTCCCCTGAACTTTCCTCCAAGCACCTTAAACAGGTGACCTCTGGTATTGGCCATTGCCACCCTGGGGAAAAAATACTAGCTGTCCACTCTGTCTATGCCTCTTATAATCTCATATACCTCCATCATCTCCTCTCATCCTCCGTCACTCCAAAGAGAAAAGCCCTAACTCGCTCAACCTCTCCTCATAAGACATGCTCTCCAACCCAGGTAGCATCCTTGTAAATCTCCTCTGCGCCTTCTCCAAAGCTTCCACATCCTTCCTATAATGTGGTGACCAGAACTGAACACAATACTCCAAGTGTGGTCTGACCAGAGTCTTATGGAGCTGCAACATTACCTCTCGGCTCTTGAACTCAATCCCCCGGCTAATGAAGACCAGCACACCATATGCCTTTTAACTGCCTTATCCATTTGTGAGGCAACTTCGAGGGATCTATGTACTTGGACCCCAAGATCTCTCTGTTCCTCCACACTGCTAAGAATCCTGCCACTAACCATGTACTCTTGCCTTCAAGTTCATTCTTCCAAAGTGTATCACTTCACACTTCTCCAGATTGAAATCCATCTGCTACTTCTCTGCCCAGCTCTGCATCTTGTCTAAGTCCTGTTGCAACCTACGACAACATTCTGCACCATCTACCACACCACCAACCTTCGTGTCATCTGCAAACTTACCAACCCATCCTTCCACTTCGTCATCCAAATTATTTATAAAAATCACAAAAAGCAAGGGTCCCAGAACAGATCCCTGTGGAACACCACTAGTCACCGACCTCCAGGTCGAATACTCCCCTTCTACAACCACATTCTGCCTTCTGTGGGCAAGCCAATTCTGAATTGACACAGCCAATTTTCCATGGATCCCATACCTTATGACTTCCTGAATGAGCCTACCATGGGAACCTTGTCAAACACCTTGCTAAAATCCATATATACCACATCCACTGCACTACCTTCATCAATTTGTCTTGTCACTTCTTCAAAAAATTCTATTAAGCTCATGAGGCACGACCTGCCCTTCACAAAGCCATGTTAACTATCCCTAATAAAACTATGCTTCTCCAAATGTTCATAACTCCTGTCCCTAAGAATCCTGCCAATAGTTTGCCCACCACTGACATAAAACTCACTGGTCTATCATTTTCGGGATTATCCCTTTTACCTTTCTTGAACAATGGAACAACATTTGCCATCCTCCAGTCCTCCGGTACCACTCCTGTGGCCAGGAAGGACTCAAAGATCATCGTTAACATTCCAGCAATCTCTTCCCTCGCTTCCCATAGTAACCTGGGGTATATCCTGTCCGACCCTGAGGACTTATCTATCTAATGCTTTTAGAAGCTCCAACACTGCTACACTGCTTCTTTCTTAACCTCGACATGCTCCAACACATTTGCCTGTTTGTATGCTAACCTCACATTCGTCTAAGTCCCTCTCACTGGTGAACACCGAAGCAAAATATTCATTTAGGACCTCCCCTACCTCCTTCGCCTCCAGACGCATTTTCCCCCCTTATCCCTGAGCCATCCTACCCTCACCCTAGTCATCCTCTTGTTCCTGACATATGTATAGATCACCTTAGGGTTTTCCTTAACCCTAGTTGCCAAGGCCTTCTCATGTCCCCTTCTAGCTCTCTTAAGTCCTTTGTTAAGCTCCTTCCTGGTTACTCTCAAGAGCCCTAACTGGTTTTTGCTTCCTAAACCTTAAATATGCTTCCTTCTTCCTCTTGACTAAACCTTCCCCCTCTCTTGTTAACCATGGTTCCTTCACCCTACCGTCCTTTCCTGGTCTCAGCCATCGAGGTTGTCCACCCGTTACAAAGCCTAGATGAAACACCAATCAAAAGTCACCTCATTAGGCAGCGGACAGCCCGTGATCCACTCCTAACACAAGTAAAAAGAGCACAGCAGGTCGGTTGGCCCGCCAGCCCTTCACCCGAAGTTCAACCATTTACCAATCGCCAACATGAACTGAGCCTACAGGATGGCTGCATATTCTGGGGCAGTGGAGTAGTGACTCCCCCTCAGGGCCACAATCTGCAGGATGCTCATCCCAACGTGATTAGAATGAAGGAACTTGCGAGAAGCTCTGTGCGGTGGCCGCAAATTGCCACCGATATTGAGAATGTGATGCGCATCTGCCCTATTTGTCCTCGATCTGTGGCAGTGGATACGCGTTCCGTCTTGTTGCGGGGTTTACGGTCAGTGTGTAGTCGCCACAGATGTGTACTGATCCGTCAGACACGAGGACGGGCACAATCGGAGCCGCCCACTCTGCGCACTGCACCGGCTCTGTCACATCCGCTCTCTGTAGGCGGTCTGGTTTTCCTTCCACCTTTCAGCCCACAGCACACGGCACACAAACCTTCAGCTGGCAGTTGTCCTGAAAGTTGAACTTAGCCACTCGGACCGCGGTATTGACCCAAAGTTTCAGCTTGGAATACACGCTGGTGCTTTTGTAGTAGAGCATTTAATGCAGGGTTTCCCTCAATACGATTGATGGAATGTTTTTAATCCAGTTTCTGCCCAGCAAATTAGGCCCTGATTACCTGCACCGGTAAGTGGAACAGGTCTCCGTGGTGGACCACTTCAGCTGTGTACATTGATGCCATCTCCGGTGTAACTGCGGAACACCGAGCTTGGAGGTAGTAGTTTTGGAATCCGGCGTAAAGATGGTTCACCTACAAAGGTGATGGCTGACCCAGTCTCCAGCTCAGATTTCACGGGCTGGTTGTCTACTGTGAGGGGGCCGGTTCTGGTTGCCCATTTCCTGGGTTCGGAAGACAGTGTCCACTTCTTCGCACCTGTCATCTCCTTGCGTGGAGTCGATGGTCGAATTCTGTCGCTTTCCCGCGGAACACTGCATTGCGGAGCATACCTTCTCTAGGTGCCCCACCTTCTAACAGAACCAGCAGACAGTCATTTGATGCTTGCAGTCAGGCCACTGGACATGACTTTCACCACAACATGGCATCTCTGTGAAGGCTGACGTGATTTTGAGTGGAAGCTGCGGGTCTGCAATGCTGGCAAACATTGACGTTTTCGGCAGGGGGCTCTCGCTCCAGTACTGCCTGAATGTAGTGCTGGGGGTGGATGAATCTGTATAAGGCCTCTCTTGACTTCCTGCCTGTGACAAGTGTGGAGCATGCTTTGTCCCAGGACAAGTCATGCTTTTCAGACTGGAGGTTCTCACATGTCTTCTCATCATATACTCCAACAACCATTGCTTCTTTGAATTTGTTCGGATGGATACCTTTGTACTTGAATTCCTGCACAGCCAGAGTTAATCTTGTGATGAAACCGCCTACGTTCTCATCAGGGGTCTGTCGCAGCTGCAACAACCTGAAGCGTGCTGTAAAGACGTTGCCCTGGGTTCCCCAAACATTGTCTAAATCCTCAAACGTGCTGGTCAGTTCAGCTTTGTTCTGTAAGTGCAGAGCATCGAAGTATTTCTGCCTGACTTCTCCCAAGTGCATGCAGAGCAGCTTGAGTCTTGATGTTTCCTTCAGTTCCACCGTCGTTGTTAAAGCTGGTAGAAGTTCGATGTAGTCCTGGAAGGTTTTCTTCCATTGCAGCCAGGTTTCCAGTGTTGGTTTTGCCATGTTGGTTGGTGTTGGATTGGATGCTTGAAGTAGAGGGGCCATTCTTGTTTTGACCCTCATCGCCCATTGTTACATATGCACAGAGCAAGAGCAACAACGGACAGTAGAATAAATGTTTCTACTGAGTCATGTTAACCAAAGTAAAGAAGCTGAACAACTTACAGTTGGAGATCAATGAGAAGGCCGACGGAAAGAAAAAGCGCGCAAGTTCCCGAAGTCCCACAGCAAAAGTAACGTTCCTCGCGTAGGGAAGCGTCATCGCTCTGTGGAGTGATTGACTAGCGGGCGGGTGCATGTGTACTTGCCGTGTTCTCGCAATTGATCCGCTGAGCGATCGACCGACAGGCACGTGCGTGCACACAGGCGCGCTCATGCACGTTCGCCGCGTTCTCCGTACAGTTCGCAATCCTGTGCAAGGAGGAGTTTCTCACCTTCCCCATCCACGTAACAAGCTACTCCTTCCAAACCCTATCTCTGCACAAAGCACTACTTATATGGAGTAGTTTTTCAGCTCCTGACAGACAGAGCCACTGAAGGCATCTCTTGACTAACAGACAGCAAGAAGCAGAAAGATTTATACATCAGCCACTAGTCTGGGAAAGGCAGCAAATGTTGGTCCTCACCATGAAACTGCTCCTGCCTACAGGATAGTTGAATCCTGTCCATAAGCTGTGGAAGGAGCAGCACACAGCCCTGGGCTCCAGAGTGGAGACTTCATCCATGCAAAGCAGGTACGACAGGTGACCAGTTTGGGGCAGACCTGATCCTATCACCACGACTGTGAATTCACAGCATGTCGCTGTAGGATACCAACAACCTCTTGTGTCCAACACGTGCCTACGTGCCACCCTGTTGTATGACCAGGCCCCTCAAGGTGGCTGAGGTGCGGATGAGATGATCGTCCACCTCCAGGAGGATGGTGTCTTTATATAGAGAAGGTCTAGAAAAGGATGTGGTGGTCCTTGTCAAGGTCTGTCCCAAGCAGCTGTGTAGCAGAGGGCTCTCTGATCTACTGGTTGTTCCCAGGAACGCACATCGAGACGGACATCAAGTGTTGCTGGAAGATCATCAACTTGGTGAAAGGCATGCTTTGGTCTGCCCGAAACTTGTTGACCTTCCAGTAAAAGGAGATGTCCGTGATGGAATGATGCCATGGCACACTCCAGGGTGCAGGAGTACGTGCTGAAGGACTGCCTTTTCCTTTGTGCTTTCTTCATGTAGTTATGTTTTGGAATGATCTGTATGGATGGCATACAAAACAAAGTTGTTTACTGTATCCCGGTACAAGTGACAATACTAAGCCAATTGCCAATTACACACTGAAGCTCGGTGCAGTGGGGAAGGATCACAGCCTCAGGTCCTGATGCCACTGGACAGTGAGGGGCTGGGCCCTGTGTAACGGCTTCTCAAACACTTCAGAGGAAACAGGAGTGGTGTTGATGAATTTTAAGAGAATGATGGCACAATGAGTGTAGAGAAAGACATGTACTGATTACAGGAAGGGTGTGGAGGCTTTGGAGCAGATGCAGAGGAGATTTACCAAGATGCTGCCTGGTTTGGACGACATGTGAGGTTGAGGTTGGACAAGCTGGGGCTGTTTCTCTAGAGCTGCGAAGGTTGAGGGGAGATTTGATAGAAGTTTATAAAAGATGTACGGGTAGGTTAATATGGGTTTAAAATGGGCGGCACGGACTTGTTGGGCTGGAAGGGCCTGTTACCATGCTGTAAATAAAATTTTAAAAATTTTAAAAATTATGCAAGGCACAGCTAGACAGCTGGTATCTTTGTTCCAGGACTGAAATGTCCAGAACTAGAGGGCATGCATTTAAGTTGAGAGGGGGAAAGTACAAAGGAGATGTACGGGGCAAGGCTTTTACACAGAGAGTGGTGGGGGGGGGAGCCTGGAATGTGCTGCCAAGGGTGGTGGTGGAGGCAGATAGCATAGGGGTGTTTAAGAGGCTCTTGGGTGGGCACATGAATATGCCGAGAAGGGAGGGATATGGTCAATGTGCAGGGAAGAGGGATTAGATTAATTAGGAGTTATTGGTTTAAGTAGTTTGGCACAACATCGAGGGCTGAAGGGCCTATCCTGTTCTATGTATTTACTGTATATATTGTGAATAAAGTATACTTTTAAAATAAAGAGTAATTACCAGGCCCCATTGAAGTCAATGAATTAGAGTTCAGAGGCAGAATGAAGGGCACCTAGGCATTCAGTGCCACTGACCAGTGATGGGTTCCTGGACAGTGATATCTCACCAAGTGCTGGCCCATGACTGCAACCGTGAGACAACACTGCCTCCTGGTGGCCAGTACCAGGGTCAAGCAGCTAATGGTCATCAGACCCTGGGGGCTGGTGGCACCGGGTCTCACAAACGTTTGCACACTTACACGGCTGCAGCTCCCAGCTTTCCACGCTCAGGCTGCAAAACGCAGAGGACTGAGCCCCACAGGCTGCTCTGCCGCTGGAATCCATGCAGGATCCAGTGTGGGAGCCCAGTCTTACTGCGATTCTCCAGCATTCCACTGGGTCCTAGAGTGGCTCTGACCCAGCCTGGAAGCCAAACACAAGAGACAAATGGGAGGTGGTCACTTTTTTTAAAAAAAAATTATTTTAGTTTAATGGTTTTAGTCATTTGTACATTTTCATGTCTTTTAATGTTTTATTTGTTCTTTAAAATGTAATTGATTTTGTTATTTTAATTTGTACCAGATTCTGCAGCTTTTTAATGTTCCAGTGTCAGAGTACACATGATGCCTGTGTAAAGTTCCACAGCTGCAGTCTCTACAAATCTGTGCTGATAGAGGGGGAGAGTGGGGTGGGAGGGGCAGTGAAACAGCAAAAGAAAAGGAGTGGCAGGAGGGAGCAGGGAGCCTGAATTTCCTTCTTGTTAAATGGCGTTGCTTGTTACCCTGACGCAGTTTTACACAGCTACGAAAGGATCACGTCCACTCGCAGTGCTGTGTTGCACTGCGCGGTTTCTCGCAGCTGCCAGCACTCGGACACACAGCTAAGAGCACATCGTCTGACTCCTGAAGACACAGTCACGTACCACCCCCTGCCCCTCACCCCTCCACAGCAGCACTACTAGCTCCTGGAGAGTGCTGATCACATCCACCTGGCTGCATCTGTGATTCCAGAGGGCAGGAAGTACGCTCCAAGGAGACGGGTGTTTTGCATCACTGGCAGGAGGCATATCCCATGGGCAAGGGAGGTCAGGGAGGCTTCCCTTCGGGAGTGACATTTCCACAGCCAAAAGAGTCATGGAGCGCTACAGCACAGAAACAGGCGCTTCAGTGAGTCCGTGACTCTACGCTTGGCTCAGTGGGTGACCAATCTGAGTCAACGGTTCATGTAGTGCAGCAGGTCGACACATCAGCACTTCCTTCACCATCCCCACACCACATCACAGAGGCAGGAGCACAGTCCTGGGCCTCACATTAACACATGCATTCAATCCAGCTTTAATACGCACTGCCCATAAACTCAGATACCACAACTGTACAGTTATCATAAGGGAGCAGTAGCCAAGGATACCATCAGGAGAGTAATTGTGAGGACCTTTACTTACAGCTGCTTCAAGACAATGGGGTCAAAGCTTGAAATTAGGCTGTGCTTACAACGTGGATAATCTTGAGTGGCTTCAACTTTCATCGAAAACGATTGTCTCCTGTAAGCGTGTCCAGTAGTAGCAGTCAGACCTGGATCAGTGTGTTCAGCAACAAATGGTCCCTTCGAAGATCCCCAGAAGCCACTGTTAGAGTCATAGAGAGATACAGGCCCTTTGGCCCATCGACTCCAGGACCAGGGTCTCGGCCCAAAGCATCAACAATTCCTCTTCCCCCCCCAGATGCTGCTCGACCTGCTGAGTTCCTCCAGTAGCTTGTTGTGTGACTTCCACTGAAATTGATTCAGACCTCAGAATTCTTCCCCCTTGTTAGGGTCTGTACTTCCAATATCACTCGTGGCAACTCAGAGGGAGGAAGCCCTCAGAGAGGCTGAGAAATATGAGCAAGGTGACTTGTTGAGATAACCATCTGCTCTCTGTTGCCCATACTCTAGGAGCCCCCTCCCACACCATTATACAGGAGGTTGAAGGTGACAGCTGTAGGTGAGAGATCATGAATTGAAAGTACAGGGAAGCACGACACCACAGTGATCACATGAGCTGAGTGAAGTGTGGTGTCTCTACCACTGCAGTTCATCAGTTGTGCCCCATTTTGTCCCTTGAAATGGTCAAATGGTGCAATGGCTTAAAATGAACCTCTCTTGGAGCTCCATGGATGATTTCTCATCCGACCAGTCACCTTCAATGTTGAACAGCAGGCCAAGTGTTCAAGCTCTTGACCACTGGCTTCTGTGACAGTCAGGATCTCAGGAAGAAGCTGAGATGAGCATCTGCACCACTATACTCTGAGAACACCACCTCCAGAACTGCTACTCCTCCATTCACCATTGGTAATTGGTTTATTATTGTCACGTGTACCAAGGTACAGTGAAAAACTTTGTTTTGTATGCCATCCATACAGATCATTTCAAAACATAAGTACATCAAGATAGTACAAGGGAAAAGCAATAACAGAATGCAGAATATAGTGTTCCAGTTACAGAGAAAGTGCAGTGCAGGCAGACAATAAGGTGCAAGGGCCACAAGAAGGTAGATTGTGAGATCAAGAGTTCAATTTGATCGCACCAAAGGTCCATTCAAGAGTCTGAAAGCAGCGGGATAGAAGCTGTTCTTGAGCCTGGTGGTACGTGCTTTCAAGCTTTTGTACCTTCTGCCCGATGGAAGGGGGGGAGAAGAGAGAATGTCCAGGGTGGGTGGGGTCTTTGATTATGTTGGCTGCTTTCCCAAGGCAGCAAGAAGTGTAGACACAGTCCATGGAGGGGAGGCTGGTTTCTGTGATGTGCTGAGCTGTGTCCACAACTCTCTGCAGTTTCTTATGGTCCCGGGCAGAGCAGTTGCCGTACCAAGCCGTGATGCATCCAGCGTATATCCTCACTTCATCTCCATCAAGGCCATTACATTCCCTGACTGCGGCCCTCTCCAGTTGAGCCCTGATCTCCTCTCTATTGTGTCTGAGGGTGTGGACTTCACCCTTTACAGTAGACATCTGGTTTAGCTGTTCTCAAGATCACAAAGCACTTCCTGGAATTGTTCACTCAAGTGCATTCTTGTTTTGTCCTCTGTAAACATCCTTTAAGATCTCTCTTATCTGTTTCCTTCATGTTCAACTCCAGCGACAGGGCCAGCTCAGGAAGAAGTCCTTCTGATTGTCAGCCTGTCCTCCCCATTCGTTTGTAACCAGCACCACTCAGCACCAAAGTAAGAGTGCTTGACTTTGTCAGCCAGACTTGAGACCAGGGGCTCTTGAACAAGGTGACGGCTCCTCATTGCCATATCTGTTACAAAACTGAGATCATCTGACTTCCCTGGCTAAACCTCCCCACCATCCTTTCCAAATTTGAATATACCGCTTGGATCCAATCTTTTGACAAAGTGCTTGCCAGGTCGAGGGTGCTGCATTAATGCAAGTTGTTGTTGTTGTTGAGAAGCCCAGGCTGGAGCATGTTGTGAACACCGAATGCTGTGCCCTAGACTGGAAGAAGTGCAAGTGAATCACTGCTTCACCTGGAAGGAGTGTTTGGGTCCCTGGATGTGGGAAAGGACGAGGTGAAAGGACAGGTGATGCAAACCCTGCGGTTGTGCGGGGAAGTGCTGTAAGACGGGGAGTGTTTGGTGGAGTTGGAAGAACAGACTGGAAAGTAGCAATGAGAGTGATCCTTTCGAAATACTGAAAGGGGAGGAGATACAGTATGTGTCCAACACAGACACAGAAACAGTGCACTTTCAACTTCCACCCTTAACCTGTTGGGTTTCATCCTATCTATATCTCTTAGATCTATATAAAAGATTTTCTCTTTTTCTGCTGGTAGTGATAATTACACAGTAGGCTTCCCATCAACCAGAGGCATAAACACTCCGTCCAGGTGATGCAGTGACTCACATGATACTACTTAATCACTGAATTTGGTGCTCACAATGTTTTCTGGGATTGGAATTGGTTTATTATTGTCACTTGTACTGAGGTACAGTGAAAAACTTGTCTTGCATACCGATCGTACAGGTCAATTCATTACACAGTGCATCGAGGTAGTACAGGGTGAAACAATACAATAAAGCTGTTAGAAAGGATTCTAAGAGATAGGATCTATGAACATTTAGAGAATCATGGACTGATTAGGGACAGCCAGCATGGCTTTGTGAAAGGAAGATCTTGCCTCACAAGCCTGATAGGGTTCTTTGAGGAGGTGACCAGGAAGATTGATGAGGGTAGTGCAGTAGATGTGGTCTACATGGATTTTAGTAAGGCGTTTGGCAAGGTTCCACATGGTAGGCTTCTTCAGAAGGTCAGAGGGCAAGGGATCCGGGGAGGCTTGGCCGTGTGGATTCAGAATTGGCTTGCCTGTAGAAAGCAGAAGGTTGTGGTGGAGGGAGTGCATTCGGATTGGAGGGCTGTGACTAGTGGTGTCCCACAAGGATCGGTTCTGGGACCTCTGCTTTTCGTGATATTTACTAATGACTTGGATGAGGGGGCGGAAGGGTGGGTTAGCAAGTTTACAGATGACACAAAGGTCGGTGGTGTTGTGGATAGTGTGGAGGGCTGTCGAAGCTTGCAGAGGGATATTGATAGGATGCAGAGCTGGGCTGAGACATGGCAGATGGAGTTCAATCCAGAGAAGTGTGAGGTGCTACACTTTGGAAGGACAAACTCCAAGGCGGAGTACAAGGTTAATGGCAGGATTCTGGGGAGTGTGGAGGAGCAGAGGGATCTGTGGGTTCATATCCACAGATCACTGAAAGTTGCCTCGCAGGTGGATAGGGTAGTTAAGAAAGCTTATGGGATGTTGGCTTTCATAAGTCGGGGGATCGAGTTTAAGAGCCGAGAGGTAATGATGCAGCTCTACAAAACTCTGGTTAGACCACACTTAGAGTACTGTGTCCAGTTCTGGTCACCTCATTACAGGAAGGATGTGGAAGCATTGGAAAGGGTGCAGAGGAGATTTACCAGGATGCTGCCTGGATTAGAGAGTATGGATTATGATGAGAGACTAAGGGAGCTAGGGCTTTACTCATTGGAGAGAAGGAGGATGAGAGGAGACATGACAGAGGTGTACAAAATATTAAGAGGAATAGATAGAGTAGACAGCCAGCGCCTCTTTCCCAGGGCACCAATGCTCAATACAAGAGGGCATGGCTTTAAGGTAATGGGTGGGAAGTTCAAGGGAGATATCAGAGGGAGGTTGTTTACCCAGAGAGTGGTTGGTGCATGGAATGCGCTGCCTGGGGTGGTGGTGGAGGCAGGTACGTTGGTCAAGTTCGTTAGATAAGCATATGGAGGAATTTAAAATAGGGGGCTATGTGAGAGGAAGGGGTTAGATAGTCTTAGGCATGGTTTAAAGGTTGGCAAAACATGGTGGGCCGAAGGGCCTGTATTGTGCTGTATTGTTCTGTGGCTTTATGGTTCTATGGTAGAATGCAGAGTGAAGAGTCACAGCTACAGAGAAAGTGCAGTGCTGGTAGATGATAAGGTGCAAGGTCATAATGAGGATTGTGAGGTCAAGAGTCCATCTTATCATACTAGGGAATTGTTCAACAGTCTTTAACAGCGGGGTAGAAGCTGCCCTTGACCCCGGTGGTACATGCTTTCAGGCTTTTGCATCTTCTGCCTGATGGGAGAGGAGAGAAGAGAGAATGTTCTGGGTGGGTGGGGCCTTTGATTATGTTGGCTGCTTTACCGAGGCAGCGAGAAGTATAGGCAGAGTCCATGGAGGGGGGGCTGGTTTCCGTGATGTGCTGAACTGTGTCCACAACTCTCTGCAGTTTCTTGGGGTCCCAGGAAGAGCAGTTGCCATACCAAGCTGTGATGTATCCAGGTAGGATGCTTTCTATGAAGACATGAGTTCAGTGGGGCAGGAGCAGGCAGAAACAATGGGAAAACCGGGGCAGTTAGGTTTGTGGACCTTTGGTAGTAGAAACGGCCAGTGCAGGGTAGGGAAACTATGAAGCCGGAGGCATTAGAGCGGAGATCTCTGGAGGTGATGAGGTCAGTGATAGTGCAGGAGACAATGGCCTGATGCTCCTTGGTGGGGTCCAGGTTGAGGGGTAAGTAAGAGGAGGCGTCCAAGAGTTGACGTCTTGCCTCGGCAATGTAAAGGTCAGTCTGCCAGACTACAACAGCACCACCATTGTCTGTGGGTTTAACAGTGAGATTAGGATTAGTGCGGAGGGATTGGAGAGCAGTGCATTCAGAGGGGGCGAGGTTGGGATAGGTGACGGGAGCGGTGAAGTCGAGACGGTTAATATCCTGTCGTCAGTTAGAGATGCAGAGGGGACAGAAAGCCAGAGTGCTGTGTCCAAGAGGAGGAAGAGGGCTTAAGGAGGGAGAAGGGGTCATCCCTAGGAGGTGGGGAATCCTTGCAGAAGAAGTAGGCCCGGAGATGGAGGCGACGGAAGAAGAGCTCGGTGTCACGGCAGGCGTGGATCTCGTTGAGGTGTGGGCACAGGGGGACAAAGGTGAGGCCCTGCTGAGGACAGAACGTTCAGCCTCAGAGAGGGGAAGGTCAGAGGGGAGAGTGAAGACGCGGCTGGGGTCAGGGCTGGGGTCAGAGGAGGGAGGGGTCAGGGAAGGTGGGGCAGGAGGAAGATGGGGGCTCAGAGGCGGGGGTCGAGGGGTAAGGGAAGGTTTGAGAGACCAGGGGTAGGTGAGGAGTAGAGGTGAGGAGATGAAGGGTCTCGACTCAAAACGTCATCTGTTTATTTCTCTCCATAGATGCTGCCTGACCTGCTGTTCCTCCGGCATTTTGTGTGTTTTGCTCCAGATTCCATTATCTGCAGAATCTCTTGTGTCTCTAGGATGCTTTCTATGGTCCATCGATAAAAGTTGGTGAGTGTCAAAGGAGACATGCCAAATTTCTCTAGCGTCTGAGGAAGTAGAGGCACTGGTGAGCTTTCTTGGCCGTGGCATCTATGTGGTTGGACAAGGACGGGTGATGTTCACTCCTAGGAACTTGAAACTCTCAACCCACTTGATCTCAGCACCATTGATGTACACCACTCCTCCACCTTCCTGAAGTCAGTGACCAGCTCTTTTGTTTTGCTGACATTGAGGGAAAGGCTGTTGTCATGACACCATGTCACTAAGCTCTCTACCTCCTTCCTGTACTCCGACTCATCGTTATTTGAGATACTGTCCACTACGGTGGTATCATCTCCAAACTTGTAGATGGAGTTAGAGCAGAATCGGCCACGCAGTCGTGAGTGTATGGGGAATTGCGTAGGGGGCTGAAGACACAGCCTTGTGGGGCACCAATGTTGAGAATAATCGTGCTGGAGGTGTTGCTGCTTATCCTCACTGAGTGTGGTCTGTTGGTCAGGAAGTCACAGATACAGTGGCAAAAGGAGGTGTTGAGTCCCAGGTTTTGGAGTTTGGTGATGAGTTTGCTTGGAATTATAGTATCAAAGGTGGAGCTGTAGTCAATAAACAATAGTCTAATGAAGGTGTCTTTACTGTCCAGATGCTCCAGAGATGAGTGTAGGGTCAGGGAGATGGCATCCCCTGTAGACCTGTTTCGGCGGTAGGCGAATTGCAGTGGGTCACTGTTTTCTGGAAGGCTGGAGTTGATGTTTCAGGTTGTTGAAATTGTCTCTTGGCATGTCTGATTGCTTTACGGAGGTCGTACCTCGATTTCTTGTAAAGGTCAGGGTCACCTGATTTGAATGCTGCAGTCCTAGACTTCAGTAGGGCATGGATCTCCTGGTTCATCCATGGTTTCCAGTTTGGGAACACCCAGGTTGTCCTCTTTGGTACGCAGTCCTCAACACTGATAAAATCTGTCATGGTGGTGACCATCCTACTAATCTAGGCTGGCAGCTGAGTCTTTCAACATGGACCAGTCCACTGACTCAAAGCAGTCATGTAGAAGCTCATCTGTTTCATCAGACCAACACTGTACTGTACTTTCTGTACTGGATCCTCCCATTTCAGCTTCTGTTTGTATGCAGGGAGAAGGCACACAGCCTGGTGGTCTGACTTAGCAAAGTGAGGTTGGTGGGTGGCTCGGTGGGCATCTTTGATGGTTGCATAGTAATGGTCAAGGGTGTTTGGGCCCCTGGTGGGGCAGGAGACGTGCTGGTAGTAT
This sequence comes from Pristis pectinata, assembly GCF_009764475.1. Taxonomy (NCBI): domain Eukaryota; kingdom Metazoa; phylum Chordata; class Chondrichthyes; order Rhinopristiformes; family Pristidae; genus Pristis; species Pristis pectinata. Next base: position 16,405,860 of record NC_067437.1, on the reverse strand, counting down.
TTTGATAACACACACTTGAAGTTGGCCTGGTTGAAGTCACATGCAATTATGAAGAGGACCTCAGGATATCCTGTTTCAAGGCTGTTGACCACAGAATATACTTCATTGAATGCAGGCTTCATGTCCGTCTGGGGTGGGATAGACGGCCATCAGGATAGCTGAAGTGAACTCCCGTGGCAGATAGCATGGGCTGCACTTCACCATTAGATATTCCAGGCTGGGTGAGCAGGAACTCACCAGGACTATCATGTCCGAGTACCACTAGCTATTGATTAAGAAGCAGACCCCTCCGCCTCTAAATTTGCCCAAGGACACTGTATGGTCCATTCGGTGAATTGAGAAGCCCTCTTTTACAAACATGGGTTGGGTGTACACTTTGTAGAACATCTGCCTTCAGTCTGAGCTTCCAGATGTTCGTAATTTTAACTCTCCATTGCATTCCCACTCTGACCCTTTAGTCTGTCCGTTCCAACAAAGCTTCACATGAACTGAAGGAACAGTACTCTCATCTTCCACCTTGGCACATCACAGCCTTCAGGACTCACCACTGATTTGGAATTGGAATTGGAATATTATTGTCACATGTACTGAGGTACAGTGAAAAACTTGTCTTGCATACTGTTCATAGAGATCAATTCATTACACAGTGCATTGAGATAGTACAAGGTAAAACAATAACAGAATGCAGAATAAAGTGTAACAGTTACAGAGAAGGTGCAGTGCAGGCAGACAATAAGGTGCAAGGTCATTACGAGGTGGACTATGAGGTCAGGAGTCCATCTTATCGTACTAGGGAACCATTCAATAGTCTTATAACAGTGGGATAGAAGTTGTCCTTGAGCCCTGGAATCCTTGCCCTTGGAATTTCAACCATTAGAGTCTTGTTTCTCATATTTCATAATATTTAGGTTTTTTTTGGTATTTTAGATTTTGTTTGACTCTCCATTCACACTTCCTTCAGACACAACTTCTAGTGTCTCTACCCTATCACTGATTTCCCCTCTGGTTCTCTCTGCCTCACCCTCTTTCTCTTCAACTTTAAACTTGTTTCATTTCCATCTTTTCCCAGTTCTGATGCAAGATCAACAACCCGAAACATTAACTCAGTGTTTCGCGCTCCTCAAACGTTGCCCAACCCACTGAGTATTTTCAGTATCTTCTGTTTTTTTCTGCAGAGGGACTCCTCCCTACTTCCTCTACAGCTGAAAAATTGACTTTCATGGAATTGTTAATCAAGATCCTTGTAAAAATATTTCCAGTAAGTGTCAGACTTAAGCCCAAACTCTCTACTGATCTCATTAGTGACTGCAGGAGAGTGCTGTCTGTGGCCTGAGGTGAAGTTGTAGGCATATCAGTGGCCTCAGCCACAGCTGCTGGAGGTGACCAGGCACACAGAACCCCTCCTGTTGATTTAAATTGAAGAGCAAAAAACTTCAGATGCTGAGAATCTGAAATAAAAACAGAAAAAGCTGTTGACATTCGGCAGGTCAGGCAGCATCTGCGGAGAGGGAATCAGTTTCATTTTTATGTTACATGTTATGTTATAATCATGTTATAAGGGAAAAGTCAGAAGTGAAAGACTTTAAGTAGTAGGAAGTCAGAGGAGTGGAGACAAGGGGCATGTGTGTGACAAGTTGGGAGACAAGGGGGTTGGTGGAGACAGGGTGGCACAAACACGTCTACCATCCCTTGCCTCCACAGTGCTGCATGACCCGCTGAAGTCCTCCAGCAGTTTGTATTTTGCTTAAGTAAATACTTCATCTATTTTGTAAAGAGAATGTTTGGAAGATCTACCCATCATTTCCCATTGATGACAGATCATGTACCTTCCATTCGTGAGCGTCTGAGACCAATTCATTCAGTGATTGGACGCAATGCCTGTCATTCATAGACCACTTCTTATGCTGATTGGCTGAGGAGCCCGTCCGTGCCGCCCGATCGCGCTAACAGTCTGGTGCTTGATTGGGTCAGATCGCCGTCAATTATATATGGGCGGGCTGGGCCTACAGTCGGCGCTTAGGCTGGAGGGAGTTTCTCTTGAAAAGCTCCTGCAGTTTGTGGAGATTTTCAGCAGGTGGGTCCCGGGGTCCCGGGTACGGGATCTGGAGTCAAGTGGCCAAGCGTCTCCGGAAGGTCTTCACCGTCCCTGGACGTCCCAGAACAGGGCGGCACAGCAAGATCCCACGTGGGGTGTTGAGGTTGGCGGGAAGCCTCCACGAACCTCCCTACCTCCCCCCCCCCCCCATCCTTTCTGCAAATCAACTTATTTTCATTCTTCCCCGGTGCTGAGGAAGAGTCGTTGACCTGAAACGTTGACTGTACCTCTCTCTGCAGATGCTGCCCGACCTGCTGAGTGTTTCTTGCATTCTCTGATTTTATTTTGGACTTCAAGCATCTGCAGGTTTTTATTTTGATTTTCAGTTAAATGACCCATTCCACAGTGCCAATGCTCCCTCTGCTCCTCCCTTTCCCCTCCCTTGGTGCTGCTTCTCCCTTGGTACTGTGCCTCAGGCACTGTGGCACTCCTTCTCTGAGGTGCTGAGCTCCTAGCAGATAAGTTTGGGGTGGGATCTATTGATGGGAAGAAATCGAATGAAGGAGCAGTGGGCGGGATAGTTAAGAGGAGAATGAAACTTAAAGCATGAGAGGTAGGGGGAGACAATGTAAAGTGAAGTGTGGGGGCAGAAAGTGAGTCTGAATAAAACTGTAAAATTTGCTTTATCTGAATGCATTTGTAATAAGAGAGATGAGTTGCAATCTTGTTGAGTTGGTTCTGATGAAGGGTCTTTGACCTGAAATGTTCACTGTTTCTCTTCCCACAGATGCTGCCTGACCTGCTGAGAATTTTCAGCATTTTCTATTCTTAGTTTAGAGGTGAAGAGTTTGGTTTAATAGATATTAAAGAGACATGGTTGCATAGATAACCAGGACTGGGAACTCAATATTCCAGGTTATTCAATGTTCCAGAGCAACAGACAGACAAGGAAAGAAAGTGGATGGTATTGTTGACAAGGACGACATGGGAAAGGTTTAGAGGGAATATGGGCCAAACACAAGGAAATGGGACTAGCTGCGGTAGACAATGTGGTCGGTATGGATGAGTTGGGCTGAAGGGCCTTTTGTCTTGCTGTATAATTCTGACTGTAACAGCACGGTGGTGATACAGCGGCAGTGAATCGTGATGCGGAAATAGTTTGGGTGGAAACAAGGAATAGAAGGTGTAAGAAGTCACTGGTGGGAGTGGTCTACAGACCTGAGGTGTTGCATTTCCAAGTGGCAATAGGGAAAAATGAAAGGCATGCAGGAAGGGAACTCCAATTATCATGGGTGATTTTATTCTGGACATTGATTGGATTGTTTCTTAGAGCAATGTATTGTAGAACCCACCTGGGAACAGGCTGTTTTAGATTTGGTCATGTAATAATAAGGTAGGATTAAATAGACCTTGTAATCAAGGGTTAACAATCTGTTGGAGGAACTCAACGGGTCGAGCAGCATCTGTGGGAGGAAAGGAATTGTTGACGTTTTGGGTCTTGATGCAGGGTTTTGACCCGAAACATCGACAGTTCCTTTTTCCCTCCCCGCCCCTTCCACAGATGCTGCTCAGCCCACTGAGTTCCTCCAGCAGATTGTTGCTCCAAATTCCAGCATCTGCAGTCTCTCCTGTGTCTCTGTTCTAATCAAGGACCCTGGGAGGAGTGGTGATCACAATATGGTAGAACTCCAGATTCAGTTTGAGGGTGAAAACCCCAGGGGTTGAACTGTCACCTGTTGGGAATTGGGGAAGGATTGAGGTACTGTCACTTAAAGTAGTTTGTTGTAACACTGACATACAAGTGGAATGTAATTAGGATTTTTTTTCATTCTACAAATATATTAATGTTTGCAACTTTTTTTTCCTATAAGTAGGGATACATGCATCCTTTTCTATTCCATCTGAAGGAAATACCTTTACTTTCAAAGTGGTTTTCGAGGGCTACTATGCGTGGTAAGTCCTGACTTTGTCAGTTGGTGAGTGATTGCTCCTTCCAAGCAGCGGAAAGTGTATTGTGAGGCAGAATAAGTGCAAACAGTCTTGCGTTGCTTTTTTCGTTGTCATTCTCATTACTGAGAAGCAAGGATAGCTGTCTGTTCATGTACCTGGTGTGGCCTCCAGCTGGTGGTTTCATATTACAGAGCCTTTGGTCATGTTTCCTGAGGACACTGCAGCACACTTGTACCAGACTGCATCTTGGGGCTGTTGCTATTGCCACGATGTTAAAACATGGAACAGCACAGGAACAGGCCATTTGGCCCACAATGTCTGTGCTGAACACAATGCCAAATTAAACTAAATCTCTTCTGCCTGCACATGATCCATATCCTTCCATTCCCTGCACATTCATGTGTCTGTCTATAAGCTACTGTTGTCTGCTTCCTCAACCACCCCAGGCAGTCCATTCCAGGCACCCACCACTCTTTTTTTTTAAAAAAAAACTTGCCCCACACATCACCTGTAAACTTTCCCCCCTCACCTTAAGTGCATGTCACTTTAAATGTATTGCTATAATAGAAATTGTTCACAAGGTTCACTTATTTTGATAATCGCAAGCAGGCCTTGTGACCCTCCTGTTCTTTCCTCTCAGGTTTCAGCCGGGAACTGAGGTTTGCAGTTCCCTGGGGCCACATTGCAGCCAAAGCCTGGGGGCATCCCAACAGGTGTCCTGTGCTGTGCCTGCATGGCTGGGCGGATAATGCAAACTCTTTTGATCGACTCGTTCCATTGCTCCCAGAAGGTGAGTATTTGGTCACGATTCACTTCACCTGCACTCCAGTTCTTGCTGTGATCATTACTTTTTATCATAATCAAAAGGTTGATAGAACATTGGACTCCAGAGTGAGGAGGTGACACTTCAGATATACAGAGTATTGGTGGGAGCCCACTTAGAGTTCTGTTTGGTTACGAACACCACAGCTCAGAAAGCGTGTATCTGCCTTTGACTCATGCAGTGCTGGTTTAACAGAATAATATTGAGAGGAAAAGTGTTAAATCATGAGGACAGGTTATATAGAACAGGCTTGTATTCCATGCAAGTATTTTATGCATCCTGCCCTCAGGATTTGATGCTTTGATCTCAATATTGTTCTGGTAAATCTGAGTTTGCCCAGTCAATGTGTTCAATAGAGAATGTGATAGGGGACTTGGAGAGTAGCCCTTTCCTCCATCAGCGGGATGTAGAGACCGTAGCCTTAAAACCTTCGGGGGGGGGGGGGGGGGCGGAGGTGGCCTGGGTTTGGCTCGGTAACGCCAAAAAATATTACCCGGGCAAGATGAGAATCCGAGGCCACACACATGCTGTGGAGCAGCAAGTTGCCAGCTGCTGGGATGATGAATTTTATTTTGCCTGAAAGGTGGCAAAGGAGTATTGTTTAAAATAAAAACCTACTTGGAATTAAATAGCATGGGAAGTGACCAATCAGCTCATCATGCCTATACTGACTCTGAAAGAGCTGTTCAGTTAATCATAACTTTTTTTTAAAAAAATCTGTTTCCTTTGCAAGTGTCTATTCAGTCTCTGCCTGGAAGTTGTAACTCAATGTGTTTCTCATCTTCCTTTTACACAGTGCACTCCAGATCATAACATGTTTTGGTTTTTAAAAATAAATCTCTCCCTCCTTTTCCCTGTCTGAGTTACAGATGCTGCAGCTGTGGGAAGTAATTCTCCTTATTAATTCTCTCCTCACCATTGTAATTCTGAATGGCCCCATTAACTTCACGTTGACCTCTCCTCCAAGAAGAGCAGTTCATAACTACAGGAGCTCACCCCAGTCCCATTCCTGTAAATCTCCAGTCCTTTGTGTTCCAAAGACAAAACATGTGCCCTATCAGTGATATATAAAGGCTTAACGTGATTTGCCAACTTTGGTATTCTTGAATCAAGCAGAATTCATTAACCTGAAATGTCGACGCTGACCTCTCTCCACAGATGCTGCCTGATTTATTTTTAATTCATCCAACCCATCACTTTCTATTCCTTTTTGTTATTCCAGTTTCCCTATTAAAGCATCTGTGCTATTTGCCTTGAGTATCTGGTGTGGTAACAAGACCCTCTCTGAATGAAGACGGTTCTCAGAATTCCCTACTGAAGTGACACTGACTGCCTGTTATTTACAACCCTTGCTTTCACTAACTTCTGCAATTGAAGCATCTTCCCCACTTCAAATCTTGTCTTGATTTTAAAGACACTTAGGCAGCACAGTGACGCAGTTAGTGGGGCCACGGCCTCATAGCCCCAAAGAGCCAGGTTCAATACCGACCTCAGCTGTGGAGTTTGCACATTCTCCATGTGACCATGTGGGTTTCCCCAGATGCTCCAGTTTCCTCGCACTTCTCAAATATGTGTGGGTTGGTGGGTTAATTGCCAGCTGTAAGTTGCCCCTAGTGTATTGGTGAGTGCTGGAATCTGGGGCAGTTGATGGGAGTGCTTGGAGAGTAAAATGGGTGAGTGAGAGCGGGTGGTTTGACGGTCAGCAGTTACTGAGTGGGCCTGTTTCTGTTCTGTATCTCTGTGACATTTACCATTCTGGAGAACCAAGCCCCAACCTTGTCCGCTGTTCCTCATGGGCAGAACTTCTGAAGTCTGGTTTCATCCTTGTGAATCTGCTGCAGTCGCACAGCCAAGGGTGTGATTTGACCCTTTAAAGGCTGCCAGCTATGGGCACGTGCCCCAGGATGTGGCTGTCGTGGGGCTTGCCTGGGGGTACCAGCTTCACCTGACAAAGGAAGTGGTTGCTTCCTCAGAGATGACATACACTGACTGTTCTTTCCTCTTTCAGATTTTTATTACATGGCGCTGGACCTTCCTGGACATGGTGCCTCTTCACACCGCCCCCCTGGTGTACCGTATTACTTCCCTGAATACATCTCGGATGTGCTGAGAATAGCAGAGAGTAGGTATCAGTTCTGTGAATGAGTTGGCAGTGACAAATGGTACCAGACTTCCCAGTCCTTTTCAAGTCTGTCAAATGTAAGAGCTATCAAACCCACAGTTGCTTCTTATCCTTAATCTGCATCACAGTGGAATTACTTTTGATGTTTAATCCTGTATAATCATGGTGTAAAACAAGGTACAGGAGTTCGACCAGTTTACTGAAATCTGTGGAGAAACCTTCAGTGTTTGCTTCAATCCCCTCTCACCCCACCTATGGTTGTTATTTCCCCCCCCCCCCCACCCACCCTCCCCCTGCCAATCTACCTACCCACACCTCTTCCACCTCTCCTGCACCCCATGCCTCTCCTCCTTCTCCATGTGTCCTGCCCCTCCCTTCTCCAGCTTTCTCTCTGCTGCCCCTTGGCTGAGGTGAGAGGCTGTGTTTTCCATCGTGGAGTCTAAGTCGAGTTTATTGTCATGTGCACAGGTCCAATGAAAATCTTACTTGCAGCAGCATCACAGGCACTTGGCATCAGATACGTGGCGTTCACAAGGAACAAAATAAATTAAACATAAATTAGCATGGGTCGGGATGGAGCAGACCGCTTTCTGTTTCAAGGCAGGGAGGGTCCAATATCATGGTGTCCTAGATGGAGCACAGAAACAGGCCCTTCAGCCCTCTGAGTCCTGCCGACCATCCACCACCCGCTTACACGAATCCTATGTTAATCCAACTTTATATTCTTCCCCACATTCCCACACAAATTCCCCCCCCCCTTCCAGTTTCTACTATTCACCTATGCAATAGGGGGCAATTAACAATTAACCTATCAACCTTCATGTTTTTGGGATGCGGGAGGAAACTGGAGCACCCAGAGGAAGCTCGCACGGTCACAGGGAGAAGGTGCAGACTCCACGCAGAGAGCACCCGAGGTCAGGATCAAACCTTGGTCTCTGGTGCTGTGAGGCAGTGAGTGTTGTGGATCTGAGGCAGAGAACAAGAAGAGAGTGTGGGTGGAGAAGGAATCCATATTCCTAATGCCCACCATAGGTGTGAGGATGGGTGTGTTGAGGTGTTGTAGGTGAGGGTGTGGGGCAACGCTGATGGTTGCTGTGAGATTGTTCAAAGCGGCCAGTAAAAGATACTGAGTAGTGTTCAAGAAGTTTGGTTTCCTGTTAGTGTGGGATTAATTGACAGTCCCTATCATTAACCATCCTGATCTACCAGATCAGTGTCCTGTAAAAGTTTCATCTTGTGGCTAGTGCTTCAATTCACAGTTAAACCTGATGGGTACAAAATCCTGTTTTATCAGAGTTACTCTTCAACTCTGGCTCTCCTGGTTTCTGAAACAAAATGGGAAATGCTGGAAATACTCAGCAGGTCTGAGAATCCCCAGCATTTTCTGCTTTTGTGTCAGATTTCTGGCATCTCCAATTTCTGGTTTCTGCTGCTTTCAGAGAGCATGTGGCTGGGTCTAGTGTCAATCTGCACTCTCTGCTGATACCACTAATCTCAGAGCAAGCTGGTAATTGGCAAGTGCACGGTTGTGGACACCGTATTTGGACAACATACATCAGTTTTGAATGAGGTCCTGGGCGAAGCTTGTCCATTTTAAGATAGCAGAGCACAAAAAACCGTGCACTGGTGTCAGTCAAAATGAAAAGTGCTGCAAATATTCAACAGGTAGCATCTGTGGAGAGAGAACCACAGTTAACTTGTCAGTTTCCTTTCTTATTGGTTGGACCATCTATTCAGTGGCCTAGACTAAACAGACTTGCAGTTGTATTGTTTTTTCACCAACTTGGGAATACCATAGAACAATACAGGCCCTTCGGCCCACCATGTTGTGCCAACCTTCAAACCACTCCTAAGACTATTTAACCCTTTCCTCCCACATATCCCTCTATCTTAAATTCCTCCATATGCTTATCTAACAACCTCTTGAACTTGACCAACACATCAGCCTCCACCACCACCCCAGGCAGCGCATTCCATGCACTCTCTGGGTGAAAAACCTCCCTCTGATGTCTCCCTTGAACTCCACCCCCCCCCCATTACCTTAAAGCCATGCCCTCTTGTATTAAGCGTTGGTGCCCTGGGAATCCTGAGCTTTTGTAGTACATCTGAGGTAAAGGGGAGTTATTTCTTCCATAATGCTTGTATGATTTTGTCTTTCTCTCTTCCTTCAAACATATTGAAGAGGTATTGTTTGGGAGATTCACGGTGCTTTGTTTTAGAGAGGAACTTCAGCACAGAGGTTCACCCTGACACTGTTTTGATTATCATCAATGGACATGTGTGGATGGAAGATTGGGAACAGGCACTGATGTCACCCTTTAGTTGAAGAGTCTGCAGGATTAAGTCCTGACACTGATGTAGAGGTCATTGAAAAGAATTTTGATTTGCTGTCCTAGGATTTTCTCCAGGTTAAGAAGAGGCTGAAAATTGAGGAGAAATAATAATTTAAAAAATACACTGATATGTTTGAAGTTTTAATCCCTTATTGAAGGTAAGATGGGAAAGTTTAAAGGGGATTTGAGGCAAGTTTTTTTTTTCACAGACTGGGTGGTAGGTATTTGGAATGCACTGCTGAGGAATGTGCTAAGAAGCATTTAAACAGGAACATGAACAGGCAGGGGATAGAGGGATCTGGATCTTGTGCAGGTAGATGGCATTAGTTTAGATTGACAATATGATGGGTGCAGACATCATGGGCTGAAAGGCTTGTTCCTGTGCTGTACTGTTCTATGTTCTATTTCAGGCTTAAACTGGAAGAAATTCACCATCTTGGGTCACAGCTTGGGTAAGTAAGCATCCTCTGACCTGATGTTGCTAGGCTGCACATACACAGCTCAGGCCAAGTGTAGCAAAGTTGAGGACCAGGAGATGGTGTATACACGTAAGCTGTGGTCCAGTCACTAGATTGCACTTTTGCCTCCGAGTACAAAGGTCCTGCTTCAGTGTCTTGAAGACCAAATCAGTGTTGACGTTCCCAGTATTGTGGTCGGTGTACACGGTGCTACAAAAATAAATGAGTTTACAGATTACAGGCAGATAAAATCAAAAGGCATGAAAATTGTAGAAAAATTGCGAGGGGTAATAATAAAGTCAACTTTCTTCAAAAATAAAATTTTCCTGAAGGAGAATGTGATGCAAATGACTTTCTGCATGAAGCTTCTCTCCTGTTTTTTGTCAACACCAATCCACAATTTCATTTGATTTCTGAGGCTTCGTTTCGACGGTCCTGACACACGAATGGGTCATTAAGTCAATACATAGAAAACTATGGCATAGTGTATATTGTTTGACTAATTTCCTGGCCAAATTTTATCTCACAACCATCACCAAAATGTAGGAAAACAAAAAGCAGGTGTTGGAAATGTGTTGGGACATTCACCAAGTCAGGCAGCATCTGTGGAGAGAGAAACGGAGTTAACGTTTCGGGCCAATCTCATTATTCCCAATATTGTTTGTGGGAATCATCTTGCTGGCTGCCACATTTCCCCCACTGCAACTGTGATTACATTTTGAAACGCATTTACAATGTGGCTGCAAAGTGCTGTGGGATGTCTCAAAGTTGTGAGAACAGTTAAGTCTTTTTTGTGTAATTTTGTGCAGAGTAATGCAAATTGAACATCTCTTGAAGTGCATTTGGCAAACTCTACATAGCAGAGAGTCTCCAGTTTTTTTGGAAATGAATATTAGTTGAGTGTTGGAGTGTTCCTGCTCCTCCATATGTAGTGTGGTATTTTAAACACGTCTAAGTGTGTAGAACGGAAAACTTTAAAACAAAGTGCAGATGCTGGAAATCTGAAATCAAAATGGAAAATGCTAGGAATGCTTAGCAGATCAGGCAGCACCTGTGAAGAGAGAGAGACCGTTAACATTTTGGGTCAGAAACCCTTCAGCAAACCTGAAGCCTTGCCTGTTTCTCTTTCCACAGATGCTGCCCGACCTGCTGAGTATTTCCAGTGGTTTCTGTTTTTATTTATTTAGAAGGGGAATTGGTTTACTGTCGTGACCAAGGAGAATAAAATGCAGGAATGAAGACATAAACAATGGTTCTGTGTAACTGACTGACGATGGTGTGAGTCAGGAAGTCACAGATTAAAACCTTTTTCCTGTGAGTTAGCAGACAGCAGCCCAGAGACCAGTTGGTCTAGAGGTTACAATCACCCTCTAAACAGGACACCAGTTTCATTTCTGCAGCTGATTCCTTTTCAGTGACATCAGCTGGAAAATGCACGTGAAAACAGTGGGTAAGAAGAGGGTCTGGAGAAACAAAGGACTGCAGATGCTGGAATCTAGATGAAAAACACTGATGCTGGAGGAACTCAGCAGGCCAGGCAGCATCCGTGGAGAAAAGCAGGCGATCGAGAAAAGGATCTGGCTTGGCTGTATTGTTCCTCCAGTGGAATGTACAAAGAGGCTTAACGGAGGCTGGTGGTGGGTTACCCCTGCACGAAGGGCTGTACCTCACTGACAGCTGCAATCGTCAGAAGACTGAATGAGAAGGGCAGGAAAGACCCGAAGGGGCAAGATTGTGGGAGGAGGGCTTGTTGTATCATAGCCTTGTGCTGAGAGCTGAGAAATGGAATTAGTCTGAGCAGCCCCCTCTCAGCTGACGTGGACACAGTAGGCCAAATGACTTCCTTCTCTGACATAAATCCCTTTCAGAAGTGGGATGTCAGAGGTGTTAAAGATGAAGAAAGGGTTTCCAGTGGAACATCCAGAGCAGATCAAAGGTAGATTCATAAATATAATAGCACTAAAATATAGAAATGTTTTTTCTTCTTCACTTCTTGGGATCTGGTGTCACTGGCGAGGCCAGCATTTACTGCCCATCCCTAAGTGCCCTTGAGAAGGCTGTGGAGTACCACCACCCTGAACTGCTGCATTCCTTCTTGAAAAGCACCTTTTTTTTATATATATATTCATTCAAGGGATGTGGACTTCTCAGGCTAAGCTAGCATTTGATTGCCCATCCCAAGTTGCCCTAGAGGAGCTGGTGGTGCGCTGCCTTGAACTGCTGCAGTCCTTGAGCTGTGGGCGTACCCACAGTGCTGTTAGGGAGAGGACTCCACGGAAGACAGACCCAGTCGTGACAAATTACCAGCAATATATTTCCAACTCTGGATGCTGTGCTACTGGAGTGGAATCTGCAGGGGGTGATGTTCCCATACAGTGGCTGACCTTGTTGATGGAGAGGTGGTGGGTTTGGAGCTATTGCTGGAGTAGTCTAGGTGAGTAACTGCGGTGTATTTTGTAGATGATACACAGAGCAGTCACCATGCATCAGTGGTGGAGGGAATGAATGTTCAGGGTGATGGATTGAGTACCAATCAAGTTGGCTGATTGTCCCAGAGACTGTCCAGCTTCCTGAGAGTTGTTGGTGCTGCATTCATCCAGGTAAGTGGAAAGTGTTCCATCACACTCCTGACATGCCTGGTAGATGGTGGACAGGCTTTTGTGGTTTCTGGAGATGAGACACTTGTCACAGCCTTTGACCTGCTGTTGTAGCCACTGCAGTTATGTGGTGATCCAACTGAGTTTCTAAACAATAGTGACCCCCCCAGAATTTTGGTGGTGGCGAGCTCGGTGACAGTAATGCCATTGAATGTCAAAAGTAGATCCTTGTTGGAGATGGTCATGCATGTTACTTCCCACTTGTCAGCCCGTGCCTCATTGTTGTCTTGGAGTTGCTGCATGCTGATTCAGTGATGCTGAAGATGTCTGGGCCTTAAACACTGCCCTGAGGAGATCTTGCTGTTGTATCCTGGGCTGAGATGATTGACCTCCAACGCCACAGCCATCTTCCTTTGTGCAAGCTACGACTCCAGACATGGGAGTGTCTTTCTCCTTGATGCCCACTGACTTCAGTTTTAGTGAGCCTCCTTGATGCCACACTCTGTCAAGGGCAGTAGCTATCAGCTGGGCTGGATTTGTCTTTTTACTAATCAGGACATAACTGGACAATTTTCCATAGTTTGGGTCAATGCCAGAGGTTGAAACAACTTGGCTAGAGCCATGGTTAGTTCAGGAGTGTAGATCTTCAGTGCCAGGCTGAGATGTTGCTGTATCTGATGTTCTCTGCTGTTCCTTGATGGAACCTGAAGTGAATTAAATTGGCTGAAGACTGCCTTGTATGGTGAGGGGGAGCTCTAAAGGAACCAAGAAACATCATCCACTCATCTGAACCTAGTTGCATCTCTTCAGTCTTGACTTTACTACTCACTAGCTGAGCCTTGCTATCATTGAGGAAGAGGAGGTTCCTGGAGCCTCCTCATTCATGACTAGATGCAGTAGGACTGCACAACTTACAAGATCACTTAAGTCTGCCTTTTGCATGCTGCATTTCCTGTTTAGCATGCCTGTTGCAACTTCACCATGCTGACAGCTCACTTCCAGGTATTGCTACCAGCTTTCCAGTCTCCATTGAACTCTGGCAGAATTTTTACAAGATGGTGAGTACTTTAAATCCATTTAAGAGATCCTGGTAAAGACATGGGGGTGGAGTGGGTGCACAGGTACAGCCCTTATAGGGTGAGGTGCATCAGGGTGGGTGGAGGCTTGCGGAATAGAACCCGTTCGTGGACCAGTTGGGCTGAATGACCTGTTTCTGTTCTGTAGATAATGTAATTCTACATCAGACACTAACATTTTCCATGGTTCTCCTCCAGGGGGCAATATTGGAGGACTGGTGAGTACTGCATTTGATTTGATTCCAGCTGTCATAGTTTAATTTTGCAAGTATTCTTTGGTTACTTACACTGACATCCTTTGGTGCTTTTTGTCTTGAGTGCCATCAGTGGTTGTTGGAGTAGGTGTGGTTTGCTTGGTCTATGGATGACCCAAGTGTCTGAGACCAAGGAATGGCAGCAGTATTGCTGTGACCTGCTGAGCGAGTTAGTTGCTAGAGGGTCTGACCTTGTTTCCAATGATTGATCTGCCCAGAGGTTGTATGTTGACTGCTTGCCCATCTGGACCAGATCCAGAAGAATGAGTTCTACCATGTAATAATCCTCAAAGCACTGTTGCCCAACAGCATTGTGACATTGATGTGAGTGACTCAACACTATCAACAGATGCCAATTTTTGGGAGTGGATCTCTGATTCTAAATGCGGTGGGAGTTGTTTTGGATTACAAATAGAGTGGAAGAGCCAAACCCAGCCTTAAATACTTGTTATAGGATTGTATTGGAGTTTTATGGGTAGCAGAACATGGGGGAGGTGAATGTCCATAGCACCTGGTAGTGGGAGGCTTCTCATTACAGATGTCCGTATTAGGCATGCTATTGTACAAAGCAAAAACTTACCTATCAAATATTCTGATATGGGAAGCAAAGGTAATGTTGTAGAGAAACAGGAGTTTGAATACATAGGTAAATATCAATAAAACACAAATTTTACAGTAGATGCATGACTGTCTGAGGTGGGGGAATCAAGAATTAGAGGGCATAGGTTTAAGGTGAGAAGGGAGCAATGTAATAGGAACCTGAGGGACAACTTTTTCATCCAGAGGGTGGTTCATATGTGGAAAGAGTTCCCAGAGAAAGTGGTGGAGGCAGGTACATTAACAACATTTGAAAGACACTTGGATGGGTACATGGATGGGAAAGGTTGAGCGATTATGGGCCAAACGCGGGCAAATGGGACTAGCTCAGATGGGCATCTTGGTCGACGTGGACCAGTTGGGCAGAAGGGCCTCTTTCTGTGCTCTATGACTCTAATCATTTTGCCTCTTTCTGATTTGATGTTCATTCTTGGTTTGCAGTTCTGCTCCATTTTCCCAGAGATGGTGGATAAACTGATTGCGGTGGACGCATACGGGTTTTATCCATCCACTGCAGTAAGTTTTTTAATATTTTTAAACTATGCACTGCATAAATGGGAATATGTTGCATGATGCACAAACTAACAGATGACTACCAAACATCGGGTGTTTGCAACTTTGACGCTTGGCTAAATCCACTGCGACCATCACTGTAATTTGGCTTGCAGAGCTCCATATATTGATTTCCCTTCCCTATGATAAACTAAAGCAGCTGCTCTCCCAGTGGGATGGGGTGGTTAAAGAATTCGGACACTGTTGTAGGCATTCTGTGTGCTTCCACTCTTGACACCAGTTGTCGTCCATGAAAATCCAAAAGCTGCAGTTGCTGGAAATCTGAAATAAAAATCGAAGATATTGGAAACACTCAGCAGGTCAGGGAGCATCTGTGGAAAGAAAAACAGTTAATGTTTTAGCTTATCAACCTGAAACATTAACTCTGTTTCTCCTTCCACAGATGCTGCCTGCCCTGCTGGGCATTTCCAGCAGTTTTCTTTAGTTCACTTTGTGCCTCTGTGCAATTACCTGTGGCTGGGTGACAGTCCAAAAGCAGAATATTACTTCAAGTCCTGAAGTGTGGACTGAAACAATGTGTGAAACGCTCAGCAACAACTGCAGAGAGGGGAGCAGGTCATGTTTCAAGTCAAAGATCTTCCATCAGTACTGGGGAAAGTTAGCAAGCAAGTCTTGAGATGCAGAGCTGTGAACCGGAGTGAGAAAAAATACAAAGGATGATAAAAGCAGAAAGACAAAAACTGAGGGAAGGAAACACAAACCAAAGCAAATCGGGTATAGAAAATCTGAAAGTAAAGTGGGAGGTGGAAATTAGAGTTGTGATCCAAGGATAACACCATTCACCACTATTCATTTCCAGAAGTAATTTGCTTTCAGAAGGGTTTTCAGGTGAGCATCGTCCCAAAGCACTAACCACAGATAAAACTGTGCCAAGGAGGGAGGGTTAGGGGGAGCGACTGAAACTTTCTGCAGAGATAGATCTTGCAGAAGAGCAAGATGGAAAGAGACTGAAGTATTTAGAAGGAGAATTCCAGTGAGAAGTCCCAGGAGACTGAAGAGTTGGCTGCCAGTGGTGCTGGTGAGAGAGGACGGAAGATGGATGAGCAGCCGTAATCAGGGAAACTACTTCAGGGTAAACCAGAGCTCGGGGATAGGGAAGGAGAAGGATTTAAAAGATGAGGACTGAGATTTCTTTCCTTGTACAAGGAAGAGTGCACAGCAAGCCGAGTCTGCTACAGGCTGGGGTTTGCTCTATGTCCACAAGCAAGTTGTTAATAATCACATCAGGAGGTGACAAAGGCTTGACGAAGGTTTGTTTCTTTCAGTAGTTTTCAGGTTGAGGAAACCATATAACAGTGGTGAAGGTGAATGATCTTGCAAGTTGGTGAGATGTAGAGTGTGGGGAAGGGATGGGAGGTTAATCGTAGATCTAACTGAAATAAAATCAATTTAACCAAATTGCTTGAATCATAAATGTCCGTTGCACATTCTGTCCAAAAGAATACCTGAGAAGTGAAAGTGTTATGTGCAGTAGGAGAGCAGAAGGTTGTCTTTTGACTGGTTGGGATTGCTTTTCCTAAACTGGATTCCTGTAACGAACTGTGTTTTAATTACTAGGGCGCTCAACGAGAACAACTTAAGAATGCAATCAGTGGGCTTTTAAAACTGGAGAAGGAGCAGGGTTCGCCCAGAGTGTATACTCCGGATGCAGCTCTGAAGAGGTAGGAAATGACATTAGGACTGACATAATCAAGCATATTATTGAGTGCCTTGAGATTTCCCAGAAATCTCTTGTTACTTCGTGAATGCGGTGCTTGTTGTCCTCTCATGAGGTTCCACAAAGAACGAGGTGATTGATCGGTTAGTCTGTGTTGGCAAAGAATAATCCCTAGGGAATGAAAGCTGATCTCCCTGGTCTTTATTCATTTGTGGGATTTGGGCATCTCTGGCAAGGCCAGAATGAATCGTTCATGTTTAATTGTCCCTGATGGGATGGCATGGGCTGCTGCTTTGAATAACTATTGCCTTTTGTGTTTAAGTAGTGAAATTTAATAGGATGCTCTTCTGATAGAGGCACAGGGAGTCTTTACAACAACATGAGCTGGCAGGTTTGGATGAGTATCACAAGTCCCTACCTCTATGCTGCCCCTGGCATGGGTGTCCATTTTATGTCCTCTGCTGAGTCAGACTCCTGGAACTCTATGAAACATTGCAAATGTTCAGGAAGATGGCTCACTGCCACCTTTGTCAAGGGCAGCTAGAGATGAGCAATTAATGGTGACCTTGGCAGTGGAGCCCACATTCTGTGAATAGATTTTTGGATAAAGTTAGTCCCCATATGAAGGACCGCATCCCTGACAATACACCAAAGTATCAGCCTAAAGTAGATTTGGATCCACAACCTTTTTGAGTTGGGCAGACTCTCGGAGAGAAGCATGATAACCAGAGGAAAGTTTGAGGAGTGTAGAAAGTTAGGGTATAAATTGGAAATCTTTGTATCAGCAGCTGTCCGTATTTGTATATAGTCTACAAACTTTTCAGGAAAGAAATTAAATGCATATTGATCTCCTAATTTCATAGTTTCACCATGTAGAACAAGAAGCTGAATTCTAATATATTCACTGACTCGCTGGGAGTATGTAGCAAGGGTTTCTATAACATTAGCTCAGTTTCCCAAAGCAGGTCCTATCAAATCATATTACTGGAAGTGACTAATGATGAACAGGAGAAGCCCGTTCTGGTCCATTCACTCTGTCCCATACAATTGTGATGCTCAGTGTATAAGCAAATTAGCAGCACGTTTGTGGTCTCCTGAATGCAGCCATCAGTGGGCAACTACTTTCATAAATCCAGCATAGCATTCTTTGCAACTTCCACCATCTACAACGGGATCCCACTACCAGCCACGTCTTCCCCTTTCCACAGGGATCACTCTCTCCATGACCCTCTGCTCTGTTCCTCCCTCCCCAGGCACTCTCCCCTGTAACCACCCGAGGTGTAACAACCTGGCCCTACACCTCCTTCACCACCATCCAGGGCCCTAAGCAGCCCTTCCAGGTGAGGCAGTCTCACGTGCATATCCCATGGTGTTATCTATTTGTATCTGGTGCTCCTGTTGTGGCCTCCTCAACACTGGTGAGACTGGGCAACTGTTTCGCCGAGCACCTTTGCTCTGTCTGCCGTGGCCATTGGGATCTCCCAGTTGTCAGCCATTTTCATTCTCCCATTCTCACACTGACATGTCTGTCCTCCGACTCCTCCACTGCCAAGATGAGGTTAAGCACCATCTAGAGGATCAGGACCTTGTACTCTGCCTGGCCAGTCTACAACCTGGCGGTATGAGCATTGAATTCTCCAACTTCTGGTAACTGATTTCCCCCCCCCACCCCCCCCCGTCCCTTTTTTTCCTCTCCCCTCCTGATCTACCTGGCCCCCATCTTTCCCTTCTCCCACCCTCTCCCTCTGCCCATCACCCACACACTCCTCCCACTGGTTCCCCTCCCTCAATACTCTTCTCTGCCTGCCCCAGCTCCTTTTTATTCCCTGCTCCACCTTGCTCTCCTATTAGATTTCATCGTCTTCAGCCCTTTGTCACTTCCATCTATCTCTTTCCAGCTCCTGGCACTATTCCCACTCTCCCCTTCCCTCACCTAGACCCACCTATCACCTGCCAGCTCTTGCCCCACCCCTTCCCTCCTTTTTGTACTGGCTATCTCTCCTCTTTCAGCCCAATTGAAGGGTCTCAACCTGAAACATCAACTGTCCATTTCCCTCCATGGATCTGCCTGACCAGCTGAGTTCCTCCAGCATCTCAATCTCTTATGTCTCTACTTTCATTTGAAAACTACCTGTATAAATACAGTCCCACAGACTTCATTAAAAAAAAACTTTGAGTCCCTTAGCAATGCTTGCAACATGCCTGATGGTGATGTCCAGGAAGAGTGGCATTATGATGCTGTGATAGTGGTGTGTATAATTTACTCTTTCTCTAGGCCACAAAATTTAATAGTTTTGAATCAGCACATCCTAAGGTCCTTTGGATCCTTATTCTGCTTTGCTCAGTACGACTATTTCCATAGATAGTTCGGCAGATGCTGGCTGGCTCCTGACTAAGGATTAAGAAACAGTTTTTTTTTATTCTGTCCCCTCTTTAGAAGGCTTTGTTTCCATTATATGTGGCACTTGAAACTGTGAAGTCACCTTAAAGGGCAAAGGTTTAACATGAGAATTAATGTGCTTTGCTTCAGCTATAACCAATCCCAAAGGTGGCACTATATGGCCAGATACAAGTGTTCTTGCAGTCTGAATGTAGTTACCAGGCTCCATAGATCTTGTCCTTATGTGATTCAGGATCGGAGTTAGATTTCTGTTTAGCAGTGTAATTGTGGCATTTGCTAATTCCCTTTTGATGCTTGTCGACCTCTGCTATCAGTACATTCAAGCACAGCATCCTCTCCCAGCACCTCACCTTGGTGCACTTGGACAATGTCCTTATGTGGATCCATTCTCCTCTGTCAGAGGCAGACGCCTCCAGCAGTGGCTTCCCTTGCGTCTCATGGAGGTTTGAGGATGCACGTGCCCACCTCTTTGCAGCCTCTTGGTCAGCCACAGCCATGGAGTCTCTCGATGTAGAGGAGGCCACAACAGTGAGTCCAAGTGCAGTCTTGGCAACTGCTTCACCAAGACCTGTGCTCTGTCTGCCATTGCCTTCTGGAGCTCCCTGTTGCCTGCCATTTTAATTCCCCTCCCCATCCCCACACTGACCTGCCTGTCCTCTGCCTCCTCCACTGCCAGGGTGAGGCTAAATGCAAACTAGAGGAACAGCTCCTTGTATTCCACCTGGGTAGTCTACAGCCTGACAGCATGGGCATTGAATTCAACTCCTTCCAGTAATCTGCTCCTCCTCTGTCCCTTCTCTCCTACCCAGTTCCTCCTACACCCACCCCAGCCCCCACCACCCTGTTTCTTTCCCCTCCTCCACACACTCCTATCACCCACACACTCCTACTGGTTTCCCTCCCTCACTATTCCCCTCTGCCCTCCCCACCTCCTCCCCTATTCCATGCTCCACCTTCCTTTCCTATGAGATTCCATCATCTGCAGCCCTTTGTCACCTCCCAGCCTCTGTCAATCTTCCCTCCTCCATCTGCCTCTCACCTCACCTGGATCCACTTATCGCCTGGTAGCTCTTGCTCCACCCCTCCCCTCACCACTTTTTACTATCTCCCCTCTATCTTTCAGACCAGGTGAAGGGTCTTGACCTGAAATGTTGACAGTCCATTTCCCTCCATAGATGCTGCCTGACCCGCTGAGTTCCTCCAACAGTTTGTTTTGTATGATGGGCCTGGAATCGGTTCTACATACACTAATCCCACCCAGTTTACCTCCAACACTTTGTTACCATCTTCCCTCTCTCTCTATAGTCAGACAATTAAATACCAACACATTGCCGTCCTGCCCCAGCCAGGCCAGATTTTCTTCTCTGATAGACCCAGTGAGCTGGGTGGGATTTTATGGCAAGTGGGCAGTTTCTGAGATGAGCTTTTCAGAATTCCAGATTTATTAAGTGACTTGAGTTTAAGTTCCTCAATGGATGTGTTGAGATTTGAACTTGCTTCTGGGTCCAGAGTCCAGAACCTTTGAGGTGGGTTGTAGATTAATTGGCCACTGTAAATTGCCCCTAGTGTGTAGGGGAATGGTAGAATTTGGGGGGTGGTGGGCGGTGTGAATGTGGAGAAGATAAAATGGGACTCTGGCTGCCAGTCCAGCAGCCTAACCAGCACATCACCACCCAGTCCAGAACGGTTTGCCATTTCCTCTCTGTCAGTCCCACTCTCCCATCCCTCTGCCGTCCATCAGACTGCCTGAAACTATCCAACCCAGAGCTAAGCCTCCCCCCATATTCTCAGCACCCCTAAAGCTCATCTACTTCCACTTCCTTCAACTTTCACCCATCAACGGCTTCACTGGGATGGATTTTAAAGCAGGAGAGCATTGGATTCATTTAAATATGAAGCTTCAATTCTTTCAAACCCTTTCACGACTTTGCCTCCCTCTCTCTCGGAAGAAATTCCTTTGGCTTTGATAAGGAGGAATTTCTTCTGTCAGAAGTTCATGAATCTTTAGAAGTCGCCAGCCCAGAGAGCTGTGGCAGCTGAGTCATTGAATATATTCAAGGCTGAGGTAGCGTCAAGGAGAAATGGAGTTCTGGCCTGGATCAGATCTGCCATGATCCTGCTGAATGGCAGAATAAGTTTGAGGGGCCTTTTGTCCTATACCTGCTGAGTTCACATCTTCTCACCTCTCTGTAAACTCAGCTGCTCTAAAGGAAACTTAAAGTCCAACTCTTCCCAACTTCCCATGTAACCAGTGACCATCCGGGTCATGCCATCTGCCCGACAGTAGCTGCGAGAAGGAGGTACAGAAGCCTGAAATCCCACATCACCAGGTTCAAGAACTGCCACTTCCCTTCAACCATTCGATTCTTGAACCAACCTGCACAACCCTAGTCACTACCTCAGTACAGTAACACTATGACCACCTTGCACCACAATTGACCTTTTTTTTGTTCTAATTGTGTTCTTTCATGTATAATTTGTTGTTTTCTTGAGAATGTTGTCTCTAATGCTTTGTGCCTGTGCTGCTGCAAGTAAGTTTTTTTTCATTGCACCTGTGCATACATGTACTTGTGGATATGACAATAAACTCGACTTTGATGTCCTTTGCGCCCCCCCCCCCCCCCCCCCCAATACCATTTGAGTGAATCTCACTACAGTATCTCCAGTTCTATTCAAATCCTGGTGCCCCATTTTGGACTCGGGCTGTGATGTGCCATGGGAGTTTTTCTACACCATTACACTCTGAGTGCAGGTTGTGTTATCAGTGGATGACACCAATAGCATCTCCAGCAGCTGGCAATTCCAAACCTGCACTGTGTTTGGGAATGTGCTGTTAAGGTCACCGTGAGCAAAGTAAACAAAAGCCAATCATGCATTTCCTTCCTTTGCCTTGATGTTGTCCAGAGTTTCGGTGCTGTTGAGATCCTCTGTTCTTTAACTAATCTTCTTTAACTCTTCAGGCTTTTGCAAGGAAATAAATCGGTATCAAAGGAAAGTGGCAAAATCCTGCTTCAACGGGGATCCACAGAGGTACCTGGAGGTACAGTTAGGCTGCAGAATGGGAGCAGCTATTGTGAACCTTTTTATTTCAGAATATACTTAATTCATAATATGCAGTAAATACAATCAGGTCACATCTTTCTCTATATTCATTGTACCATAATTTCAATACATTCTCTGACAATGCATTAACATCACTCACATTTCCTCCTTAAACACTGCACCCGTGAAGTGTTTGAGGACTGTGACCCTGGGCCCAGCCCTACAGTGTACAGTGGCAGTAAAACACTAGACTGCGGTCCTTCCCCGTAGAGCCTTTGCAATGGCTTCACTGAACCTCAGCATGGACACCTGCACCTTGATTTGATTATTCTGTTTAAGTGTTTGACCAAGGCAGTATCAAAAGGAGACACAACTTTGAGAGGTTGGGTACCAATACTATCACTGCTTGATGGGCCAGGTGGCCTCTTTGTGCTGTAGCAATTTTATGATTGTGTTTTGGTTTTTTTTTTGGTTGGAGGAGGGGGTGCAAAACTGAAAGACTTTAGCCTCTTTCTGGTTTGAGATGTACACTAGCAGTATACAGGGCAGTATACATCAGAAACAAAGTGGAAGGAATAGAAACTCAAACAGAGCAGAGATTAGGCTTAAATCCAAAGCCAGTGCCAGTCAGTAGGCTCAACAAAAGTTTGTCAGCACAAGTTGGCGAACAATGTATTGAGGAACTCCGAGTACTGATCTGGAAATATACTGAGGGGAAACTAGGCAGCAATGCTTCCTTTAAACTTTTTCACTTGCACTGATATTTCATTTCTTGGTAAAAATATTTGCCCTCTTTCACATATTAATTGGTTTGTATGTTTCTAACAAGAAAGGATCTTGTAACAGCACCAAATAAAGCCATTCAGCCCATTAGGTTGATGGCAGCTCCCAGGGAAGCAATCTTATTTGTTCCATTTTCCCCTCTCCTTATTTTCCTGTACTCCCTGCAACTTGCTCTGTTGTGCACATGGCCACAATGTCCCTTTGATTCCTTTTGCCATTAAAGTACACTAATGGGTAATTAACAGTGGCCAGTTAACCTACCAGCACGTCTTTGGGATGTGGGAGGAAACTGAAGCATCTGGGTAAAACCCATGCTGTCACAAGGAGAACATGCAAACTCTACACAGACAACACTGGAGGTTAGAATCAAACCTGGGTCACTGGATCTGTGAGGCAGCTATTCTGCCTGTATGCTGCCTTGCCACCTGCCATGTGATGCCAGGCTTTGAAAAAAGGGCATACTCTTTGCATTACCTTCCAGTGTTCGTCTCCCATAGCACCCTGTCCTCCACTTTCTGGAGAAAGAACTTCAACAAATGTGTTTAAAGTCAACAGGAAGAATCAAAAACCAGTTTAGAATTTCTAAAGGGATTATTTCACAATGTTCTCCATAAAGTGAGGTAATGTTTTCTAAGAGGGACTCGGGAATGGTACTGGTGACACCTCTCCATAGCAGAGTAGTTGAGACAGAACCCCAGATCTGAAATATTAACTGTGTCTCCTTCCACAGATGCTGTCCGACCTGATGTGTTTTTATTTCTGATTTTCAGCATCTGCAGTTTTTATTCTTGATTTTCATTTCCAGTTGAGAATTCTTGTTTACAATTGTTTTCTCTTTTCAAGGGCTTATGTTCACCAGAGACTTGAGAATCAATCTGGTGAGTTTTCTGATTCCAGCTTTTGTAATTAGTGCACCACTTCCTTCCACTGTGATGCTAGGTGGGTCAGAGTGGGGTGCAGGATTAAAGTGGCAGGCAGCAGGAAGGTTTTCTCCCTCTTTCCCCACCCCCCCCCCCCCCCCAACTGAACACCCCATCAGAGCTCCAATGTAACTTGGATCAAATTATATGTGAATTCCTTCTGGTGAATTATTTAATCAAACTTTACATGGGACCCTGTGTGACCTCTGGTAATGCTAAGAGGAGCTGTCCTGGGCACCCAAGACCAAGGTTTATCAGGCACTGTTCTTGAACTTTAATCACCCTTGCACATGCACACAAGGGTTGTATCCATATGGGAAAGTAGACATCTGACTGGATCAGGAAGACACAAAACTTAATGTTTCTTTGTGTTGTTTCTTATCCATCCCAAAGCACACTCCTGTAAGGATCACCGTTGACCAGTGTCTAGAGTTTCAAAAGAATATCACAGCAGCTGTACTCCTTATCATGTAAGTACATCACCCATCCTTTAATCCCTCAGCTGTGTTGGGTAGTTGGTACCAGCCTCGGGTACCTGAGACAGGAAGCCAAGTACAGCCTCCAAGGCTGGCACTCACTGCAGTAATGAGTGCCCTGTGGTTGGAGTACTGCCTTTTGGATGAAATTCTAAACTGGGGTCCCATCTACTCTCCCAGGTGGGTAAAAGACCCACTATTCTGAATTCCCTCCCAGTGCCCTAGCCAATATTTACCCCTCCATCCACATCACTTAATAAAAAAACCCTGCTCATCCAATCACTTCCCCTCCACACTTGTGAGGGGTTGCAGTGCACTAGCTGACCCTGAACTTCTGACAACTGTGCTTGAACTTTAGAAGCACCTCATTGGCAGTAAAGAGTTTTGGGACATCCAGAGTTGGCAGAAGGTGCTGTAGAGATTCAGGGTTTTTTTTTCTTTTGATGTTTTTGGTAATGGCTGGGAGAAGGAAGATGAATGGAGCACCTTTGGTTCCCAAGTGGATGTTACTCTGAATCCATTCACTGGGTTTCAGGCACAATGCTGCTGATGTGCAAACCTTGAAGCAGCACTGGCTGCTTCTGCTGCTCTCACCAGGACAATCAGATAGACGCTTCTTAGGGGAAATGGGTATCTCCTCACCCCATAGTCTCTCCATGTCATCAGGCTGTTGTTTATTCTCCTCAGGGCAGATGATGGGCTGATTAAGGACGAAAAGTGGAATCTCAGTCGCCCGCCATGCAGTCTCTTACTGGAGGGATACCGGAATGTCTTGAAGCAGGTAAAGGTCAGGCTGTGAAGTGTATTTCTCCATTGAAGTCTGTGGGGGAAAAACACTGGTGTTTAAGACCAGGCGCATTCCCTCATTGCTTCCATAAAGTACAGGAGAAGAATTAGGCCATTCAGCCCATCGAGTCAGCTCAGCCATTCAATAACAGCTGACTTTTTTTCCAACACCATTCTCCCATCTTCTCCCCACAACACTTAAACCTCTCACCAGTCGAGATCCTATTGATCTGCCTTTAAATACACCCAATGACTTGGCCTCCACAGCCCTTTGTGGCAATGAATTCCACAGATTCACCACCCTCTGGCTGAAGAAATTTCTTCAATAGTAATTATGATTACACACAGAATAGACTTTTGTTTGAGACATGATGAGGACCTTTATCCCTTGGATGACATAATGATTAGGTGTCATCTGGTGTCAAATAGATTGAGGTGTGTGCTGGTGGCCTGTGGCTTTGGATACACTTTCATCATATTCATGATTGGTCCAATTAATTATGCCACTTCCTTTTAAATGGATAAAGATATTTGCCTTTAGTCAGCACAGTTGCAGGGACCTGTATTAGTCAGACAGGTTGGGGCAGCACAGTGAGTCGAGCTGCTGCCTTGCAGCTCCAGAGACCCAAGTGCATTCCTAACTTCGGGTGCTGTCTGTGTGGAGTTTGCACATTCCCCCCATGACCAAGTGGGTCTCCACCAAAGATGTGCAAGTTGACAGGTTATTGGCCGCTGTAAATTCCCCCTTGTGTGTGGATGAGTGGTAGAATTTGGGAGGGAGGAGGATGTGGAGAGAATAAAATGGGATTAGTGTGAATGGGTCAGTCTGGAAAGTGGGCTGAATGGCCTGTTTCTGTGCTGTATGAGACTAGGTTATGCCTAAACAAGACCAGGTCCATTAGCCCTGCAGGGGATTTTGCTGGTGTACATAGGAAGATTCTAAGCTAGTTTGGTAGAGGGATAGGAACCTGAGAGGTGAGTCAGTGGTGTGGGAAACGGCTGGAATGGTTCTTTCAGATTGGAAGATGGCCAGTGTGACCCCAATATCTAAGAAAGGTGGGAGAAAGAAGATGGAAACCCTGATCTGTTAGCTTGACCAGTAGTTTGGGGGGAGGTGGGAGGGAAATGCTGGAATTTATAATGCAATATCAAGACTCTGGCAGTGGAGGGAATGTAATTGAGAACAGTCAACATGGATGTAGAAAAGGAAGTCTTTTTTTGGCTGCTGCATTTAACTTCTTTGAGGATGTATCTAAAAGAAGATGAGGATGTTGTGTATTTGGATTTTCAGAGGGCTTTTGACTGGGTCCACACAGGATGTTAGTAGAGAAACCAAGGACTGCAGATGCTGAAATCTAGATGAAAAACACTATGATGCTGGAGGAAATCAGCAGGCCAGGCAGCATCCGTGGAGAAAAGCAGGCGGTCAATGTTTTCAGGTCAGGACCCTTCAGTCCTGAAGAAGAAGATCCAGCTGGTGAAGTACCACAGGCATCTGTGAGCTGTTTCATTGATTCGGCTGAGGGGACCAAATGTAACTTTTTCAAGAGGAATATTGAGGTTCAAAGGCTTCAAGGAGATGCGCATAAGCTGGGTGAGAGGGCTCAGTACAGCAGATGGAGGTTATCCACTCTGATAGAAAAGACAGAAGAACAGAATAATTATTTTTTGAATGGTGAGAGACTGGGAAATGTTGAAGTTCAAAGGGTGCCCTTGGACATAAATCCTGGAAGCTAACATGCAGGAGATGGGGATAAATGAACAGTTTGTTGCATTTTATTGCTAAAGGATGAGAACAATTGAATAGAGCCATGGTGAGACCACATGTGGAGTGTTATGAACTCTTTAGGTCTTTTTACCAAAAATAGTATTGTTGCAGAAAGAGTGCAGTGAAGATTCACCAGACTGGATCCTGGGATGGTCGGTTGCTCATGTGAGGGCCGATTGAGTCAACTGGGCCTCTGTTCTATAGAGCTTGGAATGAGAGAAGACCTGTTTCTTAGAGGGCGTGACAGGGGAGGTAACCCTGGCCAATGAGGCTAAAACTGGTCTCAAAATAAGGGGAAGGCCACATGAACTGGAGAAAGGTATCTTAACTGAGTCTTTGAACTTCCTATCTTGGAGGGGTATGGGGGTTTAGTCATTGGTGTTCAGAACAGATGGCAGATGCCTGGATTTTGGATGGATCAAGGGATGGGAAAGTGGGTGTTGGGGTAGAAAATCTTGTTTACAGTAGAGCAGCTTGAGGGGTTGAATGGCCTACTATTTCTATGTTCTTGTTAACTCTTTAGTGTTATCAACAACAAGTAATGTAGGTACTCGACAGGTGTCCTGACTGCTCAGTACCTGTAGTTTCTTTGGTAGAGGAACTGAGGCTGGATTCATCTGTAACACTTGGGAGGTTGTGTGTGCCCACAGGACACATTCCTTGGGCAGGAAAGAGTTCCGTTAATCATGATGTTACTGTTCTATAACTGGTCCATGCTGATGACTGGGAATTAAAGGCTCAAAAGCATGAATGGTATAACTCCTGTGTGTTCTCTGTCACTCACTCACTTTCGCCTCTCCATTGTGTAAATCTCTTGCCCATCCTGTCACGGTCCTCTCTCAAGTTCTGTGTGGAACTCTTAGTTTCCATCTCTCGCTCTCGCTGTGTGTAACCCTCTCTTTCCATTCTGTGTGGCCATAGAGGTGTGTACGTTTAACAGAGTGCAGGGGTTGGGATCTGGCAGAGCACAGGCATTGGATGAAGCAGAGGAAAATGTTGCCATGTTGGTACTTCAAGGAGTTGAATTAACGAGAATGGTGGTGGCAATAACCCGAACAAAGCATGGGGGGGATAAACAGGAATGAAAATAATTAAAATGTGAGGTCACTGGGGAATTGTAGCAAAAAAACAAGCTGCTGGGGGAGTTCCAGTATTGTACTCTGTCATTAAAGGTTTTGATCTAAATTACCATACAGATAGTGTCACCAATATTGGTAATTAAAACCAGATTATAACCTAGATTAGATAATAGATTAGAAAAATAAGTAACAAATCTTTACAGGACGCTGTCTTTACCTCTCGTTGTCTTGGTGAAGCAACCAGCATAACCAAAGACCCCACCCACCTGGGACATTCCCTCTTCTCTCCTCTTCCATTGGGTAGAAGATACAGGAGCCTGAGGGCACGTACCACCAGACTTAAGGACAGCTTCTACCCCACAGTGAGATGGACTATGACCTCATGACCTCACGATTTACCTTGTTGTGACCTTGCACCTTATTGCACTGCACTTTCTCTGTAGCTGTGACACTGTACTGTTACTATTTTTTTATCTGTACTACATCAATGCACTCTGTACTAACTTGGTGTAACTGCACTGTGTAATGAATTGACCTGCAAGATCGGTTTGTAAGACAAGTTTTTCACTGTACCTCGGTACAAGTGACAATAATAAACCAATACCAATCAAGTAAATTTTGAGAGGTGATGTGTTGTGACTGCACCATGTGAGAGCTTGTGGATCCATAGCAACCTTTATCTGCAGTAGGTGTTTGTTCATACGCATCAACCAGCCCATCACCTCCCCGCCATTTTCCTGCTGCCACTTACAGTCAGAGTAATTTGCAGTGGTCAGTTAACCTGCCAACCTGCTTGCCTTTGAAGTGTGTTGTTAAAACTGGAGCACTCAAGGGAAACCCACGCAGTCACATTAAGAACATGCAAACCCACACAAACAAGACCCTGGGATTTGATGGAGTGCCTAGGGTCTTAATGTCTAGGGAGCTAGTGAATGTATTTGATTATGATCTTCCAAAGTTCCCCAGATTTTGGAAAGGACCCAGAGGATGGAAAACTGCAAATGTAACTCCCCTATTGAAGAAAGGAGGTAAAAAAACAGCAACTATTCAATGTGATATGTCTTTGGGAATCCATTGCAAGAAAGGAGTAGCAAGAGGTTTAAAAGATCCTTGTCCTTCAACAGAGTCGGCATGGTTTTATAAAAAGAAAATCACATTTGACAGATTTCTTAGTGTTCTTTTGAGGTTGTGATGATCAGGATCGATAAATGTGAACCTGTACATGTGGGGCATTAGGATTTCTGGCTGGTATTTGATAAAGGCCTTAACAGCACATTCCCAAACACAGTGCAGGTTCAGAATTGCCAGCTGCTGGAGATGCTACTGGTGTCATCCACTGATAACACAACCTGCACTCAGAGTGCAATGGTGTAGAAAAACTCCCATGGCACATCACAGCCCGAGTCCAAAATGGGATTTGGAAAGAACTTGGGAGATGCTGTAGTCGGATTCACTAAAATGGTGCAAGTGTTGAAGGACATCAAAGTCAAGTTTTATTGTCATATGCACAAGTGCAATTAAAATCTTACTTGCAGCAGCATTATGGGCACAAAACATTAGAGAGACAACATTCACAAGAAAAACATAAATTAAACAAATTATACCTGAAAGAACACAATTAGAACAAAAGTCAACTGTAGTGCAAAGTGGTCCTAAGTGTTGTTCTTGAGGTGGTGATTAGAGTTGTGCAGGTTAGTTCAAGATGTGAATGGTTGAAGGGAAGTAGCTATTCTGAACCTGGTGGTGTGGGACTTTGGGCTTCTGCACCTCCTGCCCGGTGATAGCTGGGAGAAGGTGGCATGGCCTGGATGATGGGGATCTTTGATAGATGTTGCCTTCTTGAGGCAGCACCTCCTGTAGATGCTACCAGTGGTGGGATGGGATGTGCCCATGATGTATTGGGCTGAGTCCACTATTCTCTGCAGCTGCTTGCATTCCTGTGCATTCAAATTGCCGTACCAGACCATGATGCAACCAGTCCAGATACTTTAACAAACTTCTACAAATGTACTGTTGAGAGTGTTCGGTGACAAGCCAAACCTCCTTAATCTCCGAGGAAAGTAAAGATGCTGCCGAGCCTTCCTTGTGACTGCTCCTATAAACGGGGCCGAGGACTGGTCATCCGATATGTTAATGCCCAAGAATTTAAAGCTGCTGACCCTCTCTACCACTGATCCACCAATGTTGACTGGTGTGTAAAAGGTTTAATGTAACAATCTCAAACTCCTGGCATTGGGGACAAGATATTACTCTTGAGAGAAGCTTTGCTAACTAACAGAAAACAGAATGTGATAATTTTTCAGGTTGGTAAGCTGCAACTGGTGTTGTATCAAACAGATCAGTGCTGGAGTCTCGACAATTATGTTAAAGACCTGGATGATTATACAAAGACAGGTGACAAAGCAGGATGTGAATAGTGAAAAGATGCTGGAAGAAGTTTAATGTGAGGTTGTCCATTTGGTAGGAAATCCCTCACCACCCGGGACATGTATAGCTTTTTCCCCTCCGCCATCAGATTTCTGAACAGTCCATGAACACTACCTCATTATTCCTCTTTTGCACTATTTAATTATTTTTGTAACTTATAGTAATTTTTATGTTTTTATGTCTTTGCACTGTACTGCTGCCGCAAAACAACAAATTTCACAACGTGTCAGTGATAATAAACCTGATTCTGAACCCAACTGTATGGAGAAGTCTGGACAGCCTTGCCCATGAAAGGCTGGAAGTTGGTACGTAGATACATCAAGTAGTTGGGGAAACCAATGGAATGTTGGCCTTTGTGGAATGGGGACAGGGTACAAAAGGAGAACCTTTCTACAGTTGTATTGGGCATTGGTGAGACCACACCAGCTGGTTGTCCAGTCTTGGTTTTATTTGATACACTTACATTGGAGGCATTTCTGACACTTCACTAGGTTGATTCCTCATTAAGGGGGTTACTTATGATGAAAGGCTGAGGTGATCAGGCCTATACTCTCTGGAATTTAGAAAACTGAGGCATGATCTTTCTGAAATGCAGGGTTCTGCGGGAGATTGATAATGAGAATGTTTCTCTTCAAGAATCTAGAACGTAGTTTTGGATTAAGGCAGAGAAAAGGAAGAATTACTTCTCTGAGCACCATGGACCTTTTGGAATTTTTTTATCCCAGAGAACAGGGAGTGCTCAGTTGCTAAAAATCTTCATGGCTGAGGGGAATGGATCTGTGCCCTTGAGTTGAGGGCAGTGGACAATGAAGGGATTGACTAGCAGAGCAGGAGGGACTGTAAAGTCTGCTCCTGTTGTTGTGGTAACTTTCGTTCTTCTCTGTGTGTACCCCTTGTCTCTCTTCCTGTGTAATACTCCCTCTTGCCCCATACCTGCCCCTCTTTCATCCTCCCTGCCCCCACCCACATCCTGTGTAACACTCTCATTCTATTCTCTCTCTAATCCCATCTGTAACTCCCCTGTCCCTGTTCCTCTGTGCATCTTACTCCCACCCTCAGTAACTCTCTCTCCTCCCTTCTCTTTCATTCTGCACAGTTCCAGCTGGAGAGAGTTGAGGGAAATCACCACGTCCATTTGAATGACCCAGAGCGAGTCGCAGGAATTATCAGTGACTTCCTGAAGATGGATATCGTCTCCAAACTATGAGGGTTGTACTGAGTTGAGAGAGGAGATCACCCACAGAGGACAACACAAAATCAGTCACTGGTCCACCAGGAGTACAGCTAGTCAGTAACTGGTTTAGCTGTATGCGAGGAAGAAATATTAATGGCAATGATGTGAAATTATTTGATGGCTTAAGATGCAAAGAGGAAGAACTTCATTGCCCAAATGGCCCAGAGCAATTAAGACATCACACAGCATTTGTGGGGACGATGGTGAATGATTTGAGGTCTTGATTCTCTTTAGTTCACAGGTTAGAAAATTTCTGTTCTTGATGTTTGGTATTCATTTCAATCAATGCTTTAAAAGATATGGTTGTTTTGATGGCTCTATAACCATGAGCTCCTGTTAAAGAACCATTACTGAAGCATTGTAGTCTAACTGTTTCAGTTATAACCCATTTCAGGAGCCTGACTACACTGGTTTAACCATTTGTTTGAAATCTCTGAATTCAATAAAGTGGTTTGCATATTGATGTACAATGTGTACAGGGGAGTAGGACACACTGACCGGTGCCAATGTTTTACTTTAATTTCCAACCTTTAGACCTTGTTTGTAGATCCTTTTTCTGTCTGAAGCAAGCAACAACTAATGAGGAAAGACTCTTCCAACCTGTCCACAGTTCTTGTTACCCACCCTACCCAAAGCACCCGATCCCCAGCAGAGGGAAGAAACCAGATCAAAAACCCTGAGCAGTTTGAGGAAAAGAAATCTGGGGAAATCCTTCCTTGACCCACCTAACCAATCAAAACTAATTGAGGCTTAGGAAGAGAGACTTTGTCTTTGATCCTCGCCAACTGGGAGGCTCCCAGGTCCCAGTTAGTTGGGCGAGAGATGTTGGTGATCAGATGCAATAGAACTCCCCTATGGATAGTCATCATTAAAATAAATCGGTAGGTTTTATGCCTTTTCTGTGGGAGATATTCCGGGTTCTGCACTGGAGTGGGAAGGAGACACTGGGCCATGACAGGAGAGCTAAAGGCAGATATTTGAGGAAAGTACAAGGCTGATGGAACGGGGAGAGCCTTCCAGACCAGAGGGAGTGGAATCAGGACATTGCTGGAGGTAAGAACATGCCCTTCCAACCCCCCACCCCCAACTCAGTAGGCCCAGAACGTCCTGCCCCAGTCCCAGGGATCCAACACTCTGACATCAGTCCCACACAGATTGTCTATTCATTAGTCAGGCTCTTGAGAAACAAAGTTGGACCATTCAGCCCCTCAAACAGCATTAGATCATGGCTGCTCATAATCTAGCAACAATAATAATGGACAGCTTTCCCCTCTCCAACTTGGTTCCGTAATACATGGAATCCTCACCTAACGTCAATCTGTTTTCCAGTTTTAAGTTGACCTGCAGCCTCTGTGCCTTTTAGGAAGACACAGAGTTCCAGCTTTCCACTGCCTTCGGTGTGAAGAGGTGCTTCCTGACTGGGCTGGCTCCAGTCTTAAAGGTTGTTCCAAATCCATGGTTTGATTACCTTTTTTTT
Source organism: Pristis pectinata (assembly GCF_009764475.1). Classification (NCBI taxonomy): domain Eukaryota; kingdom Metazoa; phylum Chordata; class Chondrichthyes; order Rhinopristiformes; family Pristidae; genus Pristis; species Pristis pectinata. The sequence goes on along the minus strand of NC_067437.1, from coordinate 16,372,992 downwards.
TCTCTGATAAGCAAATGTTTTGATAAAACTCGTCCCCAGCAACACACTGGTCATGTCGCCTGACAGATTAAAACCACATCAGCCTGAGCTCGTTGTTGGGCTACAGCCAGTGCATTTGCTGCTGTTTGGACAGTGAGAGTAGGGAGCGGGAGAAAGGCGGAAGGCCGAGCACGGCAGCACAGGGAAAACAGTGTTCCGTCACAGACTGCTGCACAATGGAAAGAACTCGTGCACAGAGGGTCATAAAGTCACTGTGCTCTTTGTTATTGTGTTATTAGAAGGTCCTAAAACAATTCAAGGTCACACTAATCAAGTACTTGTGTCAGCTGTAGATTGTCAGTTTGAATTCCTCTATTGCAAGGTTAGTTGCTCTTGCAAGGAGTTCTTTCTGAACATTCCCAGTTGTAACAGTCGGAGTTCTGTGATTACCTGGACCTGGTTTTTGTCTGTTAACAGTGGGACTAGCAGAATAATGTTTCGGCACAGACTAGAAGGGCCAAATGGCCTGTTTTCTGTGCTGTCGTTTTCTATGGTTCTAGGTTAATAAATAACTTGAGCTTTTTGCTCTGAAACTTCATGGGTGGTTCCAGGTTTGTTTCAAAAGGTAACCGCAGCCATTCACTGACTGAAGAACTGTCTCAAGGCAAGCAGCAAACAATCTGAATGGCCAATGAAGCTGCTTTGGTGCTGCTGATTGAGAGGTGAACGTTATCACCAGATCTCTCTCCACTGCAACAAGGGTCACATCAAGCTAAGCTGTGGACAACATGCCCATAGGGAGGCCTTGTAGAAGTGGCAGAGATTTACTAGAGTACCTGGGAAAGCCCGCGTTGTATAGAGAGATGTAACAGAGAGCAAAAATTCTTGCAGGTTTTGGATTTGCATTTGGAAAGGAAAAAAAGCAGAGTGGGACTTCTTCCTCTGTGATCAGCTTCCTGGCACTTCCCTCTCCACCTCTGCCCACCTGCACGTCTCACCGTGCTGTAGTTATCTCCTCACTGTACTAGTCCAGTGCTTCCCCCTGCCAGAGTTACCTGGGATAATGGTAAGACGGGCGGATCTGCCTGCTACTGGGACGTTCGCAGTGGGGGAAGTGGGAGGTTGTTGACCCATTGTCCACTGCTCCAGAAGTTGTGGACATTGTGTGTGGAAAAATACAGAGACCAAGTCTAATCCACAAACCTTCACTGTTCTGAGAAATTGATTGAATGGGACATTAACTCTGTCCCTCTCTCTCCACGGATGCTTCCTGACCCGCTGAGTGTTTCCAGCATTTTCTGTTTTTATTTCAGAGTTCCAGTGATCTGTATCTCACATTTCCAGTGTTTCCCCCCTTCTTACTATGATCTTCAAATGATATCAGATCAGCTGTGATTAACAACTCCACTGCCCTCTCCCAGCAGGGACCACCTGCCCTTTGAGTCAGTCGCTCTCTCTTGGTCCCCAGTGTGTCCCCGACATTCCCCACTGCTCCGTCTTCCCTACAACATGTTGAGTCATTGAGTGGTACAGCACAGAAACAGGCCCTTCGGTCCACCACATCCATGCTGACCGTTTTGTCCATCCACACTAATCCCTTTTGTCAGTATCTTTAGATTTCTAACTCTTCCAGTGCTGATGAAAGATCGTTGCCTGAGATGTTACTCAGCTCCTCTCTCCACAGCTGCTGCCTGATCTGCAGAGTACTTCTGTAAATTCTTGATTTTGATTCGTATTTCTTGCAACTGGCTTTTGCTGTTCCAACACTAAGGAGTTACCAGGCACAGACCGATCTCCATTATCAGCGTGGGAGACATTTCTGGGATTTTACATTCACATTTAGGCCATTCAACCCATTGAGTTTGTGCCAGCACTTAGACCAATCCCATCAGTGCTATTCTCCTTGTAACATCTCTCACGTACTCATCCACTACCTCCTAATTTAGAGCAGCCAATCGAACTACCACGTCCACTCTATTCAGACCTTTCAATATTTGGTAAGTTTCTATGAGATCTCCCTCATCCTTCTAAACTCCAGTGGGTACAGGCCCAGAGCCATCATAAGTTAACTCTTTCATCTCCAGGATCATTCTCGTAAACCTCCTCTGGACCCTCTCCAATGCCAGCACATCCTTCCTTAGATATGGGGCCCAAAACTGCTCACAATACTCCAAAAGTGGTCTGTCCGATGCTTTATAAAGCCTCAGCAGTACATCCTTGCTTTTATATTCTAGTCCTCTTGAAATGAATGCTAACATTGCATTTGCCTTCCTTACTACCAACTCAACCTGCAAGTTAACCTTGAGGGAATCCTGCACTAGGACTCCCAAGTCCCTTTGCACCTCTGATTTCTGAATTCGCTCCCTGTTTAGAAAATAGTCTACGCCTTTATCCCTTCTACCAAAGTGCATGACCATACACTTCCCTACGCTGTATTCCATTTGACACTTCTTTGCCCATTCTCCCAACCTGTCCAAGTCCTTCTGCTGACTCCCTGCTTTCTCACACTACCTGCCCCTCCACCTATCTTCATATCATCCACAAACTTGGCCACAAAGCCCTTAATTCTGTCATCCAGATCATGAACGTATAATGTGAAAAATAGAAGACCCAACACCGACCCCTGGAGAACACCAGCAGTCAACCAGAAAAGGTCCCTTATATTCCCACTCTTTGCCTTCTGCCAGTCAGCCAATCTTCTATCCATACTAGTACCTTTCCTGTAGCACCAAGGGCTCCTATCTTGCTCAGCAGCCTCATGTGCGGCACCTTGTCAAAGGCCTTCTGAAAATCCAAGTAAACAACATCCACTGACTCTCCTTTGTCTATCCTGCCTGTTACTTCCTCAAAGAATTCCAACAGATTTGTCAGGCAAGATTTCCCCTTAAGGAAACCATGCTGACTTCGGCCTATTTTATCATGTGCTTCCAAGTACCTCAACCTCATCCTTAATAATGCAGGCGAAGTTTTTTCATTGAGATGGGAACGTAGAGGTACAAAGGTGAGGCCTTTGCTGACAACAGACCACTCAGCCTCAGAGAGGGGGAGGTCAGGGGGGATGGTGAAGACCCGACAGGGGTTAAGAGTTGGGGCTATCCTGACCTGAAATGTTGACTGCCTGCTTTTCTCCACGGATGCTGCCCTGGCCTGCTGAGTTCCTCCAGCATCATCATGTTTTTCATCCTTAATAATGGACTCTAACATCTTACCAACCGCTGAAGTCAGGCTGACTGGCCTATAATATCCTGTCTTTTGCCTCCCTCCCTTCTTACAGAGTGAGGTGACATTTGCAATTTTCCAGTTCCCTGGAACCATTCCTGAATCTAGTGATTCTTGAAAGATCACCACTAATGCCTCTACAATCTTTTCAGTGACCATTTTTTTTCAGAACCCTGGGGTGTAGTCCATCTGGTCCAGGTGACTTATCTACCTTCAGACCTTTCAGTTTCCCAAGCATCTTCTCCTTGGTAATAGCGACTACATCCACCTCTGCCCCCTGACTCTATCGAATTACTGGCGTGTTGCTGGTGGCTTCCACAGTGAAGACTGATGCAAAATACTTATTCAGTTCGTCCGCCATTTCTTTGTTCCCCGTTACCACCTCTCCAGTGTCATTTTCCAGCGGTCCAATGTCCACACTTGCCTCTCTTACTCTTTATATGTCTGAAGAAACTTTTGGTATCTTTTATATTATTGGCTAGCTCACCTTCATATTTCATCTTTTCTCCCCTTATTGCTTTTTTAGTTGCCTTCTGTTGGCTTTTAAAGGCTTCCCAATCCTCCAGCTTCCCACTAATTTTTGCAATACTGTATGCCCTCTTTTTGCTTTTATGCTGTCTTTGACTTCCCATGTCAGCCACAGTTGCCTCATTCTCCCTTTAGAATGCCACTTTTTCTTTGGGATGAACTGATCCTGCGTCTTCCAAATTACTCCCAGAAACTCCTGCCGTTGCTGCTCAACCGTCATCCCTGCTGGGGGTCCCCTTCCAATCAACTTTGGCCAGCTCCTCTCTTGTGCCTCTGTAGTTACCGTTACTCAACTGTAATACCAATACATCCGATTTTAGTTCCTCCCTCTCAAACTTCAGGGTGAATTCTATCATATTATGATCACTGCCTCCTAAGGGTTCCTTCACCTTAAGCTCCCTCATCAAATCTGGTTCATTGCACAACACCAAATCCAGAATTGCCTTTTTCCTAGTGGGCTCAACTGGGTCACTGGGCTGTGTGGCAGCAGCAGCTTCCCCACCAGTCCTGGGCTTTTGCCAATGGTTTTTTTTTCCTGGTTTGGGAGAGGAGAGCATTCGCAAACCAGTCCAACCCAAAATCATTTCCCAGTTTCTGATTATTTAGTAACATTCTGTAGAAGTAACCTGGAAAAATGTGTCAGATCAGGAATCAGTCCAGCAGTGCTGTGTCTGCCAACTGAAGTTAATTGTCTTAAGCGTTGATGAGATGTGAAACCAGGCTCCCAAAGGGCATTACTGTGGAGGAATGAAGGGGACTGAAAATTGATAAATCCCCAGGGCCGGATAACCTGAGTCCGAGAGCACTGAAGGAGGGAGGCAATAGAGGATGTACCACTTGTCATCATGGGTCAATAGAGGATTATTGGTTTTCATAATTGTTTGACAGAGAACGTATTGGTTGATGGAGGACGTATCGGTTGTCATCTTCCAAAATTCCATCGATTATGGAACCATTCCTGTGGAGTAGAAGATGGCAAATTTAACCCTCCTATTTCAAAAAGGAGGACAAGGGAACAGAGGACACTGCAGACCAGTTAGCCTAACACCAGGAGTGAGAAAAATGCTGGAGGCTATCATAAAGGATGAGATGACAGCACACTTGTGAAATATAAAAGGGATTAAACAAAGCCAGCACAGATTTATGGAAGGGATATTTGTGTTTGACAGATCTGTTGGAGTGTTTTGAGGAAGTAACATGGAATAGATAAAGAGATGTGATGAATTTAGATTTTCAGACAACTTTTGATAAAGTCCCACATACGGGGTTAGTGTAGGAAATGAGAGCTCATTGTATTAGGGGGGTGTATTGGCATGGATTGGAAATTGGTGTCTGTGCAATGTGGTCCCAGGAGCTGCCGGGTGCGATGGCCGGTTCCTGTGCTGTGATTCTGGTGCCCAAGGGAGGAGAGACTCTCCGACTTCCCATCCAGCCTGTCCCACAGCCAATAGGAAGCAAAATCAACGTGGACAGGATATCGCACACGTACGTGATAGACGTGCTCTCCAGAATGGGCTTTGGGGAGGGAATCTGGAACTGGATCCATCTGCTCCATTACAGACATCAGTAGTGCAGTCCAAATCAATGGGTGGGAGACAGACAGCTTCCCCAGCAAGTCTGGAGTTGGGCAGGGCTGCCCTCTCTCCCCTGTCTTGTTCGTGTGCTGTGTAGAACCCTTTGCCGAATCCATCAGGAAGGGCGAGAGCATCAGAGGGGTGACGTTGCCAGGCAGTGGGGTCACCCAGGTGAAAACCTCCCTGTACATGGACGACGTCGCCGTCTTCTGCTTGGACCCAAGGTCAGTTCGCAGATTCTGCGACCGGTTCGAGTTGGCATCAGGGGCCAGAGTCAACCGCAGGAGGAGCGAGGCCATGCTCTTCGGTAACTGGCCCAACTGATCCAACGTCCCTTTCGCTATCAGGCCTGACTACCTGAAGGTGCTGAGGATCTGGTTCGGAGGGGCCGAGGTGTGTAACAAGAATTGGCGGGAGCGGATTGGGAAGGTGAAGCAGAAACTGGGACTGTGGGAATGATGCTCCTCCTCAATCACTGGGAAGAACTTGGTCATTAGGTACGATGTGCTCTCAGGGCTGCTGTACCTGGCGCAGGTGTGGCCTATTCCTCGCTCCTCCAGCTTGGTAATCATCCGGGACGTCTTCCAGTTAATGTGGGGGTCCAAGATGGAGTGGGTCCGACGGGTCACGTAGCAAAGTCCCCTGAGAATGGGGGGAAAATGTGTCCCCAACATTGCCCTCAAACTGATGACCACCTTCGTGTGTGGCTGTATCAGCAGGTGTGCGGACCCCAAGTACATGGGCACCAAGGGTCACTACGTGCTGAGATTCTACCTGTCCCCGGTGTTGCGGAGGATGGGCTCAGCCCCTCTACCGCGCAACATCCCAGTCAGCTGGACATTGCCGCACTACCCGTCCTTTGTGGGAAAAGTTCTTCCGAGTAAACACCTTTGACCACAAGTCCATCAGGCAGTGGTCAGCACTGAATGTACTGCAGACACTGCAAGACAGGGACACTATAGATTCTGTGGGTTTGTTCCCTGAGCAAACTGTCCAAACCATGTGGCAGAACACCTCATCGCCAGAACTCACCAACAAGCACCAAGACCTCACTGGCAGTGAGAAGTGCCCTCCCAGTCAGAGCTTTCCTCTACAGATGACACATCACCCCCAACACACGCTGTCCTCGGGACGGCTGTGGTGGGGAAGAGACAGTTACCCACCTCTTTGCAGACTGTGGATTTGCTGAGTGTGGAGACGATGCGAGGGTCTGTGTCCCGGTTCATCCCCAGCAGCTGCATGACAGAGGACTCTCTGATCTCCGGGCTGTTCCCGGGGACACACACTGAGACAGACGTCAACTACTGCTGGAAGTCATCAACTCGGTGAAAGACGCCCTTTGGTCTGCCCGAAACGTCACTCTCCCAGCACAGCGAGATGTCGGTGAGGGAACGCTGCTGACTGGCACAGTCCCGGCTGCAGGAGGACGTGCTGAGGGACGCACTGAAGCTCGATGCAACCGTTGCAAAGGCTCTGGGGGGGAAGGACCACGGTCTGGGCTCCTTCCACTACCGCACATGGAGGGGCTGAGTTGGGTGGGGAAGCCCTTCAAACATTGAACGGGTGCATCACCCCAGGGGGCCACGTGAGTGGCAATGGTGCTATGGTTTAATAAAAGGTGTTGACACTACTGAATGTATTGTCCAAATGACACCAAGATTGTAAAAAGTTTTGCACTCTCTTAGGGGACACGAGAGAGACGACAGATGCTGAAATCTGGAGAAACAAACAATCTGCTGGAGGAGCTCAGCAGGTCAAGCAGCATCTGTGAGGGGAAGGAATTGTCGACATTTTGGGTCTGTTCTAATGCAGGGATCGACACAGAACCTCCCTCCAACAGATTGATTGTTTGCACTGTTTATATTCTTATATACTATTGAGACTAAAGTTTATTTCTGAAGCATAAAAGACAAAGTGGCCTCCTCTGCACTGGGGAAACCGCACACAGATCAGGTGATCCTTTGCAGAGCTGTGTTCAGTCCACAGGGGTGACTACGGGCGTCCTGCTGCCGGCCACCTTCACTAACCATCCCATTCCCACTCAGACCCATCTATTACAAACAGGCTCGGGGAACAGCACCTCATGTTCTGTCTCTGCACGTTGCAGCCTTCTGGGCTTAATATTAAATTCAACGACTTCAGATAACACTTCTTCTACACTGTGTCATGTATACCATATAAATCTGGACCCTGGTAGGCACTCGAACCCTCAAGTCTCTCCCCCCTCCCCCCCCCCCCCCCCCCATTCAATAAAATCTCAGCTGATCTGATTGTCACCTCAGCTCTGGATTCCCCTTCACTTCCTCAGAAGGCTAAGGAAATTCGGCATGGCCCCAATGATCCTCACCAATTTTTACAGATGCACCATAGAAAGCATCCTATCCAGATGCAACACAGAGTATGGCAGCTGCTCTGCCCGAGATCACATAAAATTGCAGAGTTGTGGACACAGCCCAGTCTATCGCGGAAACCAGCCTCCCCTCCACTGACTCTGTCTACACTTCCCGCTGCCTCAGGAAAGCAGCCAACATAATCAAAGACCCCTTCCACCCCAGTCATTCTCTCTTCTCCCCCCTCCCAACGGGCAGAAGATACAAAAGCCTGAAAACACGTACCACTGGGCTCAAGGACAGCTTCTATCCCACTGCTATTCTCTTAAACAGACCTCTTGCATGACAAAGACGGAACTCTCAATCTACCTCATCTACCTGCACTGCACTTTCCCTGTAACCATAAAACAATATTCTGCATTCTGTTACTTTTTTTCCTTTTTGCATTACCTCGATGTACTGATGTATGGAATGATCTGTCTGGGTGGCAGGCAAAACAAAGCTTTTCACTGTATCTCGGTACATGTGGCAATAATAAACCAATTACCAGTTACCCCTGGCAACCTTTCACCTCTTTGCTTGTCAAGAATCTACCTAGCTCTGCCTTAGCGATATTCAAAGGCTCTGCCTCCACCTCCCTATGAGGAAGGGAGTTGGTTCCTTGGATGGCTCAGGGGATGAGGAGGTTAGGATCATGGAGGTTGGGTTTGTTCTCTTTGGCATAAAGAAGGTTGAGATCATTGTCAAAGATCCCCACCATCCGGGCTGTGCCATCTTCTCCCAGCCACCATCGGGCAGGGGGTACAGAAACCTGAAGTCCCCACACCACCGGGTTCAAGAACAGCTACTTCCCTTCAACCGTTCAGTTCTTGAACCAACCAGCACAACCCTAATCACTGCCTCAGTACAGCAACACTATGACCACTTTGATCACTTTGCACTAAAATGGATTTTTTTTTTGTTCTAAGTGTCTTCTTGTAAAAATTCTGTATAACTTATGATTATGTTTTTCTTGTGAATGCTGCTTATCTGATGCTGTGTGCCTGTGACGCTGCTGCAAGTAAGTTTTTCATTGCACCTGTACACACATGGACTTGTGCAGATGACAATAACCTCGACTTTGACTTTGAGAGTAGGGTTCAGAAGGTGGGTTGTTGACCTGGGACATTCGCTCTGTTTCTCTCCCCACAGATGCTGCCTGACCTGCTGAGTGTTTCTGGTTTCATTTAAGGTTGGGAGGAGACTTGATGGAGGTGGACGATATCATGACTGGTTTAGAGGGGGAGACAAGGGCACAGCAAAAGATGTAAGGACGATATGACGGGAATCTTTCTCATGTAGACAGTAGTTCAGATCTGGGATTCACTGTGTGGGGTGTGGTAAAATGGAACCCTTGCTTTCAAAGGGGAATTAAAGCAGGAGTAGACCATTCGGCCCTTCAAGTCTGTTCTGCCAATCACCAAGATCACGATCCCACCATTTCCCAGCATAACCTCTAAAGATGGACTGTAGTGATTCAGGTAGGAGGCACCTCAGCTTCTCAAGGTGAATTAGGGATGGCTGATAAATATTAAATAAAGAAATGTTGGCCCACACTCTCAAAATGAATTTTAAAGCTGAGAGAGAATAATTTGACAGGTGGTGGGCAACGGTTGTAAAGGGAACTGCCACACTAGCAGCTGCAGAGATCAGATGGGCCAAGTGGGATCCTCCTGTGCTTTGTAGGTTCTGTGCTCAACACTGCCACCTGCTGTGAACCTCTGGCATGCCAAGACCAACAACAAACTCAATTCTGCCCAGTCAGGTGGGCGGGTGTCAATCCTGAGCTAGAATGACCCTGAACCTGCCCATCGCAACTGTTGATCAGACTGAAGAGCAGTGCAGAGGTGCTCAGCTGCAGACTATCTGAGCGATGTCATTTCAAAATGGGCCATTCAGTTTTTCTTTCTCCACTAGCACTGCCTGACCCATTGGGCATTTCCCACAACCCCGCATTTTACAGCCTTTACGTTCCTTGTCCATGTTTTCTCTCTCTAATTACCCCTCATTAACCTACCTTTAAGATAACTTCATCAAGAGCTTATCATCGGAGCAAGCCTGACCTCACCCTATCAGACACATTCTCTTTGCCTTGTCCATCCCTGCCCTACCCCAGCTCTGATGAAGGGTCGTTTCACCTGAAATATTAAGTCTGTTTCCCTCTCTACAGAGGCTGACTGCCCTCCTGAGGATTTCTGGCATTTTCCATTTTAATTTCATAAATCCAGCACCTGCAGTTTTTAATGACGTTTCGAAATGTTGTGCTGTTGCTTCTGGAAACTGCAATTTGTTAATGAATTGAACAAGTGTTCTGTAGGACTAAGAATATCAGAAATGGGGAAAAAGGCTGTTGGACAGACAGGCGGCCCCCTAATCTAGGAAAATCTGGGCTTCAATCACGCAGGCATGCAGCGTGTAATCAAAGATTGTGAGTTTTGGGGCAGAGTTTAGGCTGTAGCTGGGAGATCAGGCAGGGACAGTAACCTCCCAGGAGTCAGTGAGCTTCAGTCTGAGCCCACCTCCCAGCCCTGGTCGATGTTCCTTGATCTGATGCTCATTGAAGGGGAGTAGGCGGGATCTCTCTACACACCAAGAACACCAAAGATCTGACTTCAGTGTCAACATCCTGTGTGAGGGCAGAGGGGCCCAGGGTGGGACCCACAGCCCCACCCCCCTCTCTCCCCCAACTCCTCCCTCACAGCCAGCCCTCCCATCAATCAGTGAGAGAATCTCATTGTGCTGCCCGGCCAAAGCCCGCACCAACCCGGACGCCCCAGGTCGGGGTGGGTATTGGAGGGGGGAGGGGGATGTGGGACGGGGCAGCGAGGGTTCGCCAACCCCTGGTACTGAAGCAGAAGATGAACCCAACATGTTGGAAATGCTCAGCAGGTCGGGCAGCACTCGTAGGCAGTGAATGTCTCGGGTCGACAAGTCTTCATCAGGACTGGGAACAGGCGAGGTGACCGGGATTAATGCAAGGAAAAGGGGGAGGTGGGAGAAGTTCTGTGATGGGTGGTGCTCAGGACCAGGTGGGTAATAGAGGGGGGAAGGGGTGATTACTTACTGATTGCAAGCAGCCAGTCAGCCCATTGTGTCCATGCAGGCTCCCTGAGAGCAGCCCCATTCCCCCTCTCCTTATTGCTCTGCAGCCCTACAACTTATTCTCTCACACAAACCCCTACCAACTGCCCGTTTGCCACGTACCTGCCCCAGGGGGTAATGTACAGCACCAGTTAACTTGCCAGCAGACTCTGGGATGTGGGAGGAAGCCGGAGCACCCAGGGGAAACCCGTGCGGTCACAGGGAGAACGTGCAAACTCCACACAGATGGGGCCCGAAGTCAGGATCGAACCCGGGACACTGGGGCTGAGAGGCAGCAATAATGTGCCAGGACCAAAGGAGGTGGAGAAGGGACAAGTGAAGAGGGAGGTGTGAGCAACAGAATCACTGTGAACTCATATCGAACCTGGAGGCTGTGATCGAGTGATGAGCTGATGTTCCTCAGCGTTCACTGGGCTTCACTGCAGCGGTACAGGAGCCCACAGACAGGGATCAGAGTGGGATGGAGAATTAAAGTGACAGTAAGCAGGAAACTCAGCGTCACTTGTGGACTGAGCACAGCTTCAGCACAAAGCAGTCACCCAGTTTGTGTTTGGTTTCTCCAGTGTAGAGGAGACCACACTGTGAACACTGAATGCAGCACACTAGACTGGAAAATATGCAAGTGAATCCCTGTTTCACCAGGAAAGATACACTGGCTTTGGAGGCGGTGCAGAGGTTCACCAGGTTGGTTCCGGAGATGAGGGGGTTAGCCTATGAGGAGAGATTGAGTTGCCTGGACTATACTCACTGGAATTCAGAAGAATGTGAGGGGATCTTATAGTAACATATAAAATTATGAAAGGGATAGATAAGATAGAGGCAGGAAGGTTGTTTCCACTGGTAGGTGAGATTAGAACTAGGGAACATGACCTCAAGATTCGGGGGAGTAGATTTAGGACGGAGATGAGGAGGAACTGCTTTTCCCAGAGAGTAGTGAATCTGTGGAATTCTCTGCCCAGGGAAGCAGTGGAGGCTACCTCATTAAATATATTTAAGACACCGTTAGATAGATTTTTGCATTGTAGGGGAATTAAGGGTTATGGAGAAAAGGCAGGTAGGTGGAGCTGAGTCCACGGCCAGATCAGCCATGATCTGATTGAATTGCGGAGCAGGCTCAACGGGCCAGATGGCCTCCTCCTGCTCCTATTTCTTTATGTTCGTATGGAACATTGCATGTGGCTGTCGGAAGTAGGAAGGGACAGGGTTGCAATGGGAAGATTCCGTGAGAAGAGGTGTGGGTGGTGGTGAAGAGGGAGGGTGCACCAGTGAGTCCCAGAGGGCTAATACCCTCTAATTTGGGCAACATCTTGGTGAACCTCTTCTGCACCCTCTCCAAAGTGTCCACATCCTTCCTGTAACACAGCAACCAGAACTGCACACACTTTGGAATGCTGAGAGGAGAGGGGCAGAGGATGCACACTGAGTGTTGACATCACACTTGGAGGGACTCACACTGTGGTACATCAACCCTCTTCATCTTGTTCACCAGCTCCACAGTCTTCCTGTTCCTGCAATAAAGGTTGGTGAAGACTCCCAACTGTAGCAATTTCAACATTTTATATTCCCCTTCAAGCATCATAAGATTGTCAGGACATCCGCAAGGTAACTGCAGGAGGAGCTTTCCTCTGACGCAGTGAAGCCAGTTCCCCACCGATGGGTGGACAGTTGCTCCCTCTGTAGGATTTGGGTGGAACTGCACTGGGCTCCTCCTCGGAACTGAGATCCGGAGCTCCCTGTGCCAGTATCAGTGGGATGGAGGGTGTCAAACCGATGCAGAACTGTAGGCAAAGCCACCACACAGGAGGGGGACATCTGTTGGAAACGGGAGGAGCTGCAGCTCCCACCCTCTCACTTGTTCGAAGGTGAGGAAGTGTTGGGTGGTGACATTGATGAGCACAGGTGCCCCCGACAGGATCAAAGTTCTAACAGGAGGCTCCCGTCACTTACACAGAACACAGGTACCCACACCGAGACAGACATCAAGTGCTGCTGGAAGGTCATCAGCTCGGTGAAGGATGCCCTTTGGTTTTTGTTGGTCTCCCAGCACAGCGAGATGTGACTCCACCCAACGTTGCTGAGCTTATTGAATAGCAACAACGCAGAGGGGACCTGATGTCCTGCTGCTTCCCCGCTCTCATTTCAGAAACGCTTTGCCGACATTCCCCAACAGTTGTCGGTCCATTCTCGCCTGAGTCAGGCAATGGTATATTCAAGACCCACTACATAAGGAGCAGGAGCAGACCACTCGGCCCCTCAAGCTGGCCCTACCATTAATTACGATCATGGCTGATCTATACTGACCTCAGCGCCTCTTCTGTGCCAGTTTCCATGGCCCTGTTCCCCAATAGTCTAAAAGAATTATCTGCCTTTCTGAATAACTCTAGTTATTGATCCTCCATCGTCTGGAGTACAGAATTTCAGATTGTGGGAAGAAATTCTCATGCACCTTTGACCGCCTCCTTGAAACTAAATCTCTTCATTCAAGAAACACCTCGACATCTACCTAGAATACGCGAACTTACACTCCAGCATCACATTAGAAAAAAGAAACAGGAATAGGCCATTCATTCTAGCTAGATCATTGGACTAAAGCAAATCTTTTTTATAAACTTTAGAAATAACGTTTGGAAAGCCAACAATCAAAACGCAGCACAGGTTATATTTATTTTGTGGATGGCACACCAAGATTAAAGCAAAGTACTGCAAATGTCATAAGTGCTCAGCAGGTCAGGTAGCGTATGTGGAGAGAAACAGTTAAACACTTCATGTCAATGACCCTTCATCAGAAATGGGAAAAGATGGAGATGTACAAAAGAAAGCCTTAAAGAGGCACAAGGAGCAGGGAGGGGAGAAAATAAGGGACGACCTTGTGATGGTTTGGAAGGCAGGAGAGATTAAGTGAGAAAAAGGAACACCATCTGGGGCTTGGCTACAGTTCCTACTCTTTTGGCCACTTTGCTGCACATCTCTCAACGAGTTGAACTTACAAGAGCTCAAACTTAAGGGAGTTGCATACTCTCATGACATTTAAGGAGCATCTAGAAAAGCACTTGAATCACCAAGGCATAGAAGGCTGAGGGCCAGTTGTGGACAAATGGAACTTGTACAGGTGAATACAAAAGCTGCCAATGGACATGTTGGGCTGAAGGACCTGTTTCTTTGCTGTACAACTCAACTTCATTTTGCCTCACTTATATTTTGCAATTTTATTTAAAAACACCACAGCAACAGAATATTTGGTAAAATTTTATTTAAAAATACAAATTCACAGAAGCAAAATGTTGATTTAAAAGCAATACGATTTTTGTTGCTATATATCAAAAAAAAACTCACCCTTCAGCACCCGATCCATCCCCCTACGCATTCAAATTCTCCCACCACGGTCACAGTGTGGCTGCACTGATGTGGGGTGAAACACCATTAATCTCAGGGCCTTATTAAGCAATAAAAAGGTGCAATTTAACGAGAACAAGTCTCGACTGGTGATTTTGTGAAATTTGGGATTAAAGATAATTTGACAAAAGGAAAGTTAAGAAACTCAAGGGGCAAAAAAACTCATGGTCAGTTATTATGACCTGATGTGCACTCATCAATGCAGTGGCGGTGGAAACAGACTCGATGGTGACTTACAGAAGCGAGCTGGACAAATAATGGAATTTGAAAAATGTGCAGAACTCTACACATAGTCGACTAATGGACTAGCTCTTTCAGACAGACAGCACAAACACAAGGAACCCATTGCCTTCATTCTGTGCTGTAACATTCAAGGATAAACAAGATTCAACAGTAGCAATGCTCCCACTGAACAAGAACCATCTCCCTTTAATTGAAGGGAAAACTCCCACTGCGTTATCACACCACTATCACTAATGGCCCTGGAATTGAGGAGGTATTTATGGACCAAACACATTGGTGGGCCTCGAGCTGCATGTGGACCAGTCCAGATAAGGACAGTAGATTTCCTTCCCAAAAGCTCCTTAGTAAACCAGAAGGGTTTAATGACAATTTAGCAATTTCACGTTCATTATTACTGATACCAAACATCTACTTGATATTTCCTTAATTCCAGTTTATTAAGTTTTGCAGCTGCCATGGTGAAATTGGACCTCAAGGGCTGAAGTACCTATTTCCATGCTGTATTACTCTATATTCCTGGATCGTTGGTCCAAGCCCCCAGTTGCTAATCTAGTAACATACCAGGAGCACACGTAGGTCACACAGACCCCAGATGACTCTGCCATTCAGTACAAACACAGCCACAATATTTTCCTCACTGAGTCCCTCCAATTCCTGAAAGTCTCTCAGTCAGTCGACACCAGCCTCCAATTCATTCAATAACTGAGGTATCTGCAGCTCCCTGAGATACAAAATTCCAAAGGTTCACAACTCTTTCAGTAAATATATTTCCCAGCTCAGTCCAAAAAAGGTCACCCCTCATCCTGAGGTTGTGCACCACTTCTTGTCTCTCTGGAGGAGGAACCAGTATCATGCTTTACTCTGCTCAAATTACTGGACTAGCGGCCACAGTCTGGACCACTGATCCAGAGACTCGAGTTGGAATCCACCTACACTGGCTGGGGAGTTTAAATTGTCATTAAATAAATGGGGAATTAAAATGGCTAATCTCGGTACTGGGAGCTTGAAATTACCAGATTGGTGTAACAACTCCTCTGGAAGGCAAACCGTCTGCTCCCGGTCCAACCTACATGTGACCTCAGACTACCAAAGTGATTGACTCCTAACAGGCCCCCTTAGTTCAGGGGTAAGGAAGGCTGGATAAATCCCAGCATTGCCAGGGCTGTTGTAGTCCTGTAAATGAACAAATTAAAAACGAAAGCCCTCTCTGAACGTTATGTTGCACTGAATCACCCTTCAATTGTTTATGCTTCAGAGAACGCACGCTGAATCCGCCCTCCATCAGCAGCCCTCTCCCCGTGGAAATCAAGGACCTTGGCTTCACCCACCAAGTGCTGACTTCCTTGGGAATGGCGACCACAACCGGAAATGATAGTCCCAGCACGGTCTCACCAATACCCTGCAGCCTAGCTCATACTCCAACCCCCTTGCAATAAATACTGAAGAGGAAAGTTAAACCCAGGCTACAAAGACATGAATGAATGGGGATTCTAAAGGACTGTTGAGCTGTCAATTTGCAGTGTGGAGCACATCTCTCGTGCACCATTGGACCAACAGTGAGAGTACAGGATGACACACGCAGTGAAGGTCTCCCACTCCTCACTGCACCAGTGCAGATGTCCAGACCCATGTAAGAGTCTGAGGCTGGAATGTCCCTGGTCAGAGCTGCTCGCTGAATGATACAAGGATACCACAGGGAGCTGTTGTAAGAAACTAAGACAGCAACAAATCCCAAATTTTGGAGCACAGTCCCAATCTCTAGGTTATAAAAGATGGAGAGACACAGAAGATGCAGGAAAAACAACTGAGAAGATGGCACCAGAACTGAGAGCTAGTTGGTATACAATACAACTAGTATTGTATACCAAGCTGCGCCCGACTTCTCTGGGAAAGAGATGGCTAAGGGGAGACATAATATGGAGGTCTCAGAGGCAGATGTTGGGAAGATCTTATTTAGAATCCAAAACCAATGACTATAAATAGAACACCAAGAAATAAAACAGGGAATTCAGAAGAAACTTATTTACCTAGAGAGAAGTGGGAATGTGGAACTTGATAGCATGTGGGTTGGGAGCAGTGAACACTGTTGGTGCATTTAAGAGGAACCAGAAGGAACGGACGACTTTGTTCAGTGTTAGAGCTGGTGGGGTGGCAGGAGCCTGGTGGTGACTCTGCTGTTCTTGTGCTGACAGTGTTCACCTCCGGTGTACCCGAGTGTTAGAATGCTTCAATCTGCCCCAGTTTAACCAATTAAACTGTCAGAAATTCAACCTTCTCTTTCTCATTTTTATTTATTTGTTCCAGCGATGTGGAAGTTGCTGGACACACCAGCATTTATTGTCCATCCCTAAGTGCCCCTGAGCTGAGGAGTTAGGAGTCAACCACATTAAAGTCACACACAGGCTGGACAAGGTAGGGACAGCGGATTTCCTCCCTGGAGGTCATTAATGAACCAGGCGGGTTTTTATAACAACATGGTTACTGTCAGTGAAATTAGTTTAAAGATCAAAATGTATTTATTTTCCTGAATTTAAATTCCCCAGCTGCCATTGTGGGATTTGAACTCACGGCTCAGGATCAATGTTCCCGAACTCTGGCTGCTAATCCAGTAATTTGACCATTATGCTACTGTACCCTTGAATCTGATTTGCCCAAACCACAAAGTTTACTTTCACTACATGAGGGGCTAAGCCTTTCAAGGGTACAGTCCCTGTTGGCACCAAGTTGAAACAGTAGAATCAGGATATCTGATTTTGAATGGCCAGAAGAAGATACTTATTAATGAATTGCATACAGTCAGAGAAAGAATAAATATTATTCCAAGCTTAACAATGTTAGGTGCCCCATACACCATCCAGAAGAAGGATGAAGCAGTCTGCTTGATTGACACCCTATTATAGATCTGTGTATGGAGGATGATCTAAGCTGGGCTGAATGGCCTCCATATAGTGCTGCGCACTTTTACCTGAGAGACTGGACGGTCATTGGGCAGCGAGTGACCAAGGCATCCAGTGCAAGACTTCCACACTGACTGTTTAACCCTTTGAGTACCAGAAGCACCATAATCAAAGGAAAACTAAATTAAAAATAGACCATCAAAAAAGCCAATGTGGATAAGTGACCCCTTCAGAATATCCCACCTTAAGCATTAAATATGCCGAATTTGCAAATCAAATGTGCATTCACAGTTAATATGCCCAACTGGAATTAAAGATCAGATCCTCGATAGTGGTTAGTGCTGCTTCATGGTAGCAAAGAGCAGGCTTTGGGCCTTCTGTTGCCATAGTGATAGAGGCTCCTTCACAGCAGCAGTGGGTAGGCTTTGGGCTTTCTGTTCAGCTTCAGCTGCTCTCCTGGATACACGTAAAGCATAACCACTCCACTTGGATTGATGGTGACAGTGAACTTGGTGTCAAACTCCAGGCCATGCAGGGCTAGACCTGAGTACACGTCCTGTGCCTAAACATGGAAGAAATAAAACCAGATGGATCAGGGCAACACAAACTGGATGTTACACCTAAAACTGGTCACGGGGCCCTGCTGGGGGGAAAAGAAACATTTTAAAATATAGAAATAAGGCCTTTTATCGAAAATCCCAGTAGGTAAAGCTGCTGCCTCTCAGCTCCAGCTGCCTAGGTTCCATCCTGACCTCTGGCACTGTCTGTCAGGAGTTTAACATGTTCTCCCTGGTTTCCCTCAGGTGCTCTGATTAAACTGATTAACCCTGTGTCTGATTAAACCTGGCATGTACAGCCACCCCTGCTCAAAGGAAGCAGAGACTGATCCTGAGCTTCCAGTCTCCTCACTTTAATTCTCTATCCCACTCTCACCATCCCTCTGTCTTTGGCCTCCTACATTCACTGAGTGAGCCCTCTCAGGTGGGCTTATGGGATCAGAAGCCCAAAATGAGGAAGAACGCAATCATCTTCTGTCTGGGCACATTGCAGCCCTCAGGATTGTATATTTGATTAAACAAATATAGATATGTAGCTGTTAGCGTAACGCTATTACAGCGCCAGTGACCTGGGTTCAATTCCAGCCGCTGTCTGTAAGGAGTTTGTACGTTCTCCCCGTGTCTGCGTGGGTCTGCACCTAGCCAGCCTTGGTCTCCACCCTACCATAGGATTTTCCAGCCTCCCCCCTCTCTGCTTCCTAAAACATGCTTCTTTTCTCACTTACCAGCTCTGACGAAGGGTCATTGACCCGAAGCATTGATTCCGTTTTTCCCTCCTCCTGCCTGACCTGCCGAGTATCTGATTATATTTCAGATTTCCAGCATCTGCAGGTTTTTGTTTTCCCATGTTTTGGTGCAAGAGATGCAGCAGGCCTGGTCAGTGAGGGCTTGTACATCTCACACTCCCCGATGACACAGCAGCCCATTGAGACTATGCCATCAATCGCATTCCCCCACTTATTGCCCTGTAATCTATTCTCTCTTCATGCCCATCAACTCTCCCCTGACTCCCTGGTACTCACCTACACTAGGAGCAATTTACAGCAGCCAATCCACCTACCAATAAGAAAACCAGAGCACCCAGGGGAAACTCACACTGTCATTGAGAGATCATGCAAATTCCACACAAAGAGCACCCGAGGTCAGGATTGAACCTGGAGCTGTGGGGCAGTAGCACTAACCACCATGCCACCCATTGACCCAGGACCATCCAGGTCTCGGCAGGATCTACTTTGATCTTTGGTTGCCCACCTCCACAACGTAACAGGTAAGGGCTGAAAGATTTTGGACCAGCAAGCTACTCACAAAGCCACAATCACGAAGGCTACAGTACCGGGTCAACAGTGGCTCGGGTCACTTAAGCCCCAGGAGGTTGACTCCTGCTCCTTAAAATAATTGGACCTGCCTTTGGCCAGACCGTTTCCATTTCAGCACTTGTGGGACTGGTGACTGGGCACTGGGCAAGGTCCAGGCTCTAACTGACTCGGTCCTAACGTGGCAAATCGGAGTCTATTTACACCCCAGGACCTTGGAGGATCCAAGGGGCTCCAAAATTGGCAGGGCTGGGCAAGATAGACCCCTTGGATTGGGATAGGATGAAAGGGGATAGGGAAAAGGGGATGAGATGGGTCCCAGCGAAGGGATGGGCAGGCAGGACAAAGAGTGTACGGAGTGACAGCTTGTTAATGGGTTCACAGTGTCCTTGATTGACAGTGCGGACCCAAGATGGCAGCAAACCTCAGGAACCATGTCTGTTTTGTAATTACAGGGAAAGGTGCTGGATACTTCGTGAAGGGGTGGTTCAATTCCACGCTTCGTGAAACAGTTGACAGCACATCAAGTCTAGAGCACAATATTCGGCCACGCAGCCCAATGGTCTGAGCGTCACCTGAGCCATCCCCACCCAACTTCATCCCACTCGAGCACAAGCTCCCATTCTTTTCTCCCTTGCATTTATCCAGCTTTCTTCTTCCATGCATCACTTGTACTCTGCCTCATTTACTCCATGTGGTAGAATCTCTCATTCTAATAGAGAGCTTCACCAGAATCCCCATTGGATTTAATAGTGGCCATCTTCTGTGGCTAACCCTGGTTTTGGACTATCCCTTACAGCAAACACCTTCTCCACATCTCACCTACCAAACTGTCTCAGGAAGCATTACGTCACCTCAGCCTCCCCTTTTTGGAAAGAGCTTCTGTTTGTGAGAGCTTTCCCAGTAGTTACGACCCCTCAATTCTGATGTTATCACTTGGACTCAGTTTTGCACCTATCCCCTTTGCTGCTGTATCCTTTGCAACCTACGGAGGTAGCCCGCACTCACCGAGAACACCTTTGGGGCAGTGACATTGAGCTGGGCCAGAGACGTGGTATAATGGTAAGGCATGTCAGTGCGCTGGCTGAAGAAAGCGAACGCCATGGTTGACGAGGACAGCACTCGCATCCAGACTTGAATACCATTTTTACCCTGGGGCAGGAAGATGTGGGAAAACATAACATTAGCACTGAAAACACAGCAAGCTGCAACTTGCTGAAGAAGGGCATGTTAATGATGCATTGTGTCATTATTACATAAATCAACCAGGGGATTAAGAGATTCACTCCTTGTTGGTTGACAAGCCAATTCTTTATTACTTTCACACAAACTGCATCTCTTCTTCCCTCAGTTTTCCCAATAGTTACAGAAGCTGCAGGATTTCCACATCAATTGGCTGTCAGATTCACCACAGGAAGCTCGGCTTTGAATAGTGCAATTTGCAATGTGATAACTGTTATTGCAGAGCTAATTAACCTCCCTGGCCCAAAAAGGTAAGAGTTGAGGCAGTAGAGTTCCATAACTTCAGGCTGTCAGTTTCAGAAGAGATTTCATGAAAGGCAGTGAGAGGGGCCAATCCCATCAGATCCTTCCTGCATAGTTGGAGTCTCAATCCTAACACATGCTGCCTTCGAGGCTGCAGTGCAAATGAGATGGTCATCCACCATCTTATGGACTTGCATTTGCCAAGGTTTGGAAATGGATGCAAGGGTCCTTGTCAAAGTTCACCCCGAGGAACTGCTTAAAAGGAGGCTCTGTGATCGAAAGTGAGGGATGTTCCCTGAGGTAGACATCAAGTGCTGCTGGAAGACCATTGACTCCGTGAAAGACATATTTTGGTCTGTCCAAAGCTTGTTGGTCTTCCAGAGCAAGGAGATTTCTGTAAGGGAATGCTGTTGGCTGGCACCTTCCAGGGTGGAGGAATACATACGAAGGGATGCACTGTACCGCAAAGGTTCTGTGGGGAAGGACCTGCAGCCATTGGGCACTGAGGGGCTGGGCCCTTTGTAAAAGCTTCTCAAACACTTCACGGGTGCATTGTTCAAGGAGGAAACATGAGTGGTGCTGATGAATCACAAGAGAAGGATTGTATTTATTCTATTTATGATTAAGGTAAATTTTTGAAAAAAGTTCACTGTTGATTAAGGTTGGGCTTATACTCACTGGAATTTAAGAGAATGAGAGGTGGTCTTATCAAAACATATGAAATTCTGGGGGAGCTTGGCAAAACAGATGTTGAGAGAATTTTTCCCCTGGTGAGGTATATTCCAAACTCCTTTTCCTATTTCTTTTGTTATGTTTATGCAAGAATAATGCAACTGGTTATAGCTTATTTAGTTGCAATGAGAAAGACTCAAACTATTTGAGTTTCCTCTAGCAAGACTCAGTAGATTTATAAAGCCATTGGAGATAAAGTTCACCCCAACAAGTTACTGCCACTATGTAAAGGAAACCACAAACCCACAGTTCAGTGACACACATGACATGAACACACATGATATGCAAACACTTGTGTCCCTCATTACAAACACAAGCCCCCCACCACATACACACACTTCTAGCACCTCTAACCTTGCCTCAACCAGAAACATTCAACCACAGAGGCCAGAAATTGACCTGTGATCTTTCAGTCCATATAATTTAGTGGCACATGGACCTTGTATACTTTGGCTACTTGGAAGGGCCCCAATCTCACACTGTTTCACTTTTGCCATGTACCTTGATACCCTATTGAAACCCAAAACCCCCTCATATTTTCTTGCATTGAATCAGCTCCCATTCCCCCACTTTTCCCCCCATTAACTATTTTCTCACCCATGCCCTCATCACCATCCTGACCACTCCTACCCTTTACCCCATCACTTACCTTCAGTATCATACGGCCCTGAATTCCCAGCGGATCCTGGCTAATCTTGATCAGCAGTTTGTTCTGTAGGATGTAAGCATCCGACCTGGATATTGTCCGCAGGTCATTAGACATGAAGAGGGGAGCTGCAAGAATGGCCCAAAGAGCCATCTGTGTCTTGGACTGCTCCTTGCTCAGGCCAAAGTTCCCAATAATTAACTAGAGAGAAGATCAAAGAGAACGAGAGGATGAGAACAGTGCACTGCCATCACTGACTATCAGTTTGCATTTGCAAATTGTCTTTGATGATACCAAAACATGCCACGATGCTTCACGGGTATTTTTAAAATAAATCTAGCACTGAGCCAGGCAATTCTATTGCGCGAAAGATGACGTGGATTTCCATCAAAGGAGGAGAGAGAAGTAGAGAGGTTTGCAGAGGGAATCTCAGTTTGGTGTCTAGGCAGCTAAATGCAGGGTGAAAACAGTGGGAGGCGAACAAGCTGGAGTCAGCAGAGCACAGAGATCTCGGGAAGGGGTGAGAGAGATAACAAGGGAAACGTCAAGGAGGGGTCTGAAAACAAGAATGAGAATTTAACATTCAAGTTGGCTGGGGGACTGGGAAACAGAGACGTCAGCAGCCGCAGGGATGATGCGTGACTGGGACTTGGGGACAGAACACAAGAGCTTTGAATGAATTCAGCTAAACAGAGACTACAAATTGGAAGATCGACGAGGAGGTCATTGGAATAACCTAATCCAAAGGTAACGAGGAGAGTTTCATAAGTTGGGCATGGGCAGAAACAACTTTAGGATATTTTATAGAAAATGTAAGGGTTTTGTTGATGCAAAGGGTACAGGGTCAGAAGCTCAGCTCAGAGTCAGAGAGGTTGCAACAAGGTCAGAACAGTCTGGCTCAGCCTTGGGCTGTGATCTGGGAAAGGTGACCAAGTGAGTGGTAGGACCAAATGGACACTAAATGATTGAAAGTTCCCTTGCAATGCTCCATGTAAGAAAATTCAAAGCACAAAAGTCCAAGTGAATAATGCTTCTATTAGAAATGTCACCCTACTCACGTTTCATCCTGTTGGTCTAGGAGATCCCCAGATTCCTGAGGGAATTGTCCCAACCTCCTGCTGACATTCCAGAAGAAATAGCATGGCGACTTTCAACATTTTCACTGTGTGTTCCATCAATCATTAGTCCCCACATTCCCCCACCCACCTACCACCTCTCATCCTGTTTCACATCCAAAATTTGGTTTTAGATACCAATGGGACATAGGCAACTTTGGCTTGACCAGCACACATCGTCCATCCATATCAGGCCTCGAAGGTGGTCAACTTCCATACAATACTACTGATGTGATGGTGGCTCATGGGTCATACAGTTGCTGCAGAAACTGCTGATTATAGCACTAAGGAGCCAACTGCTGGACCTAATGCACGTCACTAATAAGGACACAAAGAAGCTCACGCTAAGGCAAAGTGCACTTTTCCAAATCATATTTCATGACTTCAGGATGACTAAGCAGCTTTTTGTCTCAACATTGCAACTTGCAATAACCAGATACCGCACAACAGCCGAGTCCTTGATTTAATAATGCTTCCAAAAGCCAGATTTCTGGCAATGCAGCACACCCTTGATACTGGATTAAATGGTCAGGTATTTCAAGTGGGACTTCAGCCCACCACCTTGTAAAGGAAAATCAACAGTTTCCATTAAAGCTAAGAATTCAGAAATACCCAAGGAAAATACACAAGGGGAGTGGAAACCGTAAAGCATCCGCTAGTCCACAAACCTGCAGCTTTTAACCTGAAGGGCAGTAAGTTGCGGAAACATGGGGGATGGGCAGTGTGGTGAAGCAGTGTCCACGTACCATGTCTGGGTCGTTCCACCTCCCTGGGCCAGCCGCCGGCTGCAGCACATCTTGGTGCTCCCCATACCAGTTGATGATGCCCCGGACACTCTCCCATGAGTCATTGATGTCAGCATAGTTCCTCCAGAGATTGCAGATCTCCCCCAACAGTGTGTAGTTCACCTGCAGACAACCCATTGAAACAAAAAGTCAGAGCTAAAGCCCCAGCTGCCCAGACTTCATTCTGTAAGGAGTTGATCCACTTATGCCTGCATCAGAGTGCAAAAGGTAGGGGGGGTAGGAAAGGAAGAGAATGAGGGGAGAAACCAGGAGTGCAAATGTGTAGTGCCTTTCAGAACATCCCAAAGTGCTTTTAAGCCAATGATGTGCTTCTTGAAGGGTTGTCAAACCAGGTCCTCCTCCATGGACACGGTCTACACTTCTCGCTGCCTCAGAAAAGCAACCAAAGTAATCAAGCACCCCACCCACCCCAAACACACACTCTTCTCCCCCCTCCCATCAGGCAGAAGATACAAAAGCCTGAAAGCACGTACCACCAGGCTCAGGACAGCTTCTATCCCGCTGTTATAAGGCTACTGAGCGGTCCCCTTGTACAATAAGGTGGACTCTTGACCTCACAATCTACCTCAGCATGGCTCTGCACCTTATTGTCTGCCTGCACTGCACTTTCTCTGTAACTGTAACACTTTATGCTGCATTCTGTTATTGCTTTTCCCATGTACTACCTCAATGCACTGAGGTGATGAAATGATCTGTATGGATGGCAGGCAAAACAAAGTTTTTCACTGTACCTCTGTACGTGACAATAAATAAACCAATTTACCACTACCAATGAGGGAACTTCACAACTGAATGGTGAGAGGCAAGGAACCGTAGAAGGTCAAAAGGATTTACAGGAATTAGAATTTATGGGTTTTGAGTTGTTTTACTAATAAGAAAGTATCAGGTGTGATGACTTAGTAATTAATGGTTAATTATAAATTGGATGTATTTTATGATCAATACTTATGATCACGTTGTAGTGGAATGGTTGAACATAATAACAATGCTTTGTGTGGAAAATGGTGCAGTAAAGCACATAACCAGTTGCAATTATTGAAAGTATATGTACGTAGGCCCTAAAAATGGGAATGATGGACGAAGTTGTACATATCTGTTTTAAGATCTAGAGACAGGAGCTTCAGGTTTTGATAGAAATCTATGAATGACTCAAAGGCCCCAGGTTACACATTGCTTCTCCTTACACAAAATAATTAAAACTTGTAATACAGAGAGCTGGCGAGAAACAAAATGGGAAATTATCGATTAAAAGAAAGGAAATTACACCAAAAATATGTTACCCAAGATGGCAGTTGAGCAATTCTTAAATAAGAGTAAGGGAGACTTATTGCATTCATATTGGGCCTGTAAGACTGCAGCTGGAGTTATGTGTGCAATTTTGGTCTCCTTACCTAAGAAAGGATATACTTGATATAGAGGGAGCGCAGCAAAGGTTCACTAGACCAGTTCTGGAGTTGGCAAGTTTGCCATACAAGGAGAGATTGAGTGGACTGGGACTGTATTTTCCAAAATTTAGGTAAATGAGAGGAAAACTCATTGAAACTTTCAAAATTCTTAAAGGGCTTAACAGGCTAGATGCAGGGATGATGTTTACCCTGGCTGAGGAGTGTGAGACCAGGGCCAAGTTTTGAGAATAAGGGGTAGGCTGTTTAGGTGAGCCTTTGGAATTCTCTACCACGATCAAATGAATGGCAGACCCAGCCTGACGGGGTGAACGACATCCTCATGCTCCCGGTCTGTTCCCACAAGGAATAGGAACAGGAATCGCCATTTGGCCCTTTGAGCCTGCTCCTCCCTCATCAAATCAGGACTGACCTTCTATCTCAGTGTCATTTTCCAGTACCATCTCCTCATCCCTTGATCCTCTTCACATTCAGGAGTCTGTCAATCTCCAGTCTGAATGAATCACTGAGCTCCCAGGAGTAGAGAATTTGAATGTGTAAGCCACTACATCACAGTCACAGTCTCAAACTTTGAATTCCTCATAGTTCATTCCCTAGCACTTGGAGCCACTCTTTATTTGGCTGATCTCTATATTTTCCAGACTTGGATAATTTAAACTGGATTCCAAACCAGTGTTTCATAAACTGCAGCATAAACTCCAGGTTAAGTTATACCAGCATTCCCTTCAGTTTTAAACTGATTCACACATTCTCCCCTCCAACGCCTTTACTCACCCCATCCTGATAATGACCCTGATATTCCAAGCACTCCAACAGAACTTTGTTTTAAATCCATTTTCTTATCCAGTTCCTGATTCTCCTACGAATTCTAGTTTTATTTTAACTCTGGACGTGAAGACAAGTCTTCACTGGGAGCTTCTGCTGTCTCATGTCAGGGAAGCTGATATATAAACACAGAACGTGTTGCTCCAACTCCAAGCTGAGCATAATGTATTAACCCGTCACTGTGCTGATCTGCACTCCAACAGTGTAATCTTGTGGATCAAAGGGGCTGTAGTTATCCAACTCTAATCAATCACTGCTTTAACAGTCAGATCCCTTGGAGCAAGGCAATAAGGGCAAGTAAATCCTCCAATATCATGAGCAGTGGACAGCATAAAAGGAAGCCATTCAGCAAAAGAACAATCCTATCAGTCCCATTCCTTATTTACCTGGAGCACTGCAACTAGTTCTCTCTCACATGCCCATCAACTTCCCTTTGATTCTTTTGTAACTTGACTACACTAAAGAGTAATTTACAATACCAAATTAACCTACCAGCATGTCTATTGGATGTAGGAAGAAACCCACATGGTCACAAGGAGAACATGCAGAACAAGAATGAGTTGGCAAAAATCGGTAAAACAATGGTAGTTGGAATTTCACCCAGAAAAATAGGTGTTACACTTAGGGAAGATTAGGATATACACAATGAATGGTAGGACACTAGAAAGACTGAGGAACCTGGTATACATGCCCAAGGAAGGCAGCAGCACAGGTGGGCAAGGCAGTTATGAAGGCACATGGGTATACAATAAATGATCAAGCTTATACAATTATATAAAACATTAGTTTGGCCACAGCTGGGATACCATAGAACCATACAGCACAAAACAGGCCCTTCAGCCCACCGTGTCGTGCCATCCATCAGACCACCCTCACACTATCTAACCCCTTCCTCCCGCATATCCCTCTATCTCACGTTCCTCCATATGCCTATCCAACAAGCTCTTGAACCTGTTCAATGTATCTGCCTCCACCACCACCCCAGGCAGTGCATTCCATGCACCAACCACTCTTTGGGTGAAAAACCTCCCTCTGACATCTCCCCTGAACCTCCCACCCATAACCTTAAAGCCATGACCTCTCGTCTTGAGCATTGGTGCCCTGGGAAGGAGGCGCTGACTGTCTACTCTATCTATTCCTCTCAATATTTTATATACCTCTATCATGTCTCCTCTCATCCTCCTCCTTTCCAGTGAATAAAGCCCTAGCACCTTAAGCCTCTCCTCATATTCAATACTCTCCAATCCAGGCAGCATCCTGGTAAATCTCCTCTGCACCCTCTCCAACGCCTCCACATCCTTCCTATAATGAGGCGACCAGAACTGAACACAGTACTCTAAGTATGGCCTAACTAGAGTTTTGTAAAGCTGAACTGCGTGCAATTCTGGTTGCCACGCTACAGGAAGCATGTGATTGCATTGGAGAGGGTGCAGAGGAGGTTCAGCAGGATGTTGTCTGGGATGGTGCATTTGAATTATGAGGAAAGACAGGATAGGATGGGTTTGTTTTTCTTGGAACAGAGAAGGCCAAGGTGGAACCTGATTGAGTAATACAAAATTACAAGTGGTGTAGATAGGGTAGATAATGAGAAACTTTTCCCCTTAGCAGAAGTGTCAATGACCATGGGGCATAGACTTAAGGTATGGGGTAGGAGATTTAGAGGGTAATTGAGGAAGAATTTTTTCACCTAAAGGGTGGTTGAAATCTCAAATATATTGCCTGAGGGGGTGGAGGAGGCAGAATACTCCAGTAAAACGTGGGCAGAGGCTTGCCTGCAGGGTGAGGCTGAAGACACAAGAAAATAGGAGTATACAAACCAGGCCTCCCAAGCCTACCCCACCATTCAATATGATCACGGCTGATCTGTGCTGGCCTCAACTCCTCTTCTGTGTCACTTCCCCATAACCCTAAATACCTCGATCTTTCAAACAATCATCCATCTCCACCTTGAATGTATCTAATGATCTGGCCTCCACCACTTCAGAGGCAGAGGATTCCAGAGATTCACTACTCCCTTTCTGAGAGAAACTTAATTGAAGATAATGAAGGATTCTGAACACTTAGATGCTAGGGAAACTGAATAAAACTATAAAAAAAGAATGAATTTCCCTAATTGCCTTGATTGTGCAGTGGAGACACTGGGCATTCAGCCCAACTGGTCTACTTCTGGAATATTTCTGCTCCGCACCCTGTTTTACTCACCATATCGGAATAACCTTCTGCTCCTTTCCCACTCATGTAGTTATCCAGCTTCCCCTTAATTGCATCAACTAATCCAAGCTACAGATTCTAACCACAGCCCAAGTTCCCTATTGAGATCGGCTTCTGTTTATTCACTTTCAGGATGTGGATATCACTGGGAACATCAGTATTTATTGCCCATCCCCAGATGCTCTTGAGCTTGGGGCAAGTTGCTTTCTTGAACTCTTCCATGCCTTCTGCTCCCACACTGCTTTTGGGTAGGGAGCTTCAGGATTTAGACCCAGTAGTGATGAAGGAACAGTGAAATATTTTCAAGACAGGTCTGTACCTTCTTGGTAGCGCTCTGTCCTCAAAGTCTGAAGGTCACAGGTTCAAGTCCCAATCTAAAGACTTGAGCCAAGAGTCTGACATTCGGGTGTAGTATTGAGGAGGCACCATGAATCCAAGCTCCTTAAGAAATGTCTCAACCATTTTCTGCACAGCAAAATCCCATAAGCAACAGTGAGGGGAGAAAGTAACCAAATCACTCATCTTAGCTGTTGATTGAGAGATGAGCATTAGCCAAGGTACCTGACTGAATTACCTGTTCTTCTTTCAAAGTTGTGCCATGGGATCTTCGACCTCCACCTGAGGAAGACAGGGCCTCAATTCGACGTCTCATCCCCAAGACCACATCTATAGCAGTCCAGAACTTCGTCGGTACACCACCAGGTGCATTATATTTTATAACAACATAAAAGGGCATTTGGACCATCAAGTCTATCCTGGTGCTCAGAGCAATCCCATTCCCCCACTTACTCCCCTGGACCTTATTCTCTTACACACGCCCATTAGTGCCCCACTGACTCTCCCACCTCCATTAGGGGTAATTTACTGTAGCCAATTAATCTAACAGAGAGCATGTC
The DNA here is from genome assembly GCF_009764475.1 of Pristis pectinata. Classification (NCBI taxonomy): domain Eukaryota; kingdom Metazoa; phylum Chordata; class Chondrichthyes; order Rhinopristiformes; family Pristidae; genus Pristis; species Pristis pectinata. The sequence continues at coordinate 16,343,699 of NC_067437.1, read as the reverse complement.
TGTGGGATGTGGCAGGAAACCCCAGAGTACCCATGAGAACCCACACAGTCACAGGGGGGAACATGCAAATGCCACACAGACAGCACTGGCAATCAAAATTGACCCTAGGTCTCTGGAACTGCAACTCCAGCACTACCTGCCATGCCACTGTGCTGGGATTATGTGCTCAGACCACTACAGCGCAGCTTGAACCTTCAGGGGGAGTGTTTTGCCCACTGAGCCATGGTTGGAACAACAGCCTAGCAAGGATGACCATTTGTACCAAATCACACTGGAGCAAAGAGCTCAGGGAACCTCGCCAAGCTCCAATAGTATCAAGAGCCTGTTATACACAGTGTTTGATGAAAGAACACACACTACCAACTACTGGAAATAAACAAGCCCTACAACAAATAAGCAGGGAATAACTAAGTCAGCCATGACCATTATTTGCTGTACGACATCAAATGATTGAACAAAAAAAAGACCATTTAAGACTGCTCTGCCCTGCAATAACTTGAGAAAGGGGGAGAATAAAACACAGTCTATGAGTTTTAGCAGAACCCATGATGCTCACAAGGTAGGGAAGATACTGGAAAAATTCTGAGGAAGAGGATTAATGATCACTTGGAAAGGCAAGGGACTAATCAGAGACAGCCAACATGGCTTTGTCAAAGGTAAATCCTGTCTGACCAATTTGACTGAATTCTTTGACGAGGTAACAAAAGTATATCAATGACAGCAGGGCAGGAAGTGTGAAGTACATGGACTTTAGTTAAGCCTTTGGCAAGGTCCCACATGGGAGACTGGTCCAAAAGATTAGGACTCACGGGATCCAAGGCAAGTTGGCAAACTGAATCCAAAAAATTTACTTGGCAATAGGAGACAGAGTGATGGTAGAGTGTTGTTTTTGCAATTAGATGCCTGCAACTAGTAGTGTCCCACAGGGAGCAGTGCTGGCACCCTTACTCCTTGTAATACCTGTGAATAACTTGGATAGGGATGTGGGAGGCAAGATCAGTAAGTTTGTGGATGACATGAAGATTGGCATGATTGTTAACAGTGCAGAAGGTAGGCTTAGGCTGCAGAGAGATATCGATGTGTCGGTGAAATGGGCTGAAAAATGGCAGATGGAGTTTAACCCAGACAAATGTGAGGTGACGAATTTTGGGAGCACTAATGAGGCAAGGACATACACCATGAATAGTAGGGCCTTAGGGAGTACTGAGGAACAACTGGACCTTGGAGTATGTCTATAAATCCTTGAAGGTAGCAACACAGGGGGATAATGTGGTTAAGGCGGCATATGCAATACTGACCTTCACTAGTCAGGGCATTGAATACAGAAGTAGGCAGGTTATGCTCCAGCTCTATAAAGCCTTTGTCCAATTCAGCTGGACTACTGTATGCAGTTCTGTTCACTCAGGTACAGGAAGGATGTGATAGCGCTGAAGAGGGTATACAGAAGATTCACCAGGATGTTGCCTGGGATGGAGTGTTTCAGTTATAAGGAGAGACTGAAGAAGCTAGGTCTTTTCTTCCTGGAGCGGAGGAGATTAAGAGGGACTGTGGTGGAGGTACACTAAATTATGAGTGATATACAGTAGATAGGGTAGACTGCAGAAAACCTGACCCCATATCAGAGATAGATAAAACTGGAGGACACGGATTTAGGAATAAGGGGGAAGAGATATAGAGGGGATATAAGGGGATTTTCTTCTTGTGTTAAGTATCTGGAATGCACTGCCTGAGAATGTGGCTAAAGCTGGGTCAGTGATAGCATTTAAGAAGTGTCTGGATGAGCACTTGAATCGCTTAGGCATAGAGAGCAATGGACCAAGTGTTGGATGATGGGATTAATATGGAAGTGTTCCCACTTGACGGCATGGACGAGTTGGACCAAGTGGCCTGTTTCCGTGCTGTACCATTCTATGAAAATGGCAAATTAGCAGAACCATCAAATCTCCCAGGTAAAAGAATCTCATCACTGCCATTATCAAGTTGCACCCTCTAGAAAATTCGCACAAAAGGCTACTTTTATTCTTTTCGGGATTAAAAAAAATGTCACAACTGTAAGTCAATCAAGGTTGTTTAAAGTTAGAAAATCACTATGGTATCTCATTGATCCTTGAGGTTTGTATCCTAAGAGCACCATACAACAGTTAATCCATAACCAGGCTGGGTCTTTGAGGACAGAAGGCTATGAAGCAACCTAAAAGAGGACTTGAAAATTACAAAAGGGGTTCTGCAGGATAAATTAGATGAAACCTTTCCTCTAATGGTTGATCCTAAACAAGAGATCATGAATATAAACAACACAATGTGGAAAATTGTCCAGGTTACATCCTGTGCACAAAAAGTATCCCATCAATCTCAATCTCTGGCAGTGTCACTGACTGTGCTACCAAGCCGCATTTACTCCTTAAAGACCTGCTTCTCAATGCTCAATTTGGATAACACTAAATGGGGCATCAAAGAGCCCTGGTAAAACCGATATCAATGGGCAGCAAGGGAAAAACACTCTTTGGCTGGAATCATTACTCTGAAAAAGAAAGTTGTTTGGGGCTGTTGGAGGTTAATCATTTCAGCCATAGGCCATTATTGCAGGACTTCCTCAGGGCAGTGTCCTCACCATGACCAGCAGGGATTTTCCATGTTGATTTTAGAGTACTCAACTCCATTCTCAACTCCTCAAATAATAAAGCCTCGGACAACATTTAGGCAAGAGCTGAGATTCCTGCCACAAAGTTGGACCTTCTCCAACAAGAGGGGTTTAACTACCTGCATTTTATGTTCAATTACATCACCATATCCTCCTTCAACATCCTAAAGTTGATGGAGACTCATTAACTGGAAGCTTAACTAGCCTGTGAATAAAATACGTGGCCATGAGAGCAAATTAGAAGTTGGGTATCCTGTGATAAGAGACTCACCTCCTGATACCTCAATCTTTCTAGCAGCTACACGTCAGGGGTATGATTGAACACTTGCCTGGATGAATACAGCTCACTTGATTGCAATCCAAACCGTTCACTCTGTCCACCACAATGGTGGCATTTTTAAAACGGATTGCCGCAATTCAAAGTTTCATTTACAACACCTTCCAAGAACAAACCCTACCACCTAGAAGGACAAAATCAACAGGCACAAAGACATTGCCACCTGCAGGTTACCTTCCATGTCACACACCATCCTGACTTGGAATATATCACTGTTTCTGGGTCTAAATCCTTGGAACTCCCTGCTTAATAACCTTCCCCACAAAAACTGCAGCGGTTCAGAAAGGTGGTTAATCACCAGTCTCTCAAGGGTAACTAGGGATATGTTTTAAATGCTGCACTTGCCAGCAAAGCTCAAATCGCTTACTTGATTTCAAGAAATCAATGCCAAATACAAAAGAAGTCAGGAGCACCACCTTTAGCCAAAAAGTGGTTAAAAGTTGGAACTCGCTACCCCAAAGAGTTGTTGAGAAGACTGGCTTGGCGGCATTTAACATGGAGCAAGACAGACATGATAGGGAGAAAAGCAAGGGTTGGGTTGAGGGGACTGGATGGAAGGAGAAGCGTAAATATCAGCAAGAACAAGTGGTCATATTCTGTACAGTTCTATAGCTACAGGACCCATGATATCTGTTGAGCCACTCATTTCTGAATTAGCATTCTTGTTCTGTCTACCAAAGGGTGAGCTGAGCATGCTGAGATGTTACCTGAGGTGGTAAACCTCCTTCATACGCTGGCCAGCTGCAGGAGAAGGCAATCGGGCGCCCTGTGGCATTCAGCGCCTTTGACATCAGTGGATAACCTGTTAAAAAGTGACAGAATTAAAAATCCATCATCCTGAAGCCTTCTCCGTTCTACTGGGGTTAACCAGGGAATAACTGCAGACAGGGAGGGAGTTCCTTCAGCTCCTGTACCACCCTGTGATGCTGCTGCAAGTAAGTTTTTTATTACACCTGTGCATTCAGGCACTTGTACCTATGACAATAAACTCGACTTTGACCCCTACCCTCATGAACCCCAGCTGATGACGCAAGTAGCAGCAGTGCAGATTGTGATCTCCGTTGCTTTGAGAACTGGGCTGAGATGCAGAGGGGGAAAGTGGCAACAGTTTAGTAACTGTCAGCTTTTGGTTGTGGAGGGGCCTAAGCTTGGATTTCACCAGGGCTCATCAACCAGCATCTTCCTCAACCTCAAGGTATCCCAAACAGTATTACAGCTGCAGGAGTACGTGCTGAGGGACGGACTGAAGCTTGGGGAGGCCAATGCAAAAAGGCTCTGGGGGGGACGGACCACAGTCTCGGCTCCTTCTGCTACTGCACATAGAGGGGCTGAGTCAGGTGGGAAGCCCCTCAACCATTGCAATGGTGTTTCACCCCAGGAGGACACAAGTGGCAACAGTGGTTTTAAAAAAAAGTTAACATTGCTGAATGTATTGACCATGAATATAAAATGTTTTGCACTGTTTAATATTTTGTATTTTTTTTATTATGAATGATTTTTGAAATAAAACAACACATTATAGCCAATGAGTACTTTGGAAGCGTAGTCACTATTGTAGCGAAGGGTGAAAGAGCCATTAGCTCCCACTAGTAGCAACAGAAAGTGACTGAGTATTGTGTTTTTAGTGATTCTGGCCAAGGGGTAAATGTGGCAGGACACCACTGCTCTTCTGTGAGATAGTATGAGATAGAGCTACAGCACAGTGGCGCAGTTAGTAGAGCTGCTGCCTCACAGTGCCAGAGACCCAGGTTCAATCCTGAGCCATCTGTGTGGAGTCTTCATGTTCTTTCTGTGACTGTGTAGGTTTCTTATGGGTGCTCTGCTTTCCTCCTACATCCCAAAGATGTGTGGGTTAGTAGGTCAATTGGCCATAGTAAATTGCCCTTGGTATGTGGGTGAGGTGTTGAATCTGGGGTTGATGAGGATGTAGGGAGAATGAAAAGTGGGGTTAATGCAGGATTAGTGGAAATGGGTGGTTGACGGTTGGTGGGGACGCAGTGAGCAGAAGGACCCGATTCTGTGCTGTATCTCTCCATGACTCTGTAACCAAATCCAATTCCCTTCCCACCAGATAGCCACAGACATCGGCAAGCTGGAGCCTATCAATCAATACCCTTCCTGAGAACGGCTGAAATATCTGTCATATGCTAGCTTGTAAATAAAGTGCAGGTAGAGGAGTTAGATTTCTGACGATTAGAGGACACGTCATTAAGGCTCCCAAGAACATAATCCAGCTGTTGACTGTTAGATCATTTATAAACAATGAAGAAAGGAGTAAAGAAAAATAAACTATTTCTAGTGGTAGGAGAGTCAGTCAGAGGGAATAATGAGCAAATGAGAAAATAAAGATAATGAGACAAAAAAACAGGTAGTGAGCAAAAGACCTAGGTGAAGAAATGGGAATTATTTTACACAGTGAGTTAATGTGATCAAGCACATACTTCCAGAACTGGTCAGAACAGATTGAAGAACAGCTTCTTTCCTACAACCATCAGGTTCTTGAAACAACCTGCACAACCCCAATCCTATCTCAACAACAGAACACTACAGACCACCTCTTACACTACCATGGACTTCTCTCTGATTTTTTTTGCACTAATGTCTTGTTTTTGCACAGTCTTTTTCTTCTCTGTCTTGTATAATTTATATTCTGTGTGTTGTCTGTACCTATGTGCCAGTGATAATACTGCAAGCAAGTTTTTCATTGTACCTGTACCTCACTGTACTTATGCATATGACGATAAACTCAACTGAACTTGACTTGAACTTTCAGAAGGGTATTGGTAAATACTTGGAGGGGAACACTTGCAGGGAAAGAGTAGGGAAATGGGTGTCATTGCTTTGTTTTCCAAAAAGCCAGCACAAGCTCTATCCATACTGACAGTCACCAGTTCTACAATGGGAAATATATCCTCCAGACTAATTCCCCAATTTGATGGAATCAATACCCTCTGAGGTCAGGATGGAAATTCAGGGAATTTTACAACTTTAAATGTTCATTCTCTTCACCAAATGGAGCAGTGAGCAGCCAGCCAGCTGCGCCTGTCCTTACCCACAGCCTTGACAGAAGAGTTTGAATAGCAGCCGTCCAGCTTCAGCATGTCCACTCCCCAGGAGGCAAAGGTGCGAGCATCCAAGTCAACCTCGTCCAGTGTCGTGCCTGGGTAGCCACCACAGGTGAACTTGCCCAGGTCTGCATAAATGCCAAGTTTCAAACCTTTAGAATGGACCTTTAACAGAAGACAAATATTGACTTATTTTGAAAATCTAACAACTGATGTTGGAAATCTAAAATAAAAACAGAAAGTGCTGGAAACACTCAACAGGTCTTTAACCGCCTATGCTGTTCCGATAAAGATGTTCCAGATGCATCCTATCTGGATGCATCATGGCTTGGTATGGCAACTGCTCTGCCCAGGACTGCAAGAAACTGCAGAGAGTTGTGGACACAGCCCAGCGCATCACGGACACCAGCCTCCCCTCCTTGGACTCTGTCTTTACCTCTCGTTGTCTTATGCCGTTGATTATGCCAGCATAATCAAAGACCCCACCCACCCGGGATAATCTCTCCTCTCTCCTCTTCCATCGGGTAGAAGATACAGGAGCCTAAGGGCACGTACCACCAGACTTAAGGACAGCTTCTACCCCACTGTGATAAGACTATTGAACGGTTCCCTTATACAATGAGATGGACTATGACCTCACAATCTACCTTGCTGTGACCTTGCACCTTATTGCACTGCACTTTCTCTGTAGCTGTGACACTTTACTCTGTACTGTTATTGTTTTTACCTGTACTACATCAATGCACTCTGTACTAACCCAATGTAACTGCACTGTGTAATGAATTGACCTGTACGATCAGTATGCAAGACAAGTTTTTTACTGTACCTTGGCACAAGTGACAATAATAAACCAATACCAATAAAGTCAGACATAAGCTGGAGGGACACATCTCATATTCCAACCAGGCTTCCACACTCAATACCAAATTTCTCATTTCTGATGAACCATCATGGACTTAAGAGATGTTTTTCTCCCCACATTTGCTGCCAGGCTTGCCAAGTACTTACACCTTTTCCTGTTTTATACTGGTACTAATACACAGTTCAGTCATTATCCAGTTAAATGCAAGTACGTGATTAGAGGGTAAAATGGTCTACTCATTTATTCAGCACAGATCTTTCAAGTAGATCATAAGACTTAAAATAAAACAGGCATCTTTCACTGTATTTACGGATGCATAATATATACAGTGTGTATGTATGTGTATATGAAAAGCAAGTTTAGATAAAGAGGGTTGAGAAAGTGGAGCATACACACTGGCCTGGTCCCAATGGATACAATGGCCAGTACTGGTGCTTTAAATTCCATATAATTCTGTTGTGGATATTATACTAAATCTTTATAAAATCACTGGTTAGGCCTCGGCCTCAGTACTGCATCCAATTTATTTTTTTCCCAACATTCATTCTTGCGATGTGGGCATTGCTGGCATTTATTGCATATCCCTGATTGCCCCTGAGAAGGTGGTGGTGAGCTGCCTTCTAAAACTGCTACAGTCCTCCTGCTGAAGGTACTGTTGGGTAGGGAGTTCCAGGACTGAACACAGCGACCAGTAGGAATCTAACATGGAGATACATTTCCAAGTCAGGATGGCATGTGCTTTGGAGCAGGTAACCTGCGGCCCTTGTCCTTCTTGCTGGCAGAGATCAGGGGTAGAGTAACCTAGGTGAGTAACTGCAGTGCATTTTATGGATGGTATACACTACAGCCACTGTGCACCAGTAGTGGTGGGAATGAATTAGGTTAGTGATAGGGTGCCAATCAAGTTATCTGCTTTGTTCTGGGTGGTATCATGCTTTTTGAGTGTTACCGGAGCACTCACCCTTGCATCATGATCCTGACTTTGTGCCTCTTAGATGGTGGAAAGGCTTTGGGGATATCAAGAGGCAAGTCACTTTCCACAGGATACCTAGTCTCTGACAATGCAACAATGGTAGAGGCTTAGATTCTCCCTTGCTGGAGCTGGTCATTGCCTGGCATTTTTGTGGTACGAATGTTATTTGTCACTTGAGAGCCACTGCCTGAACATTGTCTAGGTCTTGCTACATACAGACGCAGGCTGCTTCATTTGCTGAGAAGCTGCAAATAGAATTAAACATTGTGCAATCATCAGAGAACATTCCTACTTCTGACCGTATGATGGAAGGAAGGTCATTGATGAAGCAACTGAAGATGGCTGGGCCTTAACCCTGCCCTGAGGAACTCCTGCAATGTTTGGGGCTGGGATGATTGACCTCCAACCACAATAATATTACTTTGTGCATAGTATGACTCCAACCTTTGGGCATCTCTTCCCCGGAAGCCCATTGATTTCTGTCTTACCAGGGATCCTTGATGCCATACTCAGTTAAAAGTTGCCTTCCTGCTGAGATCCCCACCACCTTACAAGAACATATGAATTAGAAGCTGGTAAAGGCCATTCAGCCCCTCGAGTCTGCTCCACCATTCAATAAGATCGCAGCTGATCTGATTGCAACCTCAATTACCATTTCCCTAGGGAAAATTTTTTCCCTGTCTTAAATGGACATCAGTGGCATGGCTCAGTGCGAGGGACGAAGGTTCGATCCTGACCTCGGATGCTCTGTGTGGAATTTGCACATTCTCCCTGTGACCACGTGGGTTTCCTCCCACATTCCAGAGATGTGCGGATTGGTAGATTAATTGGCCACTGTACATTGCCCCTACTATGTAGGTGAATGATAGAACCTCCAGGGAGTTATTGGGAATAAAAAAATGGGATTAAGTTAGGCTTGGTGTAAATGGGTGGTTGCTGGTTGGTGCAGAACCAGTGGGCTGAGGTGCCCATTTCCATCCTGTATCTCCCTATGACGCTAAATGGGTGATCCAAGGGTGACACACAATTCTAGATTCTCCCAGAGGATGAAACATCCTCTCCACATCCACCCCTCAGGACCTTACACGTTTCAGTCAAGTCCCTTCTCACTCTTATAAACGCCAGCAGATACAAGTCTAGCCTGTTCCATCCTTTCCTCATGAGGCCACCTGCCCATTCCAAGTACTAGTCCAATAAACCTTCTCTGAACTACTTCCAATGCTGAAGAAGTCTGGCATCAGACTTCAGGAAGGACGTCGAAGCCTTGGAATGGGTACCTCAGAAAGAAACCAGGGATGAGGAGCATCTAGACCAGAGCAGTTGCGGTTGTTCTCTTAGAGAATGTTAGGGGGAGAGTTACCACTGGCAGTAACCAAAGTATATTGTATATAACTGACTAAATAAAAGAAACAAGACAGCGAGATGAGGGGAATCTCATAGAATCAAATTTTTATGGCCAATTACTGGAAGAGCAATCCTGTCAGTCCCATTTCCCCACAACCCAGCAAATTATCCCTTGTATTTTCCAATTTCCTTTCAAAATTCCTGATTTATTCTCTTTCCACCACCCACTTAGGCAGCAATTTCCAATATTCCTTATAACATAAAAGGAGGCCATTTGGCCCATGAATTCTATGCTGGCTCTCAAAGCAATCCCATCAATCCACTTATTTCTCAGTTGCCTATATTTTCTCACACGCCCATTTACTTCAACCTGCCATCCACCTACACAAGGGTCAGTTTACAGTAACTAACTAATCCACCAAGCCATGTCTTTGGGATGTGGGAAACCAACATGGTCACAGGAACATGCAAACTCCATACCAAAAGCACAAGGGGTCAGGACTGAACCCTGATTGCTGGACCTGTAAGGCAGCAGCACTACCTGCTGCACCACTGTGCATTGTCCATAAGTACTCTCTGTGTAAAGGAGTTTTCTTATTATCCCCCTTTTATCTGTTGGCCAAAATTTCAACACAGCGAGTTGCTTTGATCTGGGAAGCACTGTCTGCAGGACTTTCAGTAGTTATTCATGAATTGGAACCGGATTACGTACTTGAAGGGTTTTTTTTGAAAGAGCCACGAGGAAAATGACAGAGGAGGATGGATGACTGGTTTGTCATGGAGCCACAGAGAGAGATAAATGACAGTAACAGGCACAACCCAATGGCACTAGAATTGAATTCTCAGGCTTCGGGTTCCTTATTGGTATTGGTTTATTATTGTCACTTGTACCGAGGTACAGTGAAAATCTTGTCTTGTGTACTGATCGTACAGGTCAATTCATTACACAGTGCAGTTACATTGGGTAGTACAGAGTGCATTGACGTAGTACAGGTAAAAACAATACATACAAAGTGTCACAGCTACAGAGAAAGTGCAGTGCAATAAGGTGCAAAGTCACAACAGGATAGAGTGTGAGGTCAGAGTCCATCTCATCGTATAAGGGTTACACCCCGTCTTCCTTTCCTCCTCCTGCTGATCCTCCCCTCCCCCACTGTCTCATCTGCCTACCATTCCTCCTTTATCTCGTTCCACTTATCACCTTCCTTACTTATCAGATTCCAGAATCTGCAGCCATTTGTTGTGTCCACCGACCACCTCCGAGCCTGTCACTATGTCCACCACCTGGCTCCATCTGCCAATCAACCCCTCTTCACACAGATCCTCCTATCACTTGCCAGTTCCAGACTCACCCCTCCCCCTCACTTCTTTATACTAGCTGTCTCCCCTCTATACCCTCAATCCTGATGCAGGATCTTGATTTGAAATGACAACTAACCCTACCTGTCTCTGGTGTTGCCGCACAACATCCCAGTCAGCTGGACATTGCCGCACTACCTACCCTTTGTGGAAGACACAAGTCCAGCAGGCAGTGGTCAGCACAAAACGTCCTGCAGACACTGTGGGACAGGGACTCTATGGATACTGTGGGTTGGTTCCTTGAGCAAACTGTCCAAATCATCCGGCAGAATGCCTCATCGCCAGAGCTCACCAACAAGCAACAAGACCTCACTTGGCTGTGGTGAAAGGGGAGTCTCACAGTCAGATCCTTCCTGTACAGACGACACATCATCCCCAACGCACACTGCTCTCGGGATGGCTGCAGTGGGGAAGAGATGGTCACCCACCTCTTTGCAGACTGTGGATTTGCTAAGAAGGTGTGGAGAAGGATCCATGGGTCCTTGTCTCAGTTCTTCCCCAGCAGCTGTGTAACAATAGACTGTCTGATCTACAGGCTGCTCCCGGGGACACACCGAGACAGACATCAAGTGCTGCTGGAAGGTCATCAACTCGGTGAGGGATGCCCTTTGGTCTGCGTGAAACTTGTTGGTCCTCTGGCGCAGCGAGATGCTGCTGACTGGCATATTCCAGACTGCTCTTTCCACTACAGGACATGGCGGGGCTGAGCCGAGTGGCTCAGCCCCTCAAACAATGAAAGGGTGTATCACCCCAGATGGCCATATCAGTGGCAATGGTATTATGGTTTAGAAAAAGTTAACACTGCTGAATGTAATGACCATGAATGTAAAAATGTTGCATTTTCTTCTTCTATATGTATTTTTTTATTATGAATAAAGATAATTTCTGAGATATTAAAAAAAATCCCTTTCCCTACACAGATGCTGCCTGACCCGCTGAGTTCCTTCAGCAGTTTGTTTTCTGCTACAGAAACAGGCCCTTTGGCCCACTGAGTCTGCACTGACCTTCATTCACCCAAATACACTAATCCTACCCTAACTTATTTTCTTCTCCCCACGTTCCCATCAGCTCTGTGAGATTTTACAACTTAGCGACACTGCAGCAGCAATTTGCAATGGCCAATTAACCTACATTTTTGCGATGTGGGAGGAAACTGGAGTACCTGGAGGAAATCCATGTGGTCACAGGGAGAATGTGCAGGGTCCACACAGAGGATTGAACTTGGCTCTTGGCACTTTGAGACAGGGGCTCTACCACCACTCTGCCATCCTCTTTGCTCCTTTGAAGTGCCAGCGCCAGTGCAATGGCACGGTTTCCATTCCCACCATGGTAGCTGGGGAATTTAGATTCAAGTAACTATACTGAAAATTTAGCCTCATAACAGTAGTCCCCAAGCCACCAAATTGTTATATAAACTCCTCTCATTCACTGATGATCCTCAAGGGGAGAAAATCTGCCAGACTTACTCAGACCATCCTATACATGACTCCAGACCTTGGATGTCTTTTATCTGTCTCCCGTTCAAGAGCAATTAAGGCAGAGCAACAAACGCTGTCATAGCCAGCACTGCCCACAATGCAGGAACAAATGCAGAAGAAAGTCCTACTTCAGCAGAAACCAGACCTTGGCATTGCAGAAGGAAATCAACACCACAACCGATTCCCTCCATGTTCTGACTCATTCACCTCACAGATCAGCTGTGCAGCCAACAGTAACGTGACCAAGCACCACCCCCCCCCCCACCCCCACCACCATCCTTCCCCTTGTGCAACACCCCCACACCACTGCATGTACCTTCACCCCTCAGGCTTCAACTGGTACAGTCATTGCCACTGACAGCTTGGGAGAATCAAGATAGAAAGAGGGAGAAGGGGGAAAGAGGGAGGTTAACATCCAGACTCACATATTGAGCCAAAGCTTTAATTCCACTGGGGAATCGATGAGGATCAGCTACCAGCTGCCCCTGAGAGTCCCTTTCCTTTGCTGCCCAGCAATCATCTATGTTCACGTACTGGTAGCCGAGCTCCTTCCAGCCGTCCTCTGCCAACCGGTCTGCCATGTCCATGAACAGGCGCTCACTGTTTACAGAGGGAAAAGGGTTAAGACTCTCAGTTCAAAGTCCCAGTGGAAAGTGACGTTGCAGGAAGGCCCTGGTTTCACCGCACTTAGAATACTGTGTACAGATCTGGTCTCCCTATCAAAAGGAGAACATAGAGGGAGCGCAACAAAGTTTTGCAGGTTGATTCCTGGGATGGGGGTGGGGAAGGGGATATGTCTCATGAGGAGAGATTAAACAAACTGGGCCTATTCTCTTGGGAGAAGCAGCATGAGAGGTGCAGGCACGGTAGTGTAGAGGTGCAGGCACGGTAGTGTAGCGGTTAGCGTAACACTATTACAGCACCAGCGACCCGGGTTCAATTCCGGCTGCTGTCTGCAAGGAGTTTGTACGTTCTCCCCGTGTCTGCATGGGTTTCCTCCGGGTGCTCCGGTTTCCTCCCACCTTCCAAAAGATGTACAGGTTAGGAAGTTGTGGGCATGCTATGTTGGTGCTGGAAGTGTGCAACACCTGCGGGCTGCCCCCAGAACACTCTATGCAAAAGATGCATTTCACTGTGTGTTTCGATGTACATGTGACTAATAAAGAAATCTTATCTGAGGTCATTGAAATGTGCACAATCCTTACAGGACTTGATGGGGTAGATATTTCCCCAGGTTGGGATAATTACAACCAGGGTTCACGGTCTCAAGATAAGGGCTCAGCCGACCAGGATGGAGATAGGAAGAAACTTCCTTACCCAGAGGTTGGTGAATCTTTGGAATTCTGTACCCAAAAGGGCTGTGGTGGCTCAGTCATTGAGGATATTCAAGACAATGATATATTTTTGAGTATTAAGGGAATCAAGGGATCTGGGGTCAGTGCAGGAAAGTGCAGCTGAGGATCAGCTGTGATCTCACTGAATGATGGAACAAGCACGAGGATACAGAAGACCTAATCCTGCTTCTGCTTCATTAAGCTCTCATGTTCTTAAGCTACCAAGACACAGGCAGAGACAATAGAGTGAGGCACCAGAGGGTGTGATCTGAGAATCAGAGCTCATGGAACCCATACTCCAGCATGAGTCAGTGCCACTGAGAATGAGACCCTGAGAAGAGCCAAGACCCTGAGAGAGGCAATATCCCCGAGAAAGAGACCCTGGTGAAAGGCAATGTCACCAGGAATAGATGCTGGTGAGAGTCAGTGCTCCTGGCTATGGGAGCTTGGTGAGCATTTGTCTTCCCGGTGTTGGGACCTTGGCTAGGGCCGGCGCCCCCGGCGATGGGACCTTGGCTACAGTCGGCGCCCCTGGTGATGGGGCATTGGCTACAGTCGGTGCCCCTGGTGATGGGGCTTTGGCTACAGTCGGCACCCTCGGGGGATGGGCTCCTGGCAAGTGTTCATTCCCCAGGAAAAGGATCCCACAAGCATTCATCCTCCTGGGAACAGGACTGTGGCAAGACCTTGCCATGAACTCTGATGGTGATGACTGCCCATATTCACGTATTATTTCAGGAACAGTGACACCTGCTCAATTCCCCACTGGGACTTCCTTTGACATTTCTCAGTAATGGGGAGGGTTTCAAGTCTCGGCCTCACCTGATGCAGTTTTTGGGGTCCGTGGCGCAGTCAATGTTGCAGCGAAACCGTTCCCATGCCAGCCAGCCCATGGGAGGGGTCCGCATTAAGCCATTATCCAGGGACAGAGCACAACTGGCAAGCAGCACCACAACAGGCAAGACCAGCAGCTCCATCACTCAACACTCACAGCCTTCAACAACCTGTACGGTTAATAGAAACACTGAGACAGGAAGAGAATGATTCAAAACTGGGCTATGTCCCTGAGCTGACTCTGATGGAGACCTATGCAAATTTGTCCCACTTCCCTATAAATCATGACCCATGTAGCTACCCAATTCCCTTTTGAAAGTTTCTATTGAATCTTTTCCCATTGTTCTTTCAGTCAGCTCACTCCAGGGAGAGTCTAGGACCAGAGGGCACAGCCTCAGAATAGAAGGACATCCCTTTACAACTGAGATGAGGAGGAATTTCTTTAGCCAGAGGGTGGTGAATCTGTGGAATTCATTGTCACAGACGGCTGTGGAGGCCAAATCAGTGGGTATATTTAAAGCAGAGGTTGATAGGTTCTTGATTAGTAAGGGTGTCAAAGGTTATAGGGAGAGGGCAGGAAAACAGGGTTGAGAGGGATAAATAGATCAGCCAATGATCGAATGGCAGAGCAGACTCAATGGGCAGAATGGCCTTGTTCTGCTCCTATCTCTTATGTCCAGAACACAACTCACTGCATAAAATCTTTTCAGCTCAGCCCCAGTTCATATGCCAATTATCGAAAATCTGTTCCCTCTCATTACCAACTTTCCTGCTGGTAAAACAGTTTCTCTTATTTACTTCACTTAAACCAGTCAAAATTTCAGGCACCTTGGTTTAAGGCAGACTGCTGTTATGACAGGGCTGCATTAAAAGGAATGATTGAACAGGTTGAACCTATACTCTCTGGAGTTTTTAAAAGAATGAAAGATGATCACACTGAAATATTCAAGATCCTGAGTTTGGGGGGAGTTAGGAGGCAGTGGGAACTGGATGGTGATTCACAGGGTAGATGCTGTGAGGATACTTACCCTGGCAAGAGGGGGCTCAGTGCCAGGGGTCAACCACTTAGAACTGATATGAGGAGGAGTTTGATCTCTCAAGAGGTAAAACTTGGTAACTACAGATAACTAAAGGCCCTCAGCCTGATACCTGGCAGGAAAAGCCAAACAAGTTGTATTTCAAACTTTATTGGAAGTAGTCACAGTTCCTCCCTTTCACCCAGCCCATTGCAATTCCAGATCGCCAGTTGATAACATCAACCTGAAAGCAAATAGCCTTATTTGTAGCTCCTACTCCTCAGACAAGGGGAGGACACCACCCACCCACCTATTTCTCATCATACCCACAGCAGGCCAGGATAGGAGCTTCCTGACTCCTAATCCATTTACCCACCTGGCGATGGGCTTCACATTCACCCTAAATCGAGGAAATTTACCTTCCCACCCCCCCTCCTCCAACCACCAAAACCAAGTTTTGAAGTTCAAACGATCCAACACATTGTAACTGTTCTACCCCCCCCAGTAGAAATCCTGCTACTGTTACCAATGCTTCCTTGCTCACCCTTCCCATTTCTCTATCACAGTTACTACTCACTCACCTTAGTCTCTCTCCCTCAACCCCACTAACAATATTCCCTCCATTTCCCTCCACCCCACTAACAATACTTCATTCATCACCCTCCCTTCTATTGCAAACCCCCTCCCCATCACTTACTAACTCCCAACTGTTTTCGGTGAGTTTTCAACCCAACAGTCGCAGACAGTTGAAGGCCTAGCATCAGCTGACTTGTGTCACCTGACAAATACCCTCAACTTTTGCTCGCACCTCCCACTCCACAGGCACAATCCAGGCAGGTTGCACTTTCTGAACCTCCACAACAGTTCTTGCAGTGCGCAAGATGAAGAGCTAAGACCGAGAGAGAAACCAAAACTCCTGAGACACTGCCATCTACGGCTGGCCTCTGACAGACTGCCGCCTCTGGCTTAAATTGTGCCATATTTAAATATAAATTGAGAGTAAACTCGATGTTTTGTAAATGCATCCTGTCTCATTGGAAGCGGTGCAGTGCCTGATCTAACAAGTGATTGCGATTGTGGTGTGACATGGATGCATAGGCAAGAAATAGAGGACTTAAAAATGTATAAAGGGAACTTACTTAATTTACAAATAATGACAAAAGTAGATGACTTTAAAGCAGGGATTGAATTATGTCCGTGCACCCTGGTCCGATTACCCATATCATAGTCATAGAGAGCAATACAGCACGGATACAGACCCTTTGGCCCAGTCAGTCCATGCCAACCAGGTGCCCACCCAGCTAGTCCCAATTTCCTGCGTTCAACCCATATCCCTCCAAGCCCCACCCCTACATGTTCTGATCTTCTTTAATGATACTACTGTACCTGCCTCA
Organism: Pristis pectinata; assembly: GCF_009764475.1. NCBI lineage: Eukaryota > Metazoa > Chordata > Chondrichthyes > Rhinopristiformes > Pristidae > Pristis > Pristis pectinata. The sequence goes on along the minus strand of NC_067437.1, from coordinate 16,327,062 downwards.
ACTACTTCCTCTGGCAGCTCGTTCCATATACTCACCACCCTCTGCGTGAAAAAGTTGCCCCTCAGGTCCCTTTTAAATCTTTCCCCTCTCACCCTAAACCCATGCCCCTAATTTTGGACTCCACTACCCTGGGGAAAAGACTGATACCATCCACCTTATCTGCGCCTTTCATAATTTTAAATATTTCTATAAGGTTGCCCCTCATTCACCTACTTTCCAAGAAATAAAAACCTAGCCTGGCCAACCACTCAGGCCCTCTTGTCCTATCAGCACCCTCCTAAATCGTTTCTGCACTCCTTCCAGTTCAACCACATCTTTCCTATTACAGCCTTCAGAGACTTAGTCTTGACTCGTGCAATCTCATTCATAACTCAAAGAATTACAGATCAGAAAGAACTTAGAATCATAGAACTATTATAGCACTGGGAGGCCATTCTGCCCATTGATGCTACATGGGGCCCTGTAATACAATCCATTCAACCCAATCTCCCATTCATTTCCTCAGGTGCCCTTCCAATTCTCATTCGAAAGCATTGCTTCAATGGTTTCAGCACCCTTGTAGGCAGTGAGTATCAGATCATAACCGAACAAAACGTTTTCCCTTACATTACCCCTGTATTTTTTTGCCCTTCATTTTGAATCTGTGCCCCTGGTCCATGAATTATTTGTTAATGAGAATACTTTCCCTCTGTTTACCCCATCTCCTCTTATCACCCTGTTTCTCCAGCCTAGCATTCCCGGGGCTCTTCCAGCAAACTTCAAAGGAATTTGCAGCTAATGAAGTGTGGATCCACTTAATATAGATTGTGTGCAATCCATCCTATTGTGGGAGCAGACCATTCGGCCCCTCGAACCTGTGATTTAGATCTTAATCACTCACTTTGGTTCTACAAACCCCAATTCCCTTTCTTAATAACTATCTACCACCAACTATCAGAGGCTGTAACCAACCCGTTTAATGCAGTTGGGTTTGGACGTCCTCACAGTGTTGATTCTAGGGCCATAGCAACCGGTTGCCATGACAACCCCGTCAAAGGCCGGGAGCCGCCTTTCACTCTCTGTGACGTCATCAGCGAGCAACTTCCTCTTTCCTCCTACCGACATGGCGGCGCTTGGGCGGTCTCTGTTCGGTCTCAGAAACACCTTGAAGGTCGGGGTAACCCGCGGCTTTCTGCATCCCCAGAACAAACCTGGGAGGCAGCTTGACTCGGCCCGAAACATGCTGGTGACGAAATCGGGAGCCATTTTACCCAAACCTGAAAAGGTAAGGTCGGCCCTTGGGCCGGTGAACGGTGAAGGCTTAATTGACGGCGAGCTGCACCAATCAGCGGGCAAAGAGCGGTGATTGACATGTTTCTCGGCCAGTGACGAACAGGAACGACGGAACGTCAGACTGAGTTGGTCGGTGAATGAAAATTTTTAAACTGCAGACGACGGAAAACTGAAATAAAATCGGAGACGCTCAGCAGTCGGGCGGTGTTTGATGGAAGGTCTTTCACCCCAAAACGTTTTGATGGAAGGTCTTTCACCCCCCCAAAACGTTAACTGTTTCCCTTTGCAGCAGCACACTGAGCGCTGGATGCACTCAGTGGGTCAGGCAGGGAATGGACAGTCGACATTTCGGTCGAGACCCTTCATTTGGACTCTTTCCCTTCCCACAGATGCTGCCTGACCTGCTGAGTGTTTTCAGCACTTTCTGATTTTATTTCAGTGAATGACTGCAGGCTTTGACTGCCGATTGAAGTCTATGGTTCTGATCGTTATTGTTAAGTTGTGAGCTTAATAAAAACATGGAGTCGGGATTTGGCTGTACACCTCCTGGGACTAGTTCCACCATTCAGTGAGATCATGGCTGATCTGATCTTCACCTCACCTCCAGTTTCCTATCTGAAATAAAAGTTAAAAACAAATTTTAAAAAAGCACTCGGTGGAGTTCTGTTTGTCTTTCAACCCATGCTGCCTGACCTGCTGAGTGGTTCAAGCAGTTTCTATTTTTGTTTGAGATTTCCAGCATGTACATATTTTATTTTTCATCCACCACTTTATCCATTTTCCATAATCCATGACTCCAATTATAGACCAAAAATCTATCTCCACCTTGCATATACTTAATGACATTTATTTATTTAAGGGATGTTGGTTTTGTGTTCCTGGGAGGGTGAGGTATGATCCCATGGCTTTCTGACTCCAGCTGTGCGTCTGTGTGGAAATCTGGTGAGGCAGACTGTGCTGTTTTGGTCTGCTAACATCACCTCGCGTTCATGATGTTGGCATGTGGAGTGGTTAGAATTAGAAGAGAATATGTATAAAGTTTTACTTTCCTTCCTGCAGACTTCCTTCGGTCTTGTGAAAGTCTTCATTGTGGTTATTCCTTTTCTGTACATGGGCACGTTGATCAGCAAGAGTTTTGCCTCACTGCTGGAGGAACACGACATCTTTGTCCCAGCTGATGATGACGATGATGACTAACTCAGGGTAAAGGAACATATCTGCTGACTTACTGCCTGATGCTGGAGCCAGCCTTTGGGGCAAATGTCAGATCTATACCTGCCATTTAGCTGAGTAGAGTAATCTGGATCCCAATGGACAGAGTAGATGTGGTTAAGCTGTTTCCCTTGGTGGGTGAGTCCAGGACTAGAGGGCATAATCTTAGAATTAGAGGGTACCGGTTTAAAACAGAAGTGAGGAGAAATTTCTTTAGCCAGAGGGTAGTGAAATTATGGAATTCTTTGCCATGTACAGCTGTGGAGGCCCAATCATTGGGGGTGTTTAAGGTGGAGATAGATAGGTACCTAATTAGTCAAGGTATCAAAGGAAACAGGGATAAGGCTGGAAATTGGGGCTGGATAGGAATAGTTTTAGTTTAGCTCATAGAGCAGACTCGATGGGCTGAATGGCTTGCTTCTGCTCCTTTGTTTTGTGATCTTCTGATCCAGAGACATTGAGTGGCTGCTTCTGTGAAGCCCCTTGACATGTTCTTGTACGTGACAGGTGCTACTTAAAGGTCTGCACTATGGCTTACAGCTGGTGACAGGAAACGGCAGTGGATCCTGGTGCCTCAAAATTACTCCAGGCACCCTCACTGGAAACTGAGTACAAGGACTGACTGGCAGCTCACAGCTGGTGAATTTCGTAATCCTTGTCCTTGTAGAATCGAGCTCTCATTAGGATGGCCTGCAGGATTATCTAAAGAATGAATTGCTGTCCTCGAGGACTGTTCCCTATCACTGCCGGGAGAGAGCCACCAATGTGGAAAGGCAAAATTTTACTACCCATCTTGGCTAATGGAAGCTATCTGGTCAATAGGTGGCACTCCTGCCTCTAAGTCAGAAGGTTGTAGGTTCAAATCTCACTCTAGGGCCCCTCATTATCTCAGGTCAGCGTTGACAAGTACCTTTAAACCATGGCCCAGCCTGACCTCGATGTAAAACATTCCATGGCCTATGTGAAGAGAAGCAAGAAAGTTTTCCCTGAAGCACTAACTAATATTTATCCAACATCACTGGAAATTAAAATTCAGATTATTACCTCACTGGTGTTTGTGGGAGTTTGCTGTACAGATTCAATGGAAGTTTTGTTTCCCTGTGGTCTGAGAGCTTGGTCTCATAGGTTTAAAGCAAGACTGAATTGTTTGCCATTATGAAGGGTGGGTGAGATTATCTAGTACGGGGCTACCCGCTGGGTAAGGTCAGCAAGTTTCCTTCCCTGAATGGGATTGATGAGTAAATTGGATTTTTACAATCCATCAGCTTTTAACTGATGTCAGCTTTTTAAACAGACTTCTATTTCTAAACCTGCTTCTGATCTCTTGATCATTCTCCTAGATTTCTGGTTTATTTGTCCAGGGATGTGGACCCTAAATCATTGTGTTTGGTCACTGCTAATGATCAGTGGTATCGTGTTCCACAGCTGCAGATGTTTCAGTATTGGTCTGCCCCCAGATCCCTATTCCGTCAAGTTTGCAGTGGAGAAAATTGGGCACGGGGAATAAAATCTTTAGCAGAAAGAGACAGTGAAGCTGGTATCATCCCCTCTCTCTTCTTGTTTTTCAGGTTTCTCCTCAATTCACAAGCTGGTCTCGTTTGATTGAAAACCATGGGAGTCATTAGCTGTACATATTATTCCTGTACCTAAATCACCCAAATCCCTCAGACTGAAGAAACAACTTCTCTGAAGAGGGAAACAATCAAAGTGTGGCCATACTTTGCATGCGTTGCACATAGTGTGTGTATGGGGTGGGGTTTGGTTCAAGAGGGTATGGATGGGACATTTAGCATTTATTAGACTTAGGATCACTCTCCTAAGAAAACCTTTCCTATCTTAGCTAGATTGACACTTATTTAGACAAGCACTTCTGATGTTTGAATTATATTTGTTTTATAAATCTGACTCTCTGTACTTCCAACGATACAAACCCAGGCTGGACTTCAGCTTACATAAATGTCCTGTTGCATGGTGCTGGTGTTCTGTGGATGCCTTTGAATTATAGTCCCACTATAAACAGGGGGGCATGCTGATGCAAGCAGAATTTGCCTGCTGTATATGTTGGTTGATGTAACCCAACAGTTGTCAGCACTGGGTCAGGATCGAACACTCCTCTCTAGTTGTTCAAATTTATAATCTGCAGTTTGGAATCACCGACAAAGCTGTTGGTGGTTTGGAACAGCAGAGCTTGACTTCTTATTGGTTAAGGGAAGTATAATTTACACAGTGAAACTAGTCATTTGAATCCAAGCAAATGGGAAAAGTTACTTCCTTGAAACAACACAGTAATTTAATTTCTGTAGTAATTAAACTTTAGAAGCATCAGGCAGAGTGAAATGTGATCAGCAGTGAATCATTTGGCCCAGAAATAAGAGGTACTTTAGATCATTGCAACCAGTGATATAGAGAAATCAATGTTAAGACAAATGGGATGTGATTTTGGCTGATTGTGTGCACCTGGCCTTTCGCAGTGGTGGGAAAGTGTGAGCTGTGGAATAGATACGATCTGCCTCCAGTGAGAGTACATATCTGGTGTGTAACTGAGTGCCTGCTGTTTGTTTTTTGGCTCCATATTTTGTCGATGATGTGGGACATTAAATGCTTCAGTTAAATTACCTCTGGTTTAAAGATTTGCTGGTGTGTTTTGACGGACTCCATTTCTGTCACCTGCAGCAATAAAACTGGTTGAATCTGACCGAACAACTTGTTGTTTTTCTGCTTATTACTGGACATGCTGTATTTTGACAAATGGTTTAGCAGATTTGTACGTTGTTGGCCTGAAGTTTCCTTGTCTCCCAACCCTAGGACGTTGAGGTGAATGCAGGCTAACGATGCTGCCTGGATGCTTACTGTAAACTCTGGTACACTCTCCCCAACACAATGGGCTTTTGTTTGTATCTTTCTTTTTAAACTAGTGCAGTTTCCCCCATCTAGCCTCTCAATTTTCATTTTTCTTTCCCACCACCAGCCCCATGACCATGTGTGAGTAGGTGGCTGTTTCTGAAATCCACAGACTTGCTCGGAAGCTTCTCTCCCTATCATTACCAAGAGCATTTTATTCATCCACCCCCCCCCCCCCTTCTAATCTTGTCACCTGGAGGCCTTACCTCTACAGATGTTTTATTTGGAAAGTAAAGAACTTGGATAATATCGAGAACTGGCTGAGAATACTGTATCCAGCAAAGGCTACAGGACCAGACAACGTCCCAGCTGCAGTACTGAAGACTTACACTCAGACCTATCCATGTCTGTTCCAGTGCAGTTACAATACTGGCTTCTATCAGGCAAATGTGGAAAATCGTCCAGCTATATCCTGTTCACAAAATGCACGACAATCCAGTCTAGTGACTGCCCAAGTAGTTTAAATCATTACCAAAGTGATGAAAGCCTTTGTTAACAGCGCTAGCATGTGGCACTTAGGCAATGGTCTGTTTGGGTTTCGTTTATTATTATTAATGTCACATGTACTGAGGTACAGTGAAAAACTTGTCTTGCATACTGTTCATACAGATCAATTCATTACACAGTGCATTGAAGTAGTGCAGGGTAAAACAATACAGAATGCAGAATAAAGTGTTGCAGCTAGAGAGAAAGTGCAGTACAGGCAAACAATGAGTTGCAATGTCATAACGCGATGAGGTAGATTGGAAGATGAAGAATTCATCCTTTAGCATATGAGAGGGCAATTCAAGAAGCTGATAACAGTGGGATAGATACTTTCCTTAGGCTTGGTTGTTTGTGCTCTCAAGCTTTTGTACCTTCTCACTGGCGGAAGAGGGGAGAAGAGAGTATAACCAGGGTGGGAGGGGTCCTTGATTGTGTTGACCGTTTTCCCAAGGCAACGGGACATGTAGACAGAGTCAATGGAGGAGAGGTCAGTTTGTGTGGTGGACTGGGCTGCATTAACCTCTCCTTACTTCAATCTGAGGTTCCCACCCGCTTTAAGAAGACCATGATCATCCTGGTACCTAAGAAAAACAAGGTAACGTGCCTTAATGACTACTGCTCGGTGGCTCTGACATCCACCATCATGAAGTGCTTTGAGAGGTTGGTCATGGCACGTGTTAACTCCAGTCTCCCAGACAACCTCAACCCACTGCAATTCGCCTACTGCTGAAACAGGTCTACGGCGGATGCCATCTCCCTGGCCCTACACTCAGCTCTGGAGCATCTGGACAGTAAAGACACCTACATTAGACTATTGTTTATTGACTACAGCTCTGCCTTCCATACTATAATTCCAAGCAAACTCATCACCAAACTCTGAGACCTGGAACTCAACTCCTCCGTTTGCAACTGGAACCTTGACTTCCTGACCAACAGACTGCAATCAGTGAGGATAGGCAGCAACACCTCCGGCACGATTATTCTCAACACTGGTGCCCCACAAGGCTGTGTCCTCGGCCCCTTACTCTATTGCCTATACACTCATGACTGAGTGGCCAGATTCTGCTCTAAGTTTGCAGATGATACTACCGTAGTGGGCCATATCTCAAATAATGATGAGTTGGAGTACAGGAAAGAGATAGAGAGCTTAGTGACATGGTGTCATAACAACAACTTTTCCCTCAATGTCAGCAAAACAAAAGAGCTGGTCATTGACTTCAGGAAGGGGGGTGGTGCACGTGCTCCTGTCTACATCAATGGTGCTGAGGTCGAGGGGGTTGAGAGCTCCAAGTTCCTGGGAGTGAACATCACCAATAGCCTGTCCTGGTCCACTCACATAGACGCCACGGCCAACAAACTTCACCAGTGCCTCAGGAGGCTAAAGAAATTTGGCATGTCCCCTTTAATATTCACCAACTTTTATCAATGCACCATAGAAAGCATCCTATCCGGATGCATCACAGCTTGGTATGGCAACTGCAAGAAACTGCAGAGGATTGTAGACACAGCTCAGCACATCACCGAAACCAGCCTCCCCTCCATGGACTCTGTCTACACTTCTCACTGCCTCAGTAAAGCAGCCGGAACAGTCAAAGACCCCACCCACCCCGGTCAGTCTCTTCTCCCCTCTCCCATCAGATAGAAGATACAAAAGCCTGTAAGTACGTACCACCAGGTTCAAGGATGGCTTCTATCCCACTGTTATAAGACTATTTGAACGGTTCCCTAGTATGATAAGATGGACTCTTGACTTCACAATTTACTTCGTTATGACCATGCACCTTGTTGTCAACCCGCACTGCACTTTCTCTGTAGCTGTTACACCTTATTCTGCATTCCATTACTGTTTTACCTTGTACTACTCAATGCACTGTTGTAATGAATTGATCTGTATGAACAGTATGCAAGAAATGTTTTTCACTGCACCTCAGAGCATGTGACAATAATATTCCAATTCACAACTCTGATTTCTTGCGGTCTTGGGCAGAGCACTGGCCATACCAAGCTGTGATGCATCTAGATAGGATATAATCTGTAAAAATTGGTAAGAGTCATCAGGGACATGCCCAATTGGCAGGAATTCCTGGATTTGGATCTTAATGGACCAAAAATTTGAATTCCAGAGGTGTGGTTATGAGATCAACAGTATTTGACCAAATGTGGCATCAAAGAGCCCTGGTTGTACTGAAGTCAATGGGGATCAAGAAGAAAACACTAATGGTTGGCAATATAAACTCACGGAAACAAAAAGTAGTTTTGCTTGTTGGAGATCAATCACCTCAGCCCCTGAACTGGCAAATTCCACACCAAGTTCCATGTGGACAGCACCCAAGGTCAGGATTGAATGTGATTCACTGCAGTTGCAAAGCACCACCATGCTGTGCATAATATATGAGCATTGTTGCAGGATTGATTAACTGACTGAAAGCAGAGAGGCACAGTTATCAGGTTGGCAAACTATAACTAGGGGAGTGGCAAGGGAATCAAATGGAGCCAGGTCCTCAACTATTTACATTAATGATTTACATGAAGGGACCATGTTTTCTGACAATACAAAGCTGGGTGGGACATTAAATTTCTGCCAAGGGATAGAGGCAAGTTAAGCAAAAGGGATGAAGGATAGAAAATGGACTATAATGTGGGGAATGTGAGGCCATCCACTTTAGTAGGAAGAACAGAAAAGCAGAGTAGTGTATAAATTCAGAGAGAGATTAATGAATCGTGTTCAGGGAGATCTGGCTGTCTTTGTGCAAAAACAAGAGAAACTTAGCATGCAGACACAGTAACTATTTATTGCAAGGAGGACAGGATACAAGAGTAGTGGGTAGATTTGGAGAAATGACGGGGAACAAAGCATGCAGCTTTAAAGTCATCAAGCCATACAGCACGGAAACAGGCCTTTCGGCCCACCAAGTCTGACCAATCATCAGCCACTCATTTACACTAATCCTACACCAATCCCATTTTTAAAATTCTGTCTTCTCATCAACTACCCCTGACTCTGCTGCTCATCTGCACACCAGGGCCAACTTACAGTGGCCAATTAACCCACCAACCTGCATGTCTTCAAGGTGTGGGAGGAAACTGGAGCACCCGGGGGGAAACCCACGCAGTCACAGGGTGAACGTGCAAACTCCACACAGACAGCGCCGGAGGTCAGGGTCTCTGGTTCTGCGAGGCAGCAGGTCTACTAGCTGCACCATTGTGCCACCTATTTTTTTGCTCTCTTATTTAATGATGAATGTACCTGCTGCTGAGACGAGATTCACTGGACGAATTCCCGGATTGAAGGAATTGTCTTCCAAGAAAGATTGAGCAGATTGGGTTTATACCCACTGGAGTTTAGTTTCAGGATAAACGGTCCCCCATTTAAGAGGAGGAGGAATTTCTTTTCTCAGTGGGTTATGAATCTTTGGAATTTTCTACTCCAGAGAGCCGTTACTTTGTATATTGAAGGCAGAGATAGATTTTGGGGCTACACAGTGCTGAGTAGGGAAAGTGAAGCTGACACCAAAGATCAGATCAGCCACAGTTTTACAAAAGGCAGGGCAAGTCTAAGAGGGCCAAGTCCTGCTCTTATGGAATTTGTCCTTATGGGAAAAACTCAGCAAGATGGCACTGGAGCGTGGCGTCTCGTTGCAAGCTGCTCTCTACAGTTCTACTCATTACCCTTACTATAATCTATACCAATACCAAAACAGATAGTTGAGGCACACCAGAGGTAGCATGGTGTAACATAAGGCCAAAAGTGGAGACGAGAGTTGAACTGATGTACTCTGGCGTGCAGTGCCCGGCAGTAGTGGACCACCCTTCTAGTAACCAGTCAAACAGACTGGGGCCTGGATTGATGGGAGAGCACCTGGGAACACCCGGTGCAGTAAGGAAACAGATTGGATTTATGTCCCAATAAGAAACACAACACGAGGCACCTCAAGGGAAAGACGAGGATCTCAGAAGCATAAGACTGAGCAATATGATCTATACTATGTAAAGTCGTTACAGTTCATTATTATTTTTCGAAGAGTCACGTCCCCACGGGTTGTCTATGTGGTCAGGGGGCAATGATTGTCATGCTTCCAGCCTGGGTTTCCTGCTGAAGGGAGGCATCTTCTCAATCATCAAGGTCAAAGAGATGGTTGGTGGGTGGGGTCTCCTCATGGTGGACCTAACAGTCTGAAACACCCCAGTCAATGTATACGCCTCACCCCTGGAAAATGAGTGGCTGGTGATGTCATGGCTGCTCGTTCTGGACAGTGCCTTCGACTACATCATCGATGGGGCTGGACGATCCGGCGGTGCTGACAGCAGACTGGAGAGCACCTCCAGATTCCTGATGGAGACGGTTAAAGATGCAAAGTTGTGCTATGTCTTTGGTAATCCTGCAGATGGAGCACAGCAGCAATTTACCTAGTCGAGATCGGAGGGCTCAGCATGGTCCTCGATGGACTTCATCTTCATTTCGAAGACAGTCACAGTCAGATCCACTGATATCACGCTGGCTTTCTTGTCTGATCACTGCCTCCTTCGGGCTGAGTATCCCCGACAGGAAGACCAGAAGGCAGGCAGGGGCACGTGGAAGTTGAACATAAGGCTGCTGATCCAAGCAAACATCAGGGAACTAAGAAGGGACAAGTGAGGAAGAGTGAGGCCATGCTCTTCAGCAAATGGCCTGACCAGTCCTCCATCCCCTTCAACATCACGTCTAACTACCCGAAGTTACTAGGGATCTGGTTCAGAAGGGCCAGATTGACTGGAGTGGATTGGCAAGGTTATAGGAAAACTAGGACTATGGGAGTAGTGATCATTTTTAATGACTGGTAAGAACCTGGTCATTGGGTGTGAGGTGCTCTCAGTGCTGCTGTACTTGGCGCAGGTCTGGCCCTTACCCTGCTCCTCCAACCTGGCAGAATCCTGATCCATTTTCTGTTCCATCTTGAGATCCAAGGTAACACGGGTCCGATGGGTCTTGGACAATGGGGGGAAAGCATACCCAACATCACCCTTGTCCTGATGGCCACCTTTGTGTATGTCTGCATCAAGCTGTGCATAGATCTGAAGTATTCAATAACCAAGTGTCACTCAGTGTGGAGGTTCTACCTGTCCCCAGCATTGCGGAGGATGGGCCTGGCCTCGTTGCCGTGCAATGTTCCATTCAGCTGGACCTTGTTGCACTACCTGTCCTTCATGGAAAAGTTCTTTCAGAAAAACACCTTTCACCAGAAGTCAATCAAGCAGTGGTCAGCACAGAACATCCTGTAGACACTGTGGGAGGACACAGTGGATCCTGTGGGATGGTATCCTGAGAAGACTGAATTCACCAATAAGCACCAAGACCTCGCTTGGCTGGCAGTGAGACGGGCTCTCCCTCCCTGTCAGATTCTTCCTGCATGGTCAGAGCCTCACTCTCAATACATGCTGCCCTGACGATCGCCCACCTCTCTGCGGATTGCACTTTTGCAAAGAAGGTCTCGAAAAGGATGGAAGGGTCCTTGTCAAGTTTCATCCCAAGCAGTTGCATTACGGAAGACTCTCTGATCTACAGACTGTTCCCAGGGACACACACCAAGACAAACATCAAGTGCTGCTGGAAGGTCATCAACTCAGTGAAAGAGACGCCCTTGGTCTTCCAGTATCACAAGATGTCCATAAGGGAATGCTGCTGACTGGCACGTTCTAGGCTGCAGTTCACTGTGGGATGCACTGAAGCTCAGTACAGCAAAGTCAAAGGTTTTATGGGTAAGAACAGCCATCTAAGGTACTTCTGCCACTAGACCTGGAGGGACTGTCTGGTGTAGAAGCTCTCAAACACTTGGAAGTTTGTGTCATCTCTGGATGCCATGAGTGGCAATGGTGCAGTGTATACAAACTGTGCAAAAACTATGAATGTAGAGAAAGTGATGCCCTGTTTTTTTTTATTTCTTGTATGTATTTTTATGAATAAAGTTTATTTTTGAAATAAGTCATGTCACAATTTTAACTTTTCCAGACCTTAAGGCCTCAAACTGAACAAAGGAAAATGATGAACAGCAGTGGCACAGCTGCTGCCACACAGCTCCAGTGACCCAGATTTGATCCTGACCTCCGTTGCTCTCTGTGTGGGTTTGCGCATTCTCCTGGTGGCTGCTTGGGTTTCCTTGGGTGCTCCAGTTTCCTCCCGCATCCCAGATGTGCAGATTGGTAGGTTAATTGGCCATTGTAAGTTGCTCCTAGCGTGTAGGTGAGCTGTAGATTTAGTTGGGGGGGGGGTGGGTTGGGTTGAGTTGGTGGGGAGAATGAAATGAGCTAGGGTAGGATTAGGGTAAATGGGTGGTTGATGTCTGTGTAGACTAGATGGGCTGAAGGACCTATATCTGTGCTGTATCTCTCTAATAACCATGAAAAAATGCTTTGCAAAAGCTCAAAATGTCTTTAAGAGCTTACAGCCAATGAAGTACTTAAGTGTAGGGGCTGCTACGTTGAGGAAATAATGGGAGCCAATTTGCTCACAGAAGCTGTACAAAACAGCAGTATGGGTTTAGCCAAATAATCTTATTGAAGGATAAATATTGGTGGGTTGACCAGGGTTATTGTCCCTCCTTTTCATGATTCTGCCCTGGGATCTTTTAAGTTTATTGCCTCGTCTGAGACTAAAAGCTACCAGTATAATGCTCCTTCAGTGCCACACCTAACACCACAGATTTCCCACCCTTCATAAAGGCACGACCCCACTGTGGGATTTAGCAACACTGAGGAAATCTGTGGATGCCTTGAGATCGTGGATTAGTAATGAGGGAACGATTTGCATTTATGTAGTACCCCTTAGTGAAATGTTCCACAGAATAATTGTCAAACAAGATCTGACATGGATTTACACAGGAGAATATCAAGGCAGAAGACCAAAAGTTTGGTCAAAGGATTTATGGATTGTCTTAAAGGATAAAAGGCAAAGGACGGAGACATGAGAGAAGATTCCCACGCAAGATAGGGCAATAAATTCCAGATACAACAACCTCCCTTTAAAAATAGATCAATAAATCACCAGATTTACTACTTTAGAATATCTTTATTTTACAACAGACACCTTGCCTCATTATTTACACATCATGGCCCTCATAGAATCTGGAGAGGAAATCGGTGGGTCGAGGAGTCTCCGTCTCATGGAAGTAACGCATGACGTGTGTCCGCTGCTTCCAAACTTTAATCGTTTCTTCAAGTTCCATTTTACCCTGAAAACGAAAAACCAGCAGGGCAATAAATCAGGGCAGTGTGAACGACAGAAGTTTGGGGGAACAGGAATCGGAACTACGGCTAAATCAGAAGAATGGACAATGTAAATGTCATCTGTAAGTTCAGATATAAAAGTAGAAAATGCTGGAAATACTCAGCAGGTCAAGTAAAAGAACTAAGTCAACATTTCAGGTTGATGACCTCCCTTCAGAACTGAGAAAAGTTAGAAATCAAACATGTTTAAGTTGCAGAGAAAGGCGGAGGGTTGGAGAGGACACGGGGAATGTCTGTGATGAGGTGCACACTGAAGGGCCCTCAACTCGAAACATTAACTCTTTCTCTTTCCATAGTTGCTGCCTGACCTGCATTTTGTGTTTTTATTTCTGCTTGGTTTCTGTTCATTATTAACCTACATTTTTACTTTTAATGATTTGTGAATCTGTTTGACAGGTCCCTATGCAATTTTGTTTCATTATCTTATTTCAAATTCATAATACTGAAGTATGCCTGACATGACTATATTAATTTACACACAATCCCTGCAAGTCTTTGCACCTTGTCTAAATATTCCTCAATATCAATATACACCCTGGTTTAAAGTTGTATTCTTATGCCAAATCCAAGCCACTATGTAAGTGGCCATTGGTAACCTCAGCACTGATCCTTGTGGGGCAGTGACTGCCACGCGGCTGTGGAACTACTTCAACCAGAAGCATAGAATTCGAGAGCAAACAAGTAGGCAAAACTAAAGGTGAGTGAGTATTTGTCTGGTCTGAACCTGGACAGGATAGGTCAGAGTCAAAAGCTAAGAACAATGGAGATGCAACTGACTCCAAATGAATTGGCTGCCGTTTCATGAATCTTGTACCTTAATCACCAGCATGTCGATAACTCTGGGGTCAGTGACGTGGGCATTTTTCATAAACATCTCCCGCACCTTATCGTGTCCTTGTTTGGTCGTGATATCCAGATGGAATTTCTGTACTGTAGAGGAGATACGATACCAAACATCAAACGGTGGTCAAATGCTGCAGGATTTCACCCCACACTCTGATGGCACAGAAACAAGCCATTTGGCGCAACTGACTTATGTCAGAATATATACCTTACAAAAGCTTCTTCCCAGCCTAACAAAACCTGGATACTTTCTATCATGCTTCTTCAGGGACTTGTGGCTTTACGTAACTCAATAGGTTAAACAATAGTTCTAGTTTGGTTACTGGTCAATCAGTTCAGGAAACCTGTAGAAAAATCATGCTACTGTTCAAGTGTGTCCACACCAGGCTGCCCCCACAGTGTGTGAGTCTGGCACAGAACGCAGTTACTCCACACAGGCACAACCTTGCCCCACAGAACCTCTGGCAAAAGATCTTGCTTTCAAACTGCACGCACGGGCTGGTTCAAAAAGTGTGCTGTGCATGCAGTTTCACTACGTTACAATTCTGCAAGGACGCATCACTGAACACAAGGTGCTTTGAGACGTTCTGACGCTGTGAAGGCTGCAACAGAAATCCCCACTGGCATCAGCCAAGGCTCAGCAGGAAGCATTGCCACCATGTTGGTACCGTGTGTTTAAGATCTATCCCAGAGACTGATGCACACAATTCAATGAATCAGTGAAGAACTGCACAGTGAGAGATCCATCTATTGGTTGACACCTTAAACCAATAGCCACCTTCCCTGCCAAGTGAACACAAGAGACGCGGGGCATTATTTCAAAGAAGAGATGAGATCAACCACTATCCTAGTTCCTCAAACAACACCTAGCATCATATTATTTGGTGATTGCTGTTTGTGAAACCTTGCTGTGCATAAATTGGCCCTCATGTTTTCTACATTAAGATGCAATACAAATGGGAATGTTTAAGTGTGATAAGAGGAGGTGGGGAAGAGGAGGATTTCTTGAAAAGTGTAATCAGTCTGTGTGTCTGCACCCCAAGAAAGGAAACTACTGGATCTCAACCTGGCCAACAAAGTGGGAAACTGTTACTTGAAACGGTGACTACATCAGACGTAAAGTAGAAAAGGAAATGGAAGCATAAATACGCTCAACTGGGAGGATCTGGCCAGACAATTTGGAATCAAAAATTATTGTGCGTAATGTACTGAACAATGGAAGCTGAGCTGTTCTGAGAGGCAGAATAACCACCTTCACAGAGGAGATGGTTTAGGTAGGGAGTGGACATTCCCAGTGCTTTAGCTCTGGGATGACTGAAGATAGGGAGAATAAAATTATACAAGAAAAAAAAAGGTTTATGGTAACTTGTTCCATAATACTGTTGAAAGCCCTGAGCTAAATACAGGCATTAAAGAGGGTATCAGGCAGGAAAAGCGAGGTAATAATCAGACAGACCATGATCCTGTTGAAGGGCAGAGTAGGCTCAATGGGCTGTACAGTCCTGCATCTAGCTGTTGTGTCCTTAACAGTACTTGTACCTCTCTTAGTGCTCAGGATGTGTCCCCAGGAATGAGAACACTAATGAGATCAATGCTAAAAGGGGTCAGTGTAACATTTTATATACGGAGGGAGAGGTGCGTTACTGGCAACACTGCTGTTATATAGGAGAGGTGCATTATTGACAGCATTTCTGTGATGCGATTTAAGTGCCAGAAAACTGGCAAATCCCCACCTTCTGCACAAGGTCTTGCAGCAGTGAATCACCCACAGCTCAGTGTGTAGAGTATGCCCGTGAAGGCCAAGGCGAGCAGTGCGGAGATCAGGGCCACACCTGGCCGCCACAATTAGTGCGGGGCATTACAGGGACCGATGGCACTTGCTCCATAAATTGACAGGTCACCCAGAGCCTACAGTCTCTCATCACCTCCTGTTGGATACGATGAAAGCTATGTGATCCCTGCTCTCTATTTGGCTGCATAGCTCTCCTTACCCCACAGTGGTCCAGGTAGTAGAGCAAATGCCTCACTGTTCCAGAGATTTGGATTCAATTCCAACCTCTGTTGCTGTCTGTGTGGAGTTTGCACCTTCTCCCTGTGACCACATGCCCCCCACCCCCCCCAGGTGCTCCAGTTTCCTCCCACATCCCAAAGACATGCAGGTAGGCAGATTAATTGGCTGTTGTAATTTGCCTGTAGTGTGCAGGCGAGGGGTAGAATCTGGGGGCAGTTGATAGGAATGTGGAGAGAATAAAATGGGATTAGAGTAAATGGGTGCTTGATGGTCAGTGTGAACCTGTGTGTCAGAGAGCCATTTCCTTTCTGATGGTAACAAGCTCAAGGCCAGCAACAACCAGCAAAAGCTGTGCAGCCAAACAAAGGGGCAACAGCAGCTTCCGTCATCTTCCACAGAATGAACATTTCTCTCTCAACACACACTGCCCGGCCTGCTGAGTATTTCCAGCATTTACAGATTTTAATTGCTGCTGATACAAAGCTAAATGGCAATATGGGTTGCGAGGAGAATGTGGAGGGGCTTTGAGGGATATAGACAGGCTGAATGAATGAGTGAGGGTACAGCAGATGGAATATAATCTGGAAAAATATGAGATCATCCACTTTTGATAGAGAAAAAAAATAAGGTATTGAAAGTTGGTGTTCTGATCCACAAATCACTGAAAGTGTGCAGTAAACAAATAGGAAGACCTTTATTGCAAAAGGATTTAACACAGTGAGATGTCTTACTCCAACTACATAGGGCCCTCCTAAGATCACATCTGGAACACAAGTAATGGTCTGGTCTCCCTACCAAAGGAAGGATACAGATCCTCCTCAGCTTACAAGCACTCAAGTTATATACAGCCTATACAGACAAACAAGCAGCCAGTGGCATGGATTTGCTGGCTGCTACAGGCAACCTCTCCCGTATGTTCGTGGAAGCATTTCCGATTTGTGAACTGTTTGCGTGAATGGAACCCTGCCATAACCTGGGGAAGACCTGTATACCTACCATAGGAATACAATGACTATTCACAGGATCAATTCTTGTGATGGCAGGTTTGTCATGTGATGAGAAGGAGTCGTGATCTTACCAAGAGATACCACATTTCTTAGGTCTTGACAGGGTAGAGTTGGGGATGTTGTTTCCGCTGGCTGAGGTGTCTAGAATCAGGAACCCAGTCTCAAAGCCACAGGTCAGCCTTTCAGGACTGGGATTAGAAGAAATTTCTTCCCCCAGAGTTTAGTAATTGCTTTCTTCTCCCCGATGCTGTCCGACCCACTTAGTGCTGATGACAGATGATACCAGCATAGTGGGCCGTATCTCAAACAGCGATGAGTCAGAATACAGGAAGGAGATAGAGAGCTTAGTGACATGGTGTCATGACAACAACCTTTCTCTCAATGTCAGCAAAACAAAAGAGCTAGTCATTGACTTCAGGAAAGGGGGCGGTGTACATGCACTTGTCTACATCAATGGTGCTGAAGTCAAGAGGGTTGAGAGCTTCAATTTCCTAGGAGTGAACATCACCAATAGCCTGTCCTGGTCCAACTACGTAGACGCCACGGCCAAGAAAGCTCACCAGCACCTCTACTTCCTCAGGATACTAAAGAAATTTGGTTTGTCCCCTTTGACACTCACCAACTTTTAGCGATGCACCATAGAAAGCATCCTATCTGGATGCATCATGGCTTGATGTGGCAACTACTCTGCCAGGACCGTAAGAAACTGCAGAGTTGTGGACACGGCCTAGCACGTCACAGAAACCAGCCTCCCCTCCGTGGACTCTTTCTATACTTCTCACTGCCTTGGTGAAACAGCCAGCATAATCAAAGACCCCACCCACCCAGGTGACTCCTCTCCCATCAGGCAGAAGACACAGGAGCCCGGAGGGCACATGCCACCAGGCTCAAGGACAGCTTCTATCCCACGGTGATAAGACTATTGAACAGTTCCCTTATACAATGAGATGGACTCTTGACCTCATAATTTACCTTGTTTGACCTTGCACCTTATTGTCTACCTGCAATCCACTTCCTTGTAGCTGTGACAGTTTACTCTCTATTCTGTTATTGTTTTTACCCTGTACTACCTCAATGCACTGTGTAATGAATTGATCTGTACAAATAGTATGCAAGACTAGTTTTTCACCGTACCTCAGTGACAATAATAAACCAATACCAGATTATTTGTTGCTCCAGATTCCAGTAGCTGCAGTCTCTTGTGTCAATATAACCTCCCTAGTTTTGCACTGAATCACACCATAAGATATAGGAGCAGAATTAGGCCACTCAGCCCATCAAGTCTGCTCCACCGTTCAATCACAGCTAATTTTTTTTTAAAAACCCATTCTCCCACCTTCTCCCCATTACCAGTCAAGAACTTATCAACCTCTGCCTTAGATACACCCAATGACTTGGCCTCCACAGCCCTCTGTGGCAACAAATTCGACCGATTCTCCACCCTTTGGCTGAAGAAATTCCTCCTCACCTCAGTTTTAAAGGGACATCCCTTTATTCTGAGGCTGTGCCCTCGGATCCCGGACTCTCCCACTGATGGAAGCATCCTCTCCACGTCCACTCTGTCCAGGTTATTCGATAGGTTTCAATGAGACCCCTCCCCTCTCTTCCATCAAGTACAGGTCCAAAGACATCAAACGCTCCAATAACCCGATAATATTTTTTCCCCGTTGCTGTGCCTGCAGACCAGCCTCCCGCTGCTGGATGATATCTTTGGATCCCAGGACGCCGCTGGCCCGGGATTACCCGGCCCGGGCAGCTCTGTCCAACAGGCCGGCTGCACAGTGACCACACCAGGGCTCTCGCCCCCGACCTCTCCCAGTGGCCGGCGGTAGCGCCAGGCAGGCGAGGCCGGGTCCCCGGGACCCGCAGCCAGGCGACCGGCCGCCCGCCGACCTTGACCCGGCCCCACGCAAACCGCGGTGCCGCTCCTTACTGGTGTTGGGCACCTCCCGGTACCAGGCCCGGTACAACTCCCGCACCCGCCGCTTGGCCTCCTTCTGGTCCCGGGACAGGATCGGCTTCACCACCTTGACCGAAGCCGCCACACCGCGGCCCGCCGCCGCCATCATCTCCGCTCAGAGGCAATGCCCGCCTCCCAGGCACAAATACTGGAATGTTATTGGTGCATACCCCCTGTCAATTACGTGACCACACACGGAAAACTTGCTCATCTTTGTACTGATTGGTAAATATTTACATCAATCATACGTCGTCAGAAGCTAGATCGGCCCCTTCTTTGAATTGATTGGTAAACATTTGACCCCGAGCTCCGCCGCTGCGGGCAGTCATATTATTGGTAAAATATCGGTTAATATTTTCACCAATCGCAAGTGCCGGAGCTAAATGGGGAAAAGCTCTTTGTTGATTGGCTAATATTCGCAGCAGTTTCTGGCCAATGGAATGACAGTTTCGGCGAGATTGCTCAAACCCTGCTGTCACTCAGTAAAAGGGGCGGACCCTCATCCTATCACCGAGCGGGCGGTTAGCACCCAGCGTGATGGGCAGAACGGCCGCAGCGAGCTCTCAGTGCGGCACGGAGCAAGCGAATGGAAGTTCCTTCAGCACCATTCTCGTCTGGGAGTATTTTCATTCAACACACGCAGGGTTAGGAAATATTCTCCCCAATATTCTGCAGCATTCAAACAGCAAGAAGCTGGAAATCTCAAATAAAAACAGGAAATGCTGGAAATACTCAGCAGATCGGGCAGCATCTGCGGAGAAAGAGTTTCAGGTTAACTCTTTCACGCGGACTAAAGAAAGTTAGAAATCAAGTGTGTTTTATTTTCTCCTGTTTCACGGATGTTGCCTGACCTGCTGAGTATTTAGAGCATTTTTTGGTTTTATTCAGCAGACTGCAAGATAGTAATTAATTTTACTGGAGTGTGGTGGTTTGAAATGGACACAATTGTTACTTCATTGGTACCTCCTTTAGCGAGAGCCGCAACAGCTGGATGTCTCCTTTCTTGAAGATGGTCACGATTATATCATCACTCATGTCCCTAGACTTCAGGAAGGGGAAGTTGGGAGAGCAGGACAGTTGAGGGGTCAGTGGCGGAAAGGGTGAGCAGCTTCAAGTTCCTGGGCATCAACATCTCGGAGGATCTATCCTGGGCCCAGCACATTGATGCAATCACGAAGGCACGCCAGTGGCTCTACTTCATTAGGAGTTTGAGGAGATTCAGTATGTTAGCAAAGACTCTCACAAATTTCTATAGATGTACGGTGGAGAGCATTCTGACTGGTCGCATCACTGCCTGGTATGGAGGCTCCAATGCACAGGATCACAAGAGGCTGCAGAGGGTTGTAGACTCAGCCAGCTCCACCACGGGCACAACTGTCCCCACCATCAAGGGCATCTTCGAAAGGCAGTGACTCAAGAAGGCAGCATCCATCACTGATTATCCTCATCATCTGGCACATGCCCTCTTCTCGTTACAACCATCGGGGAGGAGGTACAGGAGCCTGAAGACCCACACTCAACGATTCAGGAACAGCTTCTTCCCCTCTGCCATCAGATTTCTGAATGGTCCATGAACACTACCTTGTTATTCCTTTTTTATTGCAGTATTTATTTTTGTAATTTATAGTAATCTTTGTCGTAACCAATTAACTGGACTCTGACAACTTGCACTCATTTCTCAATCACACTTTACTTACTTGTGCACAAGGAGAACAGTCCAGTCCCTGTCACCAAACTATTCTAAAGTTTCAACAAAGAGTTGTCCTTTTAAACAGGCATTGACCAATTAAAATCTTGTGCACCTTAGAATCCTTGATCTGCATACATAAAGTACCAATCATGTTCCATTAATATAGGTGTTAATGACCAACAAAAACTAGATAAGATCTTTATTAGTCTCATGTACATTGAAACACAGTGAAATGCATTTTTTGCATAGTGTTCTGGGGGGGGGGGTGCAGCCCCCTACCATCATGTTAATGGACAATAATACCTTAGAGTTAGTAAAGTAATTGTCCAATACTAACCAATAGTTAGTGTGTGCCTTGCAATCCTTCCTTATCTTGTCTTGCTATGACCTTGGTTCCCATGCTGCACAAAGAGGAGCTCTGCTCTCCAGAACCTTGCTCAGCACAGGTGACTGCAGACTGTCTGCAAACCACCTCTGCCTGCACGCTGTCTTAACCCTCACCATGCCACATCTTCATTCCTCAAATACAATTTTTAAAGATTGTTGCCAAGTGATTTTTTTTTGCCTATTTGACTGAGAAGCCATTTTTAACAAAGGCTGTATTGAGACACAACTCACCAAAACTGTCCTGCAATTAAATGTGACGTGAGCAATCCAGGAAACCATTGGGCCATTAAATCAATTTTTCCATTTATCTTTCTTTGAATGCTTTTATTTATTATTTATGAGAATCTCAGTGGGATAAAAAGGCTGATTGACTGGGGTGTCTGGGCTGGAGGCTTCCTGTGCTCTAACTCCGCATCGGACACCTCTTCAGCTCCCCACTCAGTCTCTTTTCTTCTTCGATTAGGAGTCTCCAGATCTTCTTCAGATTTTCCAACACTTGGAGGTTTTTGGCCAGCTCTCCCTCCTGAATTATGACCCTGTAATAAACAGCAGTCCCTGATGGTCTTGGCTGTAAAAGCAGCCACTCTCCTTGACACATAACAGCCATATCAGTAAAGTCCCTAAAACAATCCCCAGTGCACCTCCATAGAAATGCAGCACCTGGACCAGTGGGTACCCATCGACCAGGTCCAGTTTACAGCTGCAGAGGGACATCCAGCCAAACCCAAACCTGACCCCCACCCACCCCTTGTACTTCACCCCATATGTCCCAGTTTGGGACAGGGCAATGATTTGTGGTAGGTCAACATACACAGATATTAACAGGACCTGGGTAGGATGAGTTGGAGCAATAGGTCACATCAGGGAGACAGAATTAACCCTGCATGGACACAACTCCCCTCAGTGATATCTGAGCCAGTCATAGCCAAAGTGACTCATTCCAACACTGAAGAATCTATTGCAAGTGAGACTCTGGGCACCACTGTCATGGGCATCACACATAATGTGCTGATAAAGTCTCGTGCTAGGACTTGTATTAAAGATGAGGAAAATATTCAACAGGTAATCTGTGGTCTAACCGGAATTAGTAAGGCTGGTAACTAGAACATTACAAACAGCAGCTTGGATCGAGGGTTAGACAAGGAGAAACTTCAGCTCCTGGGTCAGGCAACAGGTACCTTGAGCCATGAATCTGGGTCAAGGGTGAGATGACAAGTACCTCGTCCTTGCTTTCAGTGCCCCCCCCCCACCCCACAGCTAGTTATGGGAGATCTGCTCCTGGATCCAGCTGTGGCAGTAGGTGGTAATGAAGGGCAAGGCTAAAGGGGTGCCGACTATTGCTCCAGCACAACTGCAAGGACGTTTGGCTTTGATAATTATCCCAGCTGTGAGCCAATCACTGTGTACCTCTGTTTGTCTGCAATCTGATTGGCCCACTCCAGCACGTCCAGGAGGTGATTGCGGTACTTCCTGAGGACCATGGCTTTGGCCAGCTCCCGCTCCAGGTGGCTGCTCAGCTGCCAGCGAAGCGACAGCATCTGATTCTGCAGGCTCAGGTGATAGCTATACCTCGTCCTAAACATAGAGCGGAGATCTGAGCAGGGCATGGAGCAGAGGGTAGGCAGAGGGGAGGGATGGGAAGAGGAATTAGAGGGGAGGAGAGGAATTAGGAGAGAAGAGGGACAGCGGGAGGAGAAGGGGATAAGTGGGAGGGGAGGAGGTGGTGATAGGGATGAGAGGAGGGAAGTGGGTGGTAAAAGTGCTATGAATCTCCCCAAAACACTTTGCTTTTGATTCAAAACACCTCCAACACCTCACTCACTCTCCTCAATACATTGCCCTGCAACATCCCACAGGACCTCCTCCAACAACACCCCACCAACTCACCACTGTAGCTCCAAACCAACACCCCACTGCCCCTCCTCCACAACAGCCCATTCACCATCCCAATACCCTTCTCCCCAATACCAGACCTTCCCTCCTCTTTGGGAGGCAAAGGGGTTAACTATCAGGGTTCTGACTGCAACCTTCAAATCCTCACTGGCCACGGGTGAGGTGCCAGATATCTGGAGGACGGCAAGTATCAACCGTTGTTCAAGAAAAGCAGCAAGGATAAGCCATATAATTACAGGCTGGTGAGTGCAATGTCAGTGGTAGGGAATTTATTGGAAAAATTTTAAGGGACAGGATTAATCTGCATCCAGAGAGGCAGGGATTGATCAGGATAGTCAGCATGGCATTGTAAAGGAAGGTCCTGTTTGACCTGTGCCTCTTCTACCCATCACCTCTCAGCTTCTTACTTCTGCCCCCCTCCCCCTTCTCACCTGGGCTCACCTATCACCTGCCTGCATGTACTCCTCCCCCTCCCCTGACCTTATTCCACCTTCTGCCCTCTCCCTTTCCAGTCCTGATGAAGGGTCTCAGCCCGAAACATCGACTGTTTATTTCCCTCCATAGATGCTGCCTGACCTGCTGAGCTCCTCCAGCATTGTGTGTGTTGACTAATTAGGTTGAATTTTTAAAGGATCTCAGTGGTTAAGATAGTGTGGTTGATGTAGTCCATGTGACTATCAGTGAAACCTTTGACAAGGTCCCACATAGGAGACTAGTCCAAAAGGGCCATGTGATCCAGGTAATGCAGTATATTGGAACTGAAATTGGTTTGTGGATGGGAGGCAGATGTTGAAGATGGAGGGTGATGATTGGTGCTGGGACCCTCACTGTTTATTATAGGCACTAACAATCCAGATGTGAGCAGAATTGGTATCAGTAAGTTTGCAGGTGGTGGTGTTGGCAGTGAAGGTAGTCATGGGCTCCAGAACAATATTGATGTTTGGCAGGATGGGGAAAATAGCAAATGGAATTGAATTATGAAAAAAAGTGAGGTGATGCATTTTGGGAGTGCTCATAGGGCTAAGATAAGAACAATGAATGGTTAGACCCCAGTCAAAACTGAGGGACAGAGGAACCTTGGTGTACATGTTTGAGGATTCCTAAAAGTAACAGCATAGTTGGATATGGGTGATACAGCTTCATGAGCTGGGGCAGAGAATACAAGAGTGAGGTGGTTATGGTACAACTATACAAAGCATCCGTATTCCAGCTGTGGCCGGACTAAAGTTCTGGTTGTCACATGATAGAAAGGACATGACAGCACTGGAGAGGGCGCAGAGCAGATTCACCAGGATGTGGCCCAGGATGGAGCTTTTTTTTAAGTTATGAGGAGAGACTGGATAAGCTGTATTTGGTTTCCTGGGAGTAGAAAAGGCTGAGAGGGGACCTGATAGAGGTATACAAATTTATGAGTATTGATAGTAACTTCACCTCTCTGTTGAGGCGTCTATAAGCAGAGGGTAAGGGGAAGGAGATTTAAAGAGGATTTTGGGATGGGTGGTGTGGAACACACTGCCCAAGGGACATGGGGAGATGGACGCAGCTACTCACACAGTGAAGATCTAGACAAGCACTGGAATCGCCGTGGCATAGATGGCTGTGGGTCTAGGACTGGAAAATGGGATTGGTGTGGATGGGTACTTGATGGCTGACACAGCAGGCCCAGTTCTATGAGTGTGGCTTTATGCTAGCCCAGTACCCACTACAGCCATGGCACAGCAATGGAGCAGTGAGTGCTTGAGACAACAGAAGGGGTCCCAATCGGCCTGATTGCTCTGATCTGGATGGCATTGAGAATTGCAAAGAATTAACTGTACAGAAACAAGCTGTCAGGCCCTGATGCTCGCTGCCTTTATCGATTGCCCAGCCCACTGCATCTACCCTTTCTGCACCCTCCTCCCCTGTGCTCTCCCTTACAGGCATCAACTGCTCAAACGTGGTATTACCACCTCTCTGGGTAAGTTCTATCCTGAATCTATTGGTATCTATATTTAATACTTCTCGAGTGGAACCATCTTTCTACATCTTGGTAGATCACCTCTCACCTTCTCTACAGAAGAGAGCCCCAGCCTGTTCAGCCTCCTGAGGGATACAATCTCTCAGTATGGTGATCATCTAAATCTGTCCTGAACTCTCCCCAGCCCTTTTTGTAATGTGTACACTAGTTGTGGTCTAACCAAGACTCTGTACATTTAACATCATTTCATAGAATTCTAGAAGTTTAGAGCAAAAAGAAGCCACTCAGCCCATCATATCCATGCCAGCCAAACATAATCCCATTTGCCACCCTGCAGGTCACAGCTCTTCCAAATACCTTCCACATGGGGTACGAGTTTCTGCCTCCACCACCTTCTAAGCAGTGGGTTCCAGATCCTTCCCTCTTCATTGAGTGAATTGACTTTTTTCTTCAACTCATCTTTTTTAGATCTATTACCAAACCTCTGCCCCTTATATCCTGACTTCTGAGGTGTTTTTGCTTTCAAGTACCAGCTTCTGTCTCTTCACCTCTCCGCTGCCTCTTGCATGACCGACATGTATACTGAATGAAGAGAGGTTTGTCCAAACCAGTGGGAAGATCAAGACCACTCTTATTACTACAAACAAACGTTTAAGCACCATTCCATCTCTGTCCCATGCAACAACACTAATCTAAGCAAGACTGTTCACAGCCTCAGTGCTGTACCTGAACCTATGACCCACTTCCAGCCACATTCTCACCACCTGCAGCCAATACCGTCACCATAACATTGCCCAACTCTGACCCTGCTTCAGCCAATCTCCTGGCCAGACCCACATTGAAACAGCAATCATTTACCCTTCATTGTCCCATCACAGCCCTGATCAACCTCCCATAGAATCAAGGGGTTATCTAGACATACAGCGATGGGAAACAGGACCCGAGTCCATGCCAACCATCAACCACCCATTTACACTAATCCTGCATTATTCCTTTTTTTTTGTTCATCTCACATCCTCATCAACTCCCCCCAGATTCTCCCCCTCACCTACGCACTAGGGGCAATTTACAGCAGCCAATTAACCTTCCAACCTGCACATGGAAGGAAACCCACATGGTCACAGGATAAACATGCAAACTCCAGACAGACAGCACAGGAGGTCAGGATTGAATCCGGGTCTCCGGCACAGTGAGGCGGTGGCTCTACCAGCTGCGTCACTCTGCTGCCCCACTCTGCTGCCCATTACTATAACCAAATCTCTAGAGCCTATATTCTAACCCACAGAGTCTCATTCACCCACCTGCAAGCTCACAGACCCACTTTTGGCTCTTGGTTGAGAAAAACTTGTCCTTTCCCATCTCTGTAACCTTGTCACTAGACAATCCTCTCCAGTAACTGTGCTCCAGTTCTGGCCTCATGACATCACTGAACTACCCCTCCACCCTTAGGGTCACGGTTGTGTGGCGGTTAGCGTAATGCTGTTACAGCGCCAGTGACCCGGGTTCAATTCCCACTGTCGGTAAGGAGTTTGTATGTTTTCCCTGTGTCTGCATGGGTTTCCTCCGGATGCTCCGGTTTCCTCCCACATTCCAAAGACGTATGGGTTAGGAAGTTGTGGGCATGTTATATTGGTGCCGGCAGCGTGGTGACACTTGCGGGCTGCTCCCAGAACATTCTACACAAAAGATGCATTTGACTGTGTGTTTCGATGTACATGTGACTAATAAAGATATCTTATCCCATTTTCACCTTGAGAGGCCTCTCCCTCCCTATCCTGCAATTACCAACCTCTGAGCAAGCTTATAGTCATCTCCTGATATCTCCTTGTGTCACAGTTTGGTTGACCTATTTCACTGTATTAAAAGTGGCTTTTTCAAATTAAGTTCCTCTCTCACTTACTAGAAAAGAGAGCAAGCTCCCTCCAACAGTGAGGTGATAAAAAGCTGGTCTGTTTCTGTGCTATAGGTTGAGGGTCTGGGACACCAAGGGTGACTCTTGCCTTCTCTCAGGTCATGCTGTGGGACCTTTGAGTGAAAGATGGCACCTCTGACAGTACAGCACTCCCTCAGTACTGGCCTGGACTATGGGACTCTGTGATCCACAACACCTCACCCTGCCCCTTCGCCCGTTACCTGCACACCTCCCAGACTCCCAGCGGCATTTTCAAATCCAGTTGGGCTACGGCTTCAAACTCCGCCACCCGCTCGTTGAGGCAGTCTATTGCCCAGCCCAAGTAAGCTGCCAACGCCCCGAAGCACAGACCTCTCCCCAGGAAGGTGAACAAGCAGCGAAAACACTTCAGCAGGAGCCTGACGGAGGGGATAGCCATCAGCCTCTCACAGCTCCTGACGGTCCACATATAAAACACCTCATCCACAGCCAGGCCTAGTCGGTCGATCTTCTGAAGCTGCTCCAGCATCTCCCCCCGTCCCACCGCACTGCAAGTGACCAATGCTCCAGCTCGGATCACTCCCCACCTGCCCTCATCCCCCTGTACCCACACTCAACCACTGCACAGGCTGCCCAAAAGGTGCCAACAGGGACCAGCTGACACCCACAGCTGCCTTTCCCCAAGTCTGCACACACTGTTTGCTTCTGAAAGAGAAGGTTCTAGAATGGAATGGTACAAATATAGGAAAGAAAACAGGTCAAGGGAGAAGGCAGAGGTTGTAGAGAACAAGGGGAAGAGCAGTGCTCTGGAACCAGAAGGGGCAGGATGTGATTGGGCACCCGAAAGGGTCCTCCATGGGCTGCAACACCAGCAGGAGACCGAGTTTAACAACAGAGCCACCGTCACCTGCTTAAAGAGAGAGTTTAGTGGAAAACATGAGCCAGGAAGGACCAGAAGCAGCAAGCTGATAAAGAAACACATTTCAGTAGCAGCCATTTCCACTCAGCCCGACTAACCCTTTCCACACAGCATCAGCAGACACTCGGAATCACAGGCCGCCATGCCTTCGAAGTGGCTGGAAGCCAACGTGACGATAGGCGCAGGCAGTGAGTGACTGAAGGTTGATGTCGGGGAGTCACATCCGGACACAGCGACGATCCAGGGGAGGGAGGGTATCAGTGGCACGCCAAGAACACAAGCCCACAACGCAGCCGGTCGCAACAAACACAGGAACAGGAGTCGTTCTGGCAAGCAACTTTATTTGAGGAATGACAAAAGCAGTCATGCCTGGTGTGACTACTTCCTTTCTTCATCAAGGTCAGGACGCCCGGATGCAGCAAGTTCCGTGCTGGGCTCTCCTGCTGTGACTTGGTTTACTGTTCAGCTTGGTGACTAGTCACCCTCTCCAGTAACTTGGCCGGGATGGGGGAACGGTTAGGGCAGTGGTTGGGTATCAGAGGCATCCGGAACAGCCACTCACACGGGCATCACAGTGGGGGAGGGGGCTCTCTTGGGCTGGGCAGCAGCCATCACTTGATGCGGTACAGCACCTTGCGCTGCATTCGATGCTGGATCTCCCCGCGACGCATCATCAGCTGAAGGACCTTGTAGATGGCGTGCTCTGGGTATTTCTGTGTGGGGCAGAACATGACACTCAGTGTGGGGAGGTAGGGGGTGAGATCGGAGCCTGTGGGCTACATCGGTGCGGCTCTTGGCCGGAAAACAAATCAGTACCCATGGAGACACAAGAGACTGCAGATGCTGGAAAATCGGGAGCAACACAGGAAATGCTGGAGGAACTCAGCGGGTCAGGCAGCATCTATGGAGGGAAGTGGACAGTCGTTGTTTCAGGAAACCCAAAACATTGACTGTCCATTTCCCTCCATAGATGCTGACTGACCCGCTGAGTTCCTCCAGCATTTCCTGTGTTGCCCCAGTAACCACGGAGGTGCCTTGCCCTGTCAGCTGGGGCTCAGGTAGGGCCAGTCCCTTCAATGAATGCAGCAGCTCTTCTCCAGCAGAGGTACACCCCCCCCCGGTCCTCACAAACCATGGGACATGCGATGGAACAGCACATTTCACGCCCGTTTCTGTGATGCTGCACATGTCTCACTGCTTCCCGTGTCATGCACAGGGGAACTCCATCACGATTCCAGAGCTGGGTGACCTACTGTAATGAGGAAACCAATCCCACCAGCTCAGAGACCCAACAAACATCTCAGTTGAAACCGAGAGCTCACCACCGTCAGAGTGCGGAGTAACAGCTGAGCAACAGCCGACTCTGGTCTGATGGATCTGCAGGCTCCCTCTGCACACCAGGGCTTCCCTTGCCTCATTGGGGTTGGCTTTAAGCTCGCCAACAGACAGATCACCATGATCGGCCAACAACTCCATCAACTCTCAGGTCTGCACTGTGGTCCCCACACCACCCAGCACCCTGCTGCCCTGTGTCCGGGGGGGGGATCTCAGCCCAGCCCCAAACCCCCCAAAGGAAGGGGATCCGCCCTGCCAGCTTAACCAGGATGAACAAGGTTAACCAGCTTCACCTTGTTGCAGCTACGTAGGACCCTGGTCAGACCCCACTTGGAGTACTGTGCTCAGTTCTGGCCAACTCACTACAGGAAGCATGTGGAAGCCATAGAAAGGGTGCAGAGGAGATTTACAAGGACGCGGCCTGGATTGCGGAGCATGCCTTATGAAAGCAGTTTGAGGGAACTTGGCCTTTTCTCCTTGGAGCGACAGGAGGATGAGGGGAGACCTGATAGAGGTGTATAAGATGATGAGAGGCGTTGATCGGGTAGATAGTCAGAGGCTTTTCCCCAGGGCTGAAATGGTTGCCACAAGAGGACATAGGTTTAAGGTGCTGGGGAGTAGGTATAGAGGGGATGTCAGGGGTAAGTTTTTTTACTCAGAGAGTGGTGAGTGTGTGGAACGGGCTGCTGGCAACGGTGGTGAAGGCGGATATGATAGGGTCTTTTAAGAGACTTTCGGATAGGTACATGGAGCTGAGAAAAATAGAGGGCTATGGGTAAGCCTAGTAATTTCTAAGATAGGGACATGTTCGGCACAGCTTTGTGGGCTGAAGGGCCTGAATTGTGCTGTAGGTTTTGAATGTTTTCTAACCCCCCTCCAGAAACAGCAGCCGACTCCCGCCCCAGTCTCCAGCCCACCAGTGTGGACCGTAGCTCAGCTGTGCCCAGGCTGTGAGCAGCCCAGACCTCACTCCCCTCCTCACAGCATGATCAGCAGAGAGGGAGAGGCCATTTGGCCCCTCGGCCCAGCGCTGGGCTCTGTGCGAGTACACCCACCTGCTTCAGGAAATCCTGGACAATGCTGTGCTCGGACACCTGCGACCCGATGGCAAAGCGACGCTTCAGTTGCTTCTCGATGCGGGACAGCATCTCCTGGTCCTCGGCCGTGGTGAAGCCCTCCACTCCTGCATGTGACAGCAGACCACGTTGGAGCACCACCGTCACCTCCCGCGCTCCAGCCGCCCCTCATCCTCCTCCCAACTGCAGAGCTCCAGTTCAATCCACTAACTCACTGGGAGACCCTGTTCTTGCCCAACCCTGTGGTCCCATCCCTGGGTGTTACTCTGGCTAGAGGTCTGTTCTGCAGGAATCAGTGCTGGGACCTCTGTTGTTTGTGATATAAATGACTTGGATGGGTGGGGACAACACAAAAATTGGAGGAGTTGTGGACAGTGGAGAAGGTTGTGAAAAATATACAGCAGGATATAGACCAGGGTGGAGAAATGGCAGATGGGAGTTTAATCTGGGCAAGTGTGAGGTGTTGCACTTTAGGAGGTCAAATGTAGGGGGAAAGTCTACAGTAAATGGCAAGATCCTTAACAACATTTACATACAGAGGGATCTTGGGGCCCAAGTTCATTGCTCACTGAAAGTGGCCACACAAGAAGAAAGGGTGGTAAAGCAGGCGTATGGCATGCTTCCCTTCATTGGTCGGGGCATTGGGTATAAGCGTCAGGAAGTCACGTTGCAACTGTACAAAACTTTGGACGCACTTAAGAGTATTGTGTGCAGTTCTGGTTGCCCCATTACAGGAAGGATGTGGAGGCTTTGGAGAGGGTACAGAAGAGGTTTACCAGGATGCTGCCTGGATTAGAGGGTATGAGCTACAAGGAGAGGTTGGACAAACTTGGGTTGTTTTCCCCAGAAGTAGTTCATAAAATTATGAGATGCATACAGAGGCTAGACAGTCAGAATCTTTCTCCCAGGGTAGAAATGTCAAATACCAGAAGGTATGCATTTAAAGCAATGGAGGAAAATTTAAGGGTGATGTGTGGGGCAAGTTTTGTTTTAAAACACACAGAGAGTGGTGGGTGCCTGGAATGGGCTGCCAGGGGTAGTGGTGGAAGCAGATATGATAGACATGAATAAGCAGGAAATGGAAGGATGTGGATTACATGCAGACAGAAGAGATTACACTCAATGATTCAGGAGCAGCTTCTTCCCCTCCACCATCAGATTTCTGAACGGCCCATGAACCCAACTTCATTATTCCTATTGTTTTTGCACTATTTTGTAATTGATAGTAATTTTATGTCTTTGCACTGTACTGCTGCCACAAAACAACAAATCTCGTGACATACAATTCAGTGAAAATAAACCTGATTGCGATTCTAATTTGGCATCGTGTTCGGCACAGACATTGTGGGCCGAAGGGCCTGTTCCTGTGCTGTTCCATGCAATCTTCAGTGACCTCCCATTACTTCCTCCCAACACCATGGCCCTGCAACCACCACATGAAACAGCACAGGTCAAGCTCACTGGTAACCACACACAGCTGGCCGAGGGTACCAAGCCCAGCTCTCACCCACCAGCACCCACTCACCAGCCAGACTGCCTGACAGCGCTGCGTCCAGCGTGGAGACCTGGAAAAGCCGCAGCGCCTCCTCCACATCCCGCTCTGTGGCAAACGGCTGCAGCTTCATCTTCGCCAGTGATTCAGAGGTCCGAACGATGGCTTCCAACTGCCTGGGGTGGGGTAGAGAGGAGAGGAGAGTGGTGGGTGCGGGAGGAGTGTAGTGAGCAGTACAATGTGTCAGGAGTTGCACCACCAGCCCTGGGCCCACCCCCTCTGCTGACCTGACGGTGATGGGGATACTGCTGGTGCGGTCACTCTCTCGCTCGTGTTCTCGCGCTCCACTGCGCATCAGGATGTACTTGTTCTTCAGCTTCTCTGCAGCCTCGGCCGAGAGTCTTGGCCCACACTTCCTGTTGGAGAAAGGGCGGATTGGGGACGGTGAACCTCGCCAGCACTTCTCCCCGACAGCCCCACCACAGAGGCCCAACCCCCAGTGATTGACCCACCCATCTAGGTAGACAGCAGTACCAAGCCATTTGCCCACAAAGGGCACCACATTGTCTGATCCACGGCATCACAGTGGCATTCACAGGGAGACCCTGAGCAGGAGTCACTGCTACAGGCCCCAAACTCCATAAGATATAGAAGCAGGATTAGGCCATTTGGCCCATCGAGTCTGCTCCGCCATTCAATCGTGGCTGATTTTTTTCAACCCCCATTCTTCCACCTTCTCCCTTAACCCCCCCTTACGAACCAAGAACCTATCTCTGCCTTAAATACACCCAATGACTTGGCCTCCACAGCCCTCTGTGGCAACAAATCCCACAGATTCACTACCCTCTAGCTGAAGAAATTCCTCCTCATCTCAGTTCTAAAAGGTTGTCCCTTTATTTCTGAGGTTGTGCCCTCAGATCCAAGACTCTCCTACTGATGGAAACATCCTCTACATGTCCACATTATCCCGGCCTTTCAGTATCTGGTAGGTTATAATGAGATCACCCCTCATCCTTCTGAATTCCATCGAGTACAGGCCCAGATATATCAAAAGCTCTTCATAAGCCTTTAATTCCCAGGATCATTCCTGTGAACCTCCTCTGGACCCTCTCCAGGGCCAGCACATTTTTCCTTGGATACAGGGCCCAAAATTGCTCACAATACTCTGAAGTCTTGCTGATCTGTGCGACCATGCAGGCACGGTACCGGGCACAGAGTAACCCCCCACCCTCCCTGCATCCAGCACGTATGATGGTCCCTCACTCACGAGCGGCAGTAAGCGATGTATCTCTTCAACTTGTTGAGCTCGATCTCTCCCTCCACGGCGTGTGTCTGCGTCAGGGCACTTAGGTGCACGTTCATCACATGCTTGGCCAGTACCTGGCGGGGGGGGGCAGAGGGCAAAGTGAGGCCGAGACAGCACAAGGGAATGAAAAGCCAGCTTGATTGATCTGGGCAGCTGGGCACCACAGAGCAGGGCACCGGTTATTGCTGCCCTGCCCCAGGGTTGACCAGGACTCCCAAAATCAGACAGGTGTGAGGGGAAGGGTCAGGGGTCCAGACTGGCACCATTCTCTCCTCCCTGAACAGTATTCGTGAAGCAGCGGAGGTTTTTTTGACAACACCTCATTGACACCACAAAACGATGCATCTAGTAACTGTCAAACTGCTGTCTGTGGGAGCTTGCTGTGTGTAACTCAGCTGCATTGTTTCCTGCACTGATCCAGCAATCACAGTACAAAAGGTACTTCACTGGGTGCAAGTCTCCGAGTCCCAATGGCAAGTTACTGGAAGAAGCTAATGAGGCCAACCCCACTCCAGGGGTTGTTAGCAATGAGCTTCAGGCCAATCCAGACACTGCCTGTCCCCAGCAGTTTAATTACATGCAGCACGCAGCAAATGTTCATCAAAGTTACAGGACAGCTTCGGCTCCCAAATGGCATTGAGTAGTTATCCTATGTAACGTGGGCTCATGAGGCGGGTGGCTGGGGAGAAGTTTAAGCCGAGTAGGATCCTTGGACAGAAATGGGCAGTCCATCACAGTTGGGACATCCCAGCAATGTTGACTGAGTGGGCACTGTGACCCAAGCCTCAACAAGGAGATTGCAGGGAGCAGACTCTGCCCTCCAGGCTGATACCCGCACAAGACTCTTGCTCCAATTGCAGCTGGAATCAGACAACTGGAAGCGCTGATATTTAAGAAAAAGAGGGAATAATGGAGAATATCAGCTTTTGAAAAAAATGTTGCATCCATCAATGAGGATGTGGTTAATGGAGCATAAATGATTAGACAATCAACATGGCTTAAACAAGGGAGTATCTTATGTTTTAAGAGGATGCAACTAGCAGAGTAGATAAGGGGGACCCAGTGGATGCAGTATATCTAGACTTCTTAAAAGGGCATTTGAAAAGCTACCCCATAAACCAGTTGTTACAGAAAATTAGAGCAAGGTGGGGAAGCCATATTAACATCAATAGAGGATTGGCAAAATGACTAAAAGACAGTAACAGACTAAGTCTAACACAGGGGAAACGAGCTTACACGCTTCATAAGGAAGAACAATAAAAAAAACTTTAAACAGTAAGAAACAAGTAAATATTGGTGTAAAGGATTGTGCTTCACAAGCACAGAAGATAACCACGCAGGTACACTGAGTGACTGGGATGGTATCTGATATGTTGGCCTGCAGTTCAAGGGGTTCTGGTGAAAGGCCATGGACTATGAACGTCTCTCCGCAAGCACTGCCTGTTCACTGAACACGTCCAGCATTTTCTGTTGGCTTGCAAAAGCAATGAGTGCATAAGCCCTGCTGAGTGTATAGGACCCTGGGGAGACCTTCCATAGAGTATTCTGTGCAGTTTCTGTGTCCATACCTAAAGGAGGATCCACCGGCAAAGTCAATTCAGTGTAAATTCACTACAATACCGATTCCAGGGATGGGGGAAGGAGGGGATTTATTTGACACAGAAAAGTGGAATAAGATCATCCTACAATGACTGGTTTACCAAATGAGAGATTAATTACAATTGGCTACAAGAATCTGAGGGGCTGACACGAGGAGGCTGTTCTCTCCTGGTAGAGATTCCAGAAATGGGGTCATCATCTCAAGATGGGGGAAGAGCTTTCTATATGCAGATGGCTGCAAAGCTCTGAAATTCCATGTCAGAGAGCTCAGTATATGCAAGGCAGAGGTCAATAGGTTTTTGGACATTAAAGAAATTGGAAGCAATGATTTTCAGAAGGACAAGGAACATGGAACAGGCACGATACTATTTGATAGGTGAACAGGCTACAAGGGCCGAATGGCCTGCTCCCATTTCATAGCAGGATCGAAACTGAAGCCTTTTCAGGCTGAAGTTCCCACCCTAACTGAGGGGACTGTCTCGAGTGGAGACCGGTGGCTCCACACTCCATCCCCACCCACCCAACACTCACCACGTCTCTCTCCTCATTGTGCTCATCCTTCACGATGAAGATCATGTCAAACCGGGACAGGATGGTTGGCATGAAGTCGATGTTCTCCTCTCCTTTGGTGTCATCCCATCGCCCGAAGACTGAGTTTGCTGCAGCCAGCACAGAGCAGCGGGAGTTCAGGGTAGTTGTGATCCCAGCCTGCGCAGGGAAAACATTCCAGTCAATTTCCCAGCAACAAATAAACTCAGACCAACCCCAGATGTTCAAGATAAGGCTCCCCAGCAAATATCAATCTCCTCCTCTGCTGGACTGCCTCCAGGCCCATTGTAGCCACTGCAAAAATCTCCACACCCTACAGTAACCATGGCAATCCTCCCCAGGGCCCAGACAAAACTCACCAGCCTATGGTAACCACCGTAAACCAACTCCTTGGCCTAGTGACCATGGCAACCTTCCCCAAACCTAAAATCCAGGCAGCCCTCTCCCAAGAATACTGTAATAGTTGCCTTCTCTTCAGCCAGTGACCAAAATGGCAAGCCAGGTTTTGCACCAGGCCTGTCAATTGCAAAAGACCATATGACCAATTAAGCTGAACACAGAAACCCACCCCGCCCTTGGCTCAGTGGGCATGATGTCACCTCTATGTACTCAAACCCTCTGTCCTATTTATCCGGCAAATTCCCTCTTATAGAAAGCCACTTCGGCCCCTGAGCTTGCTTCACTATTCAGTACTGATCGTGGCTAATCTGATCTTTGGCCTCAACTCCCTCTTTCTGCAATGACTCAGCACCCATACCTCTGAAATACATCGTACAAAAGTTCACAATTCTCTGGTCCGAATACAAAATTCTCTATGGATTGCTTGTATACGAGTTTAAATCTCAAGTTTTAGTCTTCAGTTTGTCACTCTCAAATCCACTGTTAAATTGTTTTATGACCACTCTTCATCCTTCCACAGAGATTTACCATGAGATGACTAATTAATCCCACCTCAGTGAACAAAGTCAGATCTACAATAGGTCACTTACATACAGGTTTCTTTATGTAGCAACAGAAGCAGATCCCTATAATATCATGGCCAATCTTTTACCTCAGAACCACTTTCCTGCACAAACCACACATCCCGATTCCCCTTGAACCCAGATCTCTGTCCTGTATGCCTGAACCACCATAGCCCTCTTGGACAGATTTCCAAGGATGTACTATCTTCCACTGAAGACATTTCTTTCCACTTCTATCTTGAACGACTGATCCCTTAATTTGAGTTTGTGACCACCCCTGGTTTTAGATACTCCAGCCAAGAGAGAGATCATCCTATATCTACCCAATCAACCCCCACAAGAATTCTGTGCGGTTCAATGGGATCACCTCTCAGTCCCCTAAACTCCAGTCAGTATAGCACAGGGTGCTTAATCTCTTCTTCTATGATAAACTCCAACCCAGGAACCAATCCAGTGAACCTTCACTGCACATTTTTTTGATCCTTCAGAATCCATTTGTTAAACATTTCAAATTAATCTTGGAATTTAAAATTTGGAAAACAGGTATAATGCCGTCCCTCACCCCACTCAGTACCACCATTTGCCTAATTATTTTTATGTCCCTCACCTTTAACTCCTCCCTGTAAAACCCTGTCTCTAAAACCTTGACTCCTACTCCCCCTTTACCTTCCCAGACCAAGTTGTTCCCCTTTACCCTTCCCCATAACTACCCTACACTTTAAATGGGCTCTCAAACATAATCCACAAATCCATTCTTGAGGCTACCTTTCCTAATTTAGTTTGCCCAGACTGAAATCCCCACTGAATATTGCATTACCTCTACTGAATGCCTCAATTATTTCTTTAATGACAGTCAGCCTGACTGCATACTGTTAGTGGGCCCATATATTACTACCACCTGTATGTATGAAGCTTATTATTTCCTCATCTCCAGTCAAACCAGTTGTACTCCGGATCTCTCATTACTACCCCATTTTCCCCATTCTACCTAATGGTCACCTGAATTCACTCCTCAATTAGCATTAACTCTCTGGTGTGCGAAGAATAAAACAGCCATGGATGCCACCTCAAGATTCACACCTCTTCTCTTGGTCAGCTCCAGTCCAGTAACTGTAGGCCAGTCCCCAGACACTCTGGACTGACACCCCTCCTCACCTTGGCAATGGAGATTGTCTGCTGCTCCATGGCTTCGTGAATTGCCACTCGGTCATCTTCTCGCATCTGGGGAGACAGAACGAAACCAGTCAGCAAAACACTGGGAAATGAACCGTGAACTGGAATCATTGGACCCAACGGGCTACAGTCTGGCAAATTCTCTTCTCCATTCATGGGATGTGGGCAGTATTGAAGCCCAGCACCTGCTGTCCCTCCCCAACTGGCCTCGGGAAGGCGTGTCACGGAGCTTCTTCAACCCCTGCTGTCCCTACTGTGAATGGTTACAATGGTTGAAATTCACCGACCATCTGCGTAACTGATGGAATTATTAATCACAACCATCAATCAAACTCCCTCAGTTAGTTGACACTGGACCCATACACCACACAGGCAACTGGAGGACAAACGAAGGGCGGATAGGCCCAAACTACAAGCTCCCCCAGCCCCCCACCACCACCAATCCATCCCACTCACCTGCCTCATGCGTTGGTGTTATTTCCTGGAGGAAATCTAACCCTCATTAACAGCTTCCACTCTCCCTGGGAATTAACCCAGCAGTTAATGGCCCGGATCTTGCTCATTCTTCAACCAGTGATTCCATGAAGAATCACCGGTTCCAGCACTGTGGGGCTCAGCACACACTTTGTGCCACGGAAGTCAGGAGCCCACCCAAGGTGAGATGACATGCACCTGACCTCCCGCTCAGCTCTACACCAGCACAGCCCCATTTACTTCAATAACTGTGACTCTAAAGGCAAGTATCTTTGTTTGTTCTCCCAATTTCACTAATATTCATCGTTTTAATTAATATATCAGTTAAAAGATAGGTTTTTAAAAAAAAATTAGCACTGACCTATTTTCTTAAATCTCTTTCAACTGGTCACTGATTATAAAGGACATTTTAGGAAAAGTGGAAAAGGAACAGTTTATTAAAAGACCTGCGTAGTGTGGGCAGGGCCTCAGGATCTGCAGTCACTGCTCACAGACTGCTTCACTGTATAGCCTACCACTCGATCTGTCCTGCAGGTCGCAAAAGGTTAGTGCAGGATCAACGCAAGCTGTGGGTTGGGTTGAATGTCTTCTGGCCGCTTGGAGACAAGCGAAGCTGTGGCTGTCCTGTGGAAGTCAGGCAATGGATCCCCAGGCCCCTCTCCTGGGCTGCTGTGATGGCCTGTGCTGACAAAGGTCACTTCAACTGCTTCTTAAAATGGTGCAACTGGTCCAGAGACGGTGAAGCAAGTGCCTCTGGTCTGGAATAACTCATCAATAGCTAGCCCTGGTCTCCCCAACCAACAGTACTGTGGCAGTACCTTCAGAGGAATCGTAACAGTCCAAGGGTAATTTTTCGCTTCAACAGTTCAAGTGCATCCCAAAGGCAAATAGGGATAGGCAATAAATGCTGGTCCTGCCAGCCATCCACAATCTGGACAACTAAATAAATAGAAAAGCTTAAGTCAGTAGCTTTGGTCCAGTCGACTCTGGCCTACAGTCAGCCTGCTTGCCACTTCAAGAACCTCACGCAGATCATCACACTGATCTTCCGCTAGTGCAACGTTGATGGTTTATTTTTTTTACCTTGTCAAATTCATCAATACAGACAACACCTCCATCAGCCAGAACCATGGCCCCGCCCTCCATGATGAAATTCCGAGAGGATGGATCTCGCATGACGGACGCAGTCAGTCCAGCCGCGCTGCTCCCCTTCCCAGAGGTGTACACCTTCAACGGGACAAAGAGAGGTCCGTTAGAAGAGAAACGGCCATGGCAACCACTCACTGTTTCCCTCATACCCCACTACACTGCAACCTTCAAGACACCAGCCAAACGTGGGAGAGGGCAACGCAGGCACAGCTGCCCCTGGGTTTTAAGGGCTAACCAACCATGTGGTTCTGGAGTTGAGGAGAGATCTGACTAGATAGGGGTTGAAGGTCCACACCCGTACCACCCCACTCACTTGACCCAGTGCCAGCTCATAAAATACCTGATTTATTGAATCTACTGACCAAACATATCATGCCCACCGGAAGTAACTTAAGCATCTGCAGTTGATTCCCAGGTGATACAGGACACAGTGATGCCTCCACAGGCCTTGCCTGAAGCTAGAGGGACAAAGGTGACTTTGGAAGGATACACCTATGAGAGAGGGAATGCAGCGAATGTACACCAGTTTGACCACTGGGATGGGAGTTTTGTCATACAAGGGCAGAGTGGTGCTGCCAGGAAAGCCGCTGCTCCACAGCTCCAGTGACCTGGGTTCAATCCTAACCTCAGGTGCTGTCTGTGTGGAGTTTGCACGTTCTCCCTGTGACCACGTGGGTTTCCCCCAGGTGCTCTGGTTTCCAACGTGCCCATGGATGGGTTAACTGTCCACTGTAAATTGCCCCTAGTATGTAGATGAGTGGTAGAATCTGGGGGGAGTTGGTGGGAGTGTGGGGAGAATAGGTTTACAGGGGAAATTAGTGAGGAATGGGATTGTTCTATGAGCCAGCAATAGAGTCAATGAATTAATGTAACAAATTATGGAAATAAAGAGATTAAGCACACTGAGCCTGTACTGTTGAGGTTATAAGAATGAAGGGTGATCTCACTGAA
The DNA here is from genome assembly GCF_009764475.1 of Pristis pectinata. Taxonomy (NCBI): domain Eukaryota; kingdom Metazoa; phylum Chordata; class Chondrichthyes; order Rhinopristiformes; family Pristidae; genus Pristis; species Pristis pectinata. Next base: position 16,287,307 of record NC_067437.1, on the reverse strand, counting down.
ATGTACAACAGGACAAGGTAAATGTGGAATTGATGTTTCCCCCAGCTCAGGCGTCTAAATAAGAGGTTGGCCACTCAGGACAGAGATGAGAAGAAACTTCTTCACTTGGAGTATGGCTAATCAACCCAAGGATGTGGGGGCATCAACGGCAGAGAATATTCAAGACAGATGGATAGATTCTTAGATAATAAAGGAATCAAGGGATATGAGCTTAGTGCAGGCAAGTGGTATTGAGATAAAAAGATCAGTTGTGATCTTACCTAACAGCGCTGCAGGAACAAGGGAATAGTCAACTCCTGTTTCTTTTATGCTCTAACTGGGCTGCCACTTGCCTCTCCGTACCTGGGTCAGGCACTGTAGCGAGCCAACCCTCAGTGGGTTTGTGAACAGTATACCCCTGAACAGTGCTCATCACCCAGGTCTGGGTAATGCAGGAAGCTGACAGCATGGCACAGTGGGCACTGCTAACACAGGGAGAAGGTGCAAGGGATTTACACAGCGCCACTCATTTCAGCCAGGCATTCACAAGCTAGTCACAGCCTTTTGAGATCAGAAATCGAAGGAGTAGACCATGAGGGTCTGTTCTGCTATCCAACTGTGCAGCTTGTCCATTCTCCTGCCTGCTCTCCATATCCTGAATGTCTATGTGTCCAATTATCTATCACAGTCTTGAATATACCCAGTGACTGAGCTATCTGTGGTAGGGAATTAAAAAGATTGAAAACCCTGTCGATGGAGAAATTTCTCACCTCAGTCCTAAACAAGAAGCTCCCTTGTCTCAAGACTGGAGCTCGTTTCCAGATGCTGGTTTTGCCATCTACCCCTCTCAGAATGTTTCAATCAGGTCACATCTCATTCTTCTAAAGTCTACTGAATGAAGGACAGTTTTACTCAATCTCATCCCAATGGCCATCCCCTCCACCCCAGCAGTCAGTCTGGTGAACCTATCTTGCACCTCCTCCAGAGCAAGTGCGTCTTTCCTTAGGTTCCAGGATCAAAGCTGGTGAGGTATCACTTCAACCCCTGTTCAATTCCAGCAAGATTTCTTCCCTTTAGCACTTCTAGGCCTTCACGAGAGAGGCTATTGCGTAATTTGCCTTCTGAATTGCTTGCGGTACTTTCTACGTTATGTGACATAGGGCACCCAGACCCCTCTGTACATCCTCATTCGCTACAAAATGTCATCACTTTGTTAAGGTGGAGCTGTCTACTTTCTACAGACTTAACACCAAGCTCCTGGAAGCTGACACACACAATGGACTCGGAATGGGAAGCACGGAAAAAATAAATAGAATGGGTGAAAATGCTCAAGTTCCTCCTGCCTGACCCATTCACTTACCCCAATGGGCGAACACCTCTCCACAAACTTCAGCAGCTGAGACTTGGCTGTGCCGGGATCTCCAAGCATCAGCAGGTTAATGTCACCCCTCCTTGTCAGACCATCGGGCAAGCTGTAGCATGCAGGGGAAACCCAAAGACCAGTCAGAACACACACAGTACTGCACACAATTCTGTTCTCCATATCGCAAACACAGCACTCAGCTCTCTATATCACATATACAGCACTGCACAGTGTACAAGGAGGACAGAGTACAGTAAACACTGAACCCAGGAGGATGACACTGGGCAATTATTAATGGGACACAAGGAAATGATTTTCAACTGATCTAAGGAAGGCACTAGAAGCCTCCTGAAAACAGTTTAAAAAAAACTGGGGGCAAAAAGGAAGGAACTTAAAGCAATTAACATCATCATCAGGAAGAAACAAAGCAAACTAGTGGGCATAAAGGTTGTCATCTTAAGACTCTGAAAAAGAAGCAGTTGCAGAGACAGTGGGACGTGCTGTTATGATCTTCCAAAATCTCCCCGATTCTGACTGGGATGCAGCAGACTGGAAAGTGCAAATGCAAGTCCCCTTTTCAAGAAGGAAGGGAACAGAACACAGGAGACTATAGACCAGTTAGCCCAATATCTGTTATTGGGGAACATGCTGGAATCCATTATCGAAATAGTAGAAGGTCATTTGGAAAACCATAAAACAATTGAGCAAAATCAACAGTTTAATGGAAGGGAAATAGTGTTTCACTTACGTTTTAGAAATCAGTGTACAGCACAGAAATGGGCCCTTTGCCCCCAGTGTTCATGCTGCCCATTGTGTCCATCTACACTAATCCCATTCACCCACGTTAGGTCAGTAACCTTCATCCCTTAATAATTCTTAAGGAACATAACAGGCAGGTGGATGAAGGGGAATCTGTAGTGTATCTGGATTTCCAAAAGGCATTTGATAAGGTGCCTCAAAAAAAAGTTACTGCACAATATAAAGAGTTCCAAATATTGATGTTAATATACGAGCATGGACAGAGGATTGGTTAACTACCATCATGCTATTTTCACGTTGCCAAGACACAGGGTTCAGTGCTGGACCTCACCTAATTTATTTAAATGCTTAGATGAAGGGACATAGTGTATTGTAAAGTGCCCTGCAGTTACTCAGCAGTACCTCCCAAATCTGTGACTTCTAGCACCAAGGAGGACAAGACCAGTAGGTGTAACGGGAAACACCATGACTTGTAAGTTTTCCCTCGAAGTTGCACACTATCCCGACTTGAGAGTACCTTCACTGGAAGGAATGTGGTAGTTGAAGAAGGGAACTCCTACCACTTCTCAAAAGTAGTTAGGCGTTCAGTACAGGTGCCGGCCTTGCCAGTAATACACACATGAAATGTAGATGCACCTGGTGGAACATCAAACATGCTGCACAGAACACAGAAAATGAAAATAAAACTGCAGGTGCTGGAAATGCTCAGGTTAAACAGGAACGATCACCTGATCTGCTGAATGTTTCCAGCATTTTTTCATCTAATTACAGGAGTGCGCACAGTCCCGTAACACAGAAACAATGGAGCAGGCGTAAAAAAAAGACCTCCAAGGATGATATCAGAACCAAGAGGTCAAAGACATCAGTAAAGGGAGAATGGGCCAGAGTTTTTAAATCCAGAAGAGAAAAGGTGATCTGATAGGACTGTTTGAAATTATGACGAGGTGTGAATCAAGATAAGAGCCACCAATAAAACTAAAAGGGAATTCAGAGGCTTTCTCTCCCACCCCACAGAGAATGAGGAGAATGTGGGCTCATCACCACAAGAGTGAGGCAAACAGCAATTTCCCATTTAAGGAGAAACTGAACAGTACATAAGGGAGAAAGGAATAGAAAGGGTGGGAGATGGGAGTAGAAACACAGCACATGCCAGTTGGGCCAAATGGCCATTTCCATGCAGATGATTCAATGCAACTTTACCCAGCTGGGATCCAAAGGACAGAGACAAACTAGGAAGATGCATCTTGCAGTTAACCTGCCATCGTCACAGGAAAGAGATTCACACAGCACAATAACCAGTAAATAAATCAGCAGTCAGTTCTTCAATTTGCCACTGGAGCTAATTAACCTTGTACCCTTAAAGTAGTAAAGTGTCCCAAAGCACTATATGACATCAATTATCATAGAAAAATCTGACTGGCCCTCATTGAAAGAGGGAAGTTGCAGGGGGATGGTTACAAGTAAAGAGAGCAATAGAGAGGAGAGATTCAGGGAGGAAATTCCCAAGCTTCACACCTCAGCTGCTGAAGGCGCGACCACCAGAGTGGGAGCAACGGAAATCAGGGTGGACACTACTAGCAGAGCACAAGAAGCTGGGAAAAGACTTCAGAGGGAGGGATATGGAGCAAGGATGAAGATTTTAAAATTGAAGCATTTCTTAATCTGGAGCTAAACTAAACAGGCTTATGGAGGGAATGGATCTTTGCACAAGTGAGAGCATGGGATGCAAAGCCTAGAGGATAGAACAGAGGCGGCATTGGGACATTCAAGTAACAAAGGAACAGCAGTGTATTTCAGGAGGCGAATGGAAGCAGGTGCAGATTTGGACAATGGCTGCTTCAAATACTGATCAATCACATTCCTCCCACACACACACTGAGCCAGCCCAGAAACCCTGCAAAACCTCACGGATCCTAAAAACATCAGCCTCCTTGGACAAGAAGACATCACTGGATGATTTTTAATAGAGACAGCATTCAAAGTAGAAGAGTTTTCCTGAGCATATGTGGAAAAACTGTATTCAGCAGCAAAAGGTAGAGCGAGGACAGAGATTTAAGTAATTGGCAATAGAACCGATGGGAAGTTTGTTTTAAACATAGCAAGTTGTTATGTGGTAGAAGGCACTGGAGATTCAAAAGGAACTTTCAAACAGGAATTCAGATAAATATTCTGAAGAGGTATTTTGCTGTGCAATAGGAAAAGAGCAGGGGAGGGGGACTAATGGAGAAGCTCTTCTAAAGTAGCAGCACCAACACGATGGATGGAATAACCTTCTGAGCCGCTGGACTGAGCTTGGGTGCAACTCAACCCCACACAGTCTGTGACCACCCCCCAACCCAACACTCACCGCTTCCTGGAGCCCCCGAACAACAGGCAGCTAATGGCCTTCTTGATATCGGCACTGCCGTAGATGGAGGGAGCGATGCTCTTCGAAATGACCTCGTAGATGTTGGGCATGGCGGCAAGATGGCGGAACTCCTCCTCGTCCTGTGGTGACATGGTCCCAGCCAGGCCATGCCCTGAGTGAAAGCAGGGAACAGAATGCATTAGAAAGGGCCAACAATTCCACCCCCCACCCTTCCAATTCTCTGGTAACTAGGGCACGTAAATGCCATGGCCAAGAAAGCTCACCAGTGCCTCTACTTCCTCAGGAGGCTAAAGAAATTTGGTTTGTCCCCTTTGACTCTCACCAACTTTTACCAATGCACCATAGAAAGCATCCTATCTGGATGCATCACAGCTTGGTATGGCAACTGCTCGCCCAGGACCGCAAGAAACTGAAGAGAGTGGTGGACACAGCCCAGCGCATCACGGACACCAGCCTCCCCTCCTTTACCTCTCGCTGTCTTGGTGAAGCAGCCAGCATAATCAAAGACCCTACCCACCCAGGACATTCTCTCTTCTCTCCTCTTCCATCGGGTAGAAGATACAGGAGCCTGAGGGCACGTAACACCAGACTTAAGGACAGCTTCTACCCCACTGTTATACGACTATTGAACGGTTCCCTTATACAATGAAATGGACTCTGACCTCACAATCTACCTTGTTGTGACCTTGCACCTTATTGCACTGCACTTTCTCTGTAGCTGTGACACTTTACTCTGTACTGTTATTGTTTTTACCTGTACTACATCAATACACTCTGTACTAACCCAATGTAACTGCACTGTGTAATGAATTGACCTGTACGGTCAGTATGCAAGACGTTTTTCACTGTACTTCGGTACAAGTGACAATAATAAACCAATACCAAGGCAACAGCAGTTTTCTTGATGGACTCCAGATGGTTAGGTGCCAATTAAAGCAGGGTCCACGAACAGATTCACACAGCAGAGAGCCCAGACCAGGCCTGAGAGTCTGCAAGAATCTCAGCTAGCTCTCCCTGAAGCACCCCCCCAGTTTTTTTTTAAAACAGCGTGGTAACAGGCCCTTCCGGCCCAACGAGTCCACGCCGCCCATTTTAAACCCAAATTAACCTACCCGTACGTCCTTGCAATGTGGGAGGAAACCGATGCTGACACGGGAGAATGTACAAACTCCTTACAGACAGCGACGGGAATCGAACCCCGATCGTTGGCGCTGTAATAGCGTCGCGCTAACTGCTACACTACCATGCCGTCCCACATTTTAACTTGGGCAAATCCCTCATTCCACTTGATCCTTTCAAACAAAATCTACAGAAAGTATCTTCACTGTGCATCGTGCTCAAACAGAAGACTTGCATTTGCAAAGCACCCTTCATGGCTGTGATCTCCCTAAGAATAAAGGGCATCTTTACACGCAGTTACCATGTGTAACACACAACCAGCAATGTGATAATAACCAGATAACTTGCTGCAATGATGTTGGGTGGGCCAGGCTGTTGAGAAGAAATCCCCTGCACTTCTTCACGTCGCGCCTTTTCACCTTCCACACCCTCTCGAGTCTTCTGCTTGTCTCATCTCAAAGATGGTCCCCTCCCTAGTCCCTCCCACACTGCAGCACTCCCTGGGCCCTGCACTGTACTGCCGACCAAGGTTCTGGACTGAAGTCACTGGAATGGGATTTGATCTTTTAACCCAGAGGCAAGAATGCCAACAACTAACATGGCTGTGTGCTGTTCTTGTGTAATGGTGCATTTTATGCCAGGTGCAGGAGTCTATATCTATCTATTTGCCTGGCATCTATAGAGTGTTAATCCTGCACACCCAGCAGCTGGCAACATGAAGCAAGTCAGAAAACAGCACCACAGTTTGGCCAAGGCAGGATCCCAGCCAGTCCCGAAAGAAGAGAACATACCTGTGCCTTCAGTGTCCACCTGGATTCCAACCACCCGGATGTAGGAGCCCCTGATTCCCACACCCACACGATCTCGGCCTTTGTTGGTGGCCCTTCCCGATTTTTTGATTGAGTAGATGCCCATAATAGTGACCCGGTTGCCAGGGACAATCTTGTCGCACAGGTACCTGCGGGTGGAGAGAGGAGTCAGAGGGGTGGAGTGCAGTCGCCAAGTGGGGAGAGCATGCTTGGGGTCAACCCCAAACATCTGGCTCACATCTACAACCCCATCAATTGGAAAGCTATCAATTGGTAGTGTAGCGGTTAGCGTAACACTTTACAGTGCAAGAGACCCGGGTTCAATTCCAGCAACTGTCTGTAAGGAGCTTGTACACTCTCCCCGTGTCTGCGTGGGTTTCCTCCGGGTGCTCTGGTTTCCTCCCACGTTCCAAAAAGGTACGGGTTAGGAAGTTGTGGGCATGCTATGTTGGCACCGGAAGCGTGGCGACACTTGCAGGCTGCCCCCTGAACACTCTACGCAAAAGGTGTATTTCACTGTGTGTTTCGGTGTACATGTGACTAATAAAGATCTTATCTTATCTAAGGCGACATCACAGTCCAGCAAAAGGCTCAAAGCCTCTTTCCCCAGCCCCACTCTCAGGAGGCAGAGCTCTCTCATCCCATCCAACAGGGACAGAGCCTGGTAAACCCTCCTCCTACCCTCCACCCTTGTCTCTTGTTCACTCCCCAGGTACTGGGGATAGATCAGGTTGAGCACCCAGTTGGCGGGGAGCATCTGGAACTAAGGCCCCCTCCCCCTTCCACGGCCCCAGCCACACCCCGTACCTGTCACAGTACAGCTGCATGTGCCGCGGCATCTCTCCATGCGGCACGGCGTCCGGCGACTCCTGTAGCTTCAGGGTTTGGAAATCCACGCACTTGCACTTGTCGGGGATGATGAAGTACGGGTCGACAGGACACTTGGGCCGACCGGCCTGCTCCCTATGACAGACAAGGCCTTCATTAGCCAAACGCTCCTCATGGAGGGCAGCCCCGTTCCCAGGCCTCGCTTTGTGCTAACACAAGCCCACTCCCAGCAGCTGCACATCCTGGGCCAATGTTTCTAACCCTGCCCAGGAGCCTCTCAATTTTCCAGGATTGAGCCTCGTGATTCCGTGGATATTCTGACCCCTAGTCGGGGTAAAATCTTACATTTACATGTTTCACCACCTTTAGAATTTAAGAGATACTTCCTGTCCTACTCTTGTAATATAGGGAAACAGATCCCAAAAACAGTAACAAGATAATGGCCAGATGGTCTAACAACTGTGGGCTTGGACACCAGACCAATTGAAGTTCTTCCGGAGGAGATCTTTAGTGTGTATATGGGGAGGGCACAGGCTGTTCTACATCTCTGACAGTGCAGCACTCCCTCAGTCTTTCGATCACAGTCCAGACTTACCCCCTGACTCAGAGGCAAGAGCACTTCTAACTGAGCCACAGCCATAGTACAGCAGAATGGCAATTTGGGGCAGTGCAACCTATCCTAAGGGAATAATTGGACGTGTCACTGCCCCCCAGGATCAGGTTACTGAGCCAAACAAGAAGTCAAGCACCACGTGGATTATGTTCTGTATTCTGACTGCTCAAATGCGCTCCACGAATCTGCACAAACATCCCTGTGTTGTTACGTGGCTGGAATAGACAATGATGGCATTGATGTTGAGAGGATGCTAGGGAGCCCATAGCTCAAAGAGGTAGGGCATCAGGTGAACATCAGGCACTGAGTTACTTATTTCCAACACAAGGACATGGCACCCCTATCAAATGAAAGGGTGAGGATCGACCAGCTCTAACCAACCCTCCCTCACATGATTCCTTACAAAGCTTCCTCCTTGTCAGAGCACACAGCAACAACCGAGGCATAACTTGTGGGAATGTGAGAGCTGTGTCCTTCTGTTCTGTCACTCAGAAATCAGCACACAGAATGCATCAGTAACAGATAATGTTTCCCTCATGCACTGTTTCCCACTGGTTTCTATAGCTACAAATAGAGGTCCTGATAGAAAACAGTCACTATACACCAAACATGGATCTGGATGTGTAAGCACCGCAGTTTCCCACTGACACTACACTCACGTGTTGCATTTACGAGGCAAGGTGTATCCTTCCAGGCCAGGTCGGACGGCAATGTTGCTCACAACGTTGCGACAGCCGCGACACTCTATGGCAATCCTGGTGGCCTTGGCACGCACGGCACTTGCTGAGATCACAATTCCTGGGATCTTCACCAGCCGAGACATCTGGTCTGACTAAAGGAGCAAGACAGCGAGGGTCAATCTGTTAGTTTGCAGCATCTGATAAACTTTGCGTTTAACAAATTAAAAACCAGAGACAGCTGTCTGTCTATCATACACAACAGTTTCAAAGCATTTAACTTACTCCATTAAACACAGAACAGTACAGCACAGAAAAAGGCCCAATGGCCCATGCTGTCTGTGACGGCCATACCAGTCTGACTAATTCTGCCTTCACATGGTCTATATCCCTCCATTCCCTGTCTGTTCACATGCCTGTTAAACATCACTAACATATCGGCTTTTAGTAACTCCCTTGGCAGTGCGTTCCAGGCACTTACCATCCTCTGTAGAAAAAACTCACCATTAATCTCCTTTAAACTTTTCCCCTCTCACCTTAAAAGCTATGTTCTCTAGTATACATCCAAGGCTCATTCTGAAAATGAACGTGATTCTGAGCCAGGCTGTTTACTGCCTTCTTCTATTAATCTGCTGCTGAGTGAAGAATGGCACTCCTTTTATATAATTTTGAGAATTAGGCTTCAGTATCTCATACCAGCTGGGTTTAACTTTCTGGGCTGTATTGATCTGATCTGGGTAAAGGTCTGAAGTCCTAGTTAATGTCCAGGTTAGTACTCTGTTACTGTAGCACCTTGAGAGCCTTTGCTTCTTCTCCCTGCTCTTACCGATCTATAGCCTCATTTGTCTTGGAGAGTTACTACGTTGGCTGTTTTAACTGTTCTGTACAAGAGTACATTAACAGTTACAAAGGATACAGTAGTGGGGCAAACGTTGTTACCTGACGTAACCCAGAGGCCTAAACTCATAATCCAGAGACAAAGTCGAACGCCAGTAATGCAGCTGTGGAATTTAAATTCAGTTAACCTGAAAACTTAGAAGTATTCAAAATTGCTAGTTTATCAATGTCCCTCATCTCCATCCAAGCTGCTCCAATAGTTATAACACTGGCATCTACCCCAGTGTCGAAATTACCTATATATTTCCGGTCCACAATCGGTAAATGAAGCCATTAATTTCTGCAGGCAACAAGACCCCAACCATAGGTATGGGCTGATGAGTGGCAAGTACAAAAGGTGTATTTCTTTTACTTAAACTTTGACCCACAAATCACAGTCTGATGAAATTACATATTAATCTCATTTTAAAAGGCAGACTGAGGCTTGATAGAGGTTTTGCTGCTCTGCATTCGTAGTTAGTACATTGAGGGGCTCCTTGTAACAGTGAAAGGAGTGATCAAAGCCTGTGGGGGCAAGATCCACGATTTCTTCAAAAGCTTTAAAGTTTGTAGGGAAATCCTCGAACGGCTACAGCAGTGATGGCCGGCTTAGCAAGTTCTCCCTCCCTCACTGCTGCATTCAGCAATCTGCTCAGATTCCTCATTTGTTGGTTCTTGTGGTAGGAATCAATGAGCTCAACCACCTCCCATCCTCAGTGTCTTCAAATCCCTCTCCTTCCAGCTGTTCGATCAGCCTCTCAATGTAAGTGATTTTACTGTTGATGGGGGGATGCCTCAGAAGCCATCAATGACTTCAGCCAGAGTTCGTGCCAACAGGGATTCAAAGCTGAAGGTTTGACCTCCTCCTAGAACTCTTGGATGATACTGAAGCAGTTTGAAATGTTGCATTACTTTCAAACCCATCTCAGAGTCTTCGCTCTCCTTTTATCAACTGTGTTCACCTCCTCTCTGTAGAGCCTCCTGATGTAATAAGCTGCGAAAATCTTAAATTCTTGAATTTACCTAATAGTGCACGTGGCCCAGTAAACTAAAAGAGATTTACACTGAAATGTCCCAAGGCATTTGCAAAACACTAAAGGGTTAACCTATCTTTAAATGCCTTGAAACCACTGAGCACACTTGTTCTTTGGTTAAACAAGTTCCATTGCCCTTTTCCTTACAAAACAAAAAGGCCCATCTCATCACAGTTAAGAACTTGACTAGGTTGGTACCATTGTCTTTCAAAACACCTCATTTAAGATTGCTGGCACTGTTCACATGGGCAGATCCTGCTCCACCTTGTAGATTCACATTTCACAGGGAATAGCACTGACCAAAACCATATAGTTTTGGTAGCAACAAATGGCTTGGCAGCACTGGCTTCACCAGCTTTAAGCACGAGACAAAGTTTTAACCCTAATTGCCAAACCATCAACAGATGATCATTTTGTAACAGTCATTTCATTGATCCAGAGATTCACATGCTTCCCAATCTTACCTAAACAGGAAATTCTTGTCACAAATGATACATTTGGAAATCTATTATTGTCATATAATCTATTCATACAAATTCTATCACCAAGTAGTCACCGCAGTAATATTGTCTTTTCTTAATTTATCAAAGGTTTCTATTCTCCAGGCCAAGGTACCAGCCTTGTGGATCCTTTTTGACACAACATTAGAAACTCTCTTCAATGCCATTTTCACAACAATGGAAGCTGTAAGCAAAATAACTGGGATTTTGGTGCCAATTTAACAACTGCTGTACAATGTACCATGTAAACATGAAGCAAGGTATCTCAGAGGCACAGCTGCATCCTCAGACCACGTCCACAAAACCCTGTTTAACACAGCCGCAAAGTGCGCATTAGTCACGCCCTCTGGGGAAGGCTTCACTGCCAGATAATTTCTCCCAAGCCCAAAGTTCCAGCTTGCTGTCAGTCAAGTTACCTTCAAGCTGCGAATGCTGGCACAATTGGCTTCGGAGTGCAGCATGACCTGGATCTCCTGCAGGATCTCCTCACCCGCCGGGCGTGGACGGGTCACTTCATCTGCCACCTCCTGTGCTGCCTCTTCTAGCTACGTGAAAAGAGGAAGCAAAAGACAACAGTGAAACTCCAGCAGAAGGTACACCACATCAGGGTAAACAGTAACCCATTCTCCCACTTTATTCCCTGTAACCGATTCTCTCACATGCCCATCAACTCCACTTCAATTCTCCCATCACCCACTTACACTAGGAGTTATTTACAGCTGCAACTATCCTATCAACCATCACAGGTTTGAGCACCCAGGGGAAACCCATGCAATCATGGGAAGGGCGTGCAAACCCCATACAGACAGCACCAGTCAGGGTTGTACCTGGATCACTGGAGCTGTGAGGGAGCAGCAGTACCTGCTGTGCCAGCCTTTCCTTAATATAAATTACTGTTATGCCTGGCTACAACATATGGGATTGTGCAGGAATTCACACAAAGAAAACAGCGTTTTGAAATGTAAACTAAAGGCATTATTAAAAACTCATCACCCCAGATGGGACTCGAACCCACAATCCCTGGCTTAGGAGGCCAGTGCCTTATCCATTAGGCCACTGGGGCTGAATAATATACAGCGTCCTCACACTGGTCATAAATCTAGTTTTAATTACCGATCTGATGTGCAGGCAAGTGATTCTGCTACCTGCATCCACTCACTCACCCGCGCCCCACCCCAAACACAATCATTATATTCCTATCATATGCTGGAAAGATTAGTGGAAGGATTCCCAGGGCGACAATGGCTAACATGAGGGGACATAATTTTAAGGTGATTGGAGGAAGATATAAGATATCTTTATTAGTCACACGTACATCAAAACACACAATGAAATGTATCTTTTGCGTAGAAATGTTTTGGGGACAGCCCGCAAGTGTCACCACACTTCTGGCGCCAACATGCTCACAACTTCCTAACCTGTACATCTTTGGAATGTGGGAGGAAACTGGAGCACCCCGGAGGAAATCCACGTAGACACGGGGAGAACGTACAAACTCCTTACAGACCGTGGCTGGATTTGAACCCAGGTCACTGGCACTGTAATAGCATTACACTAACCACTACACTACCGTGCCTGCCAGGGGTGTCGGGGTAAGCTTTTCCCCCCTCACACAGAGTGTGGTGGGTGCGTGGAACGCACAGCCGCCAGAGGTTGCGGGGGCACATACATTAGGGATATTTAAGAGACTCTTAGATAGACACATGAATGATAGAGAAATGGGGGGCTACGTGGGAGGGAAGGGTTAGATAGATCTTAGAGCAGGATAAAATTTCGGCACAACATTGTGGGCCGAAGAGCCTGTACTGTGCTGTAATGTTCTATGTTCTAGTTCCTGGGTCATTCTCATCACAGTGAAGCTTACAGGGAGATTTAACAGAGGTGCTTCCAGTGACAGAAGGACCAGTGACCAGAGGAAACAGATTTAATGTAAATGGTGGTGGAACCAGAGATAAAATGAAACCTTTGAAGCAGTGAATTGTTGAAAACTGAAGCCCCCAGATCTGAGAGGGCAGAGCAAGAAAATTCAAATGCAAGTTTAAAAGGAAAAGAGAACCATTTGCAGAGCTCCAGTGTGGGGCTAATCAGGCAGTTCATTGCTGACCTGGCCCAGGAATGATGGGCTGACCAGCGTCCTCCTGTTCCATTGTTCTACATTCCAGGCAATACAACTTCACAGCCTAACAGCTGATCACACACCAGAGAGAGAATGAGCAGAACATCACCTTACCATCCATTATTGGAAACTAGTAACCCTTAAACAAATCTCCAGTCCCTTTCCAAATATTCATTCTTCTCAAATGGCCCTTGTTAGTACTAGATCATCCAACTATTGGGCGACTGAATCTCTCCCTTATACAGCAAGAGGTCAGATCAGGTCAACTTGCACCCCCTTGATCAACAGCATGCTGACTGACATCGGACAAGCCCAGGAAAGCACTGCCCCAACACCGGCAACCCTTGAATTCAGTGCTGCTGTAGCGTGGAGTGTGACTGTTATGAAGAGTACACAAGTGTCCCAGCTCCAGAGCAAGCATGCTGCGCTTGAACTTTACCAGTGGCAGGTGTTCAGACGGCTGCTTCAGGAGGTAGTCGGCCAGATCCTCATCGAAACTGCTCAGGTCCTCCAGAGACACCTCGATCCAATATTCACCCAGGTTATAATGACGTTTGAGTTCATCCCTGCAATGTTGGGGTAGGGAGGGTGGTGAGATATTTAAACACCTGGACTCTCTCGTCAAAACAGAACTAATGTAGAACCTATAACTGGGACAAATACCCAATCCAAGAGGGAGGGGAGGAAGAGAGCTGCATTTATGTGGCACCTTTCACAATCTTCAGCCAAGGAAATACTGCTTGAAGTTTACTCAGAACAACCACTATTGCTGGTCAGATCAACAGGAATTTCTGGCAACTAAGCACGGACCTCAGCCCCAACACAAACTCTATCCCAGAGACCTGCCTCACCTCCCTCAATGGCATTTGTATACTGGACCTGACCGTCTAACACATGTCCATACATTGGGGGGGGGGGGGGGGGGGGGGGGAGGGGGTTGGTGGTGGTGGGGAAGCAATGCAAGTCAAGGAGGGAGAATGGACAACAGTGAAAGGGTGGAGGCGGGGAGACACAACAGTGGGGTAAGGAGCGAGTGGGTCATTGGGGTTGATCACGGGAGAAAGGAAGGTTGGGGTCCAATTCCGAAGGGAAGGAGGAGGGTCGATCACGGGAGGGAGGAGGGAGAGGAGGACCAGGCAATCCCGTCGGGGGGGGGGGGGTGCAGGAGGAGATAGAGAAGGAGAGGAGATCATGGGGGGGGAGAGGAAGGGGGGCGATCTCCGTGAGGGGGAAAAGAGGAAGTGGTCCGGGAGGGGAAGGGGGGGTGAGGTGAGGTGGGGGCGATCTCCGCGAGGGGAGGGGGGGGTGAGGTGGGGGCGATCTCCGCGAGGGGAGGGGGGTGAGGTGGGGGCGATCTCCGCGAGGGGAGGGGGAGGTGAGGTGGGGGCGATCTCCGCGAGGGGAGGGGGAGGTGAGGTGGGGGCGATCTCCGCGAGGGGAGGGGGGGGGTGAGGTGGGGGCGATCTCCGCGAGGGGAGGGGGGGGTGAGGTGGGGGCGATCTCCGCGAGGGGAGGGGGGGGTGAGGTGGGGGCGATCTCCGGGGGATTCGGTTAATTATACCCCCTCCCTTCCTCGGGCCCGCACCGACCTGTACTTGAAGGTGAAGCCGGTGCGGTCACTGCCCACCCGGTACTGCCGTAGGAACTCCCGCAGCCGCTTCTTGACCTGTGTGCGGCGGAGCTGCCCCTCGTCGCCCTGCGGGTCGAGCCCGAAACTGTCGCTGTAGAACACGCCGGGATCATCGAAACCGGACATGGTGGAGCGGGTACCAGAGGCAGGTCTAAGGCGGCGGGACTCAGCGAGCCGGCGACTCTCTCCCGCTTCCGGCTTATTCGCTCCGCGCGAACTATCGTTTCGCGCCAAAATGGAGCAACGGTTTCCACCCACTCCGTTCCAATTGGCCGCTGGACTGAGACCGGCGAGTTATTGGTCAATTCCCGTCGTGGCCCCGCCCTTCTGTGAAACTCTGGCGCGAAACAGGAGCGGACATGACGTAATTGGGAGGCGGTGTTCGGCGGAACGACGTTGCCCTGGGCGACGCGTCGAGGCGCTCCTTTAGCTTTTAGTCCGGGTTCTGCCGTCATCCGGTGAGTTGTAGAGTGTGCGGACTAGATCTGATGTTATCCCTGCTTCCGTTCTTCATTTCCACTGTACCGAGGCTCGGTGTGGGGAAGGGCTGCAGCCTCGCGTTCTTCTGCAACTAAACACTGAGGGGCCGGGCCCGGTGGCGGAGCCTCTCAAACACAGGAGGCCAGATGAGTGGAAATGGTGCTGTGTACGCAGTGCTGACACTACCAATGTAGAGCACGGATGACACTGTGAACGTATAGATTGGGCAACGTTGCAAATGTCAAGATAACCGTGTACTTTTTTGTATTTTGGTATCACATTTTTATGAATAAAGCTTATTTTGAAGTAAAAAAAATTGCACTTCTGATCTTCCATGTGGTGAATTCCAGTTCACAGCATCTCTCCCCTCAGTGGAAGAGCATCTCAATTCCAACCCCCCCCCCCCCCTCCGCCCCCATCCCTTTATTAATGTGCTGTGCCTCAGGTCCTAGACTCCTATTAATGGAAACATCCTCTCCACGTATACTCTATCCAAGCCTTTCAGTATTCGATAGGTTTCAATGAGATTCCACCCCCCCCCCCCCATCCTTCTGAACTCCAGAGAAATCAAATGCCTCGTATGTTAAGCCTTTCTTTCCTGAGATCATTCTTGTGAACCTCCTCTGTACACTCTCCAGGCCCAGCACATTAGTTATGGGGCCTAAAATTGCTCATAATATTCCAAATGTGGTCTGACCAATGCCTTTTAAAGCCTCAGCAGTACATCCTTGCTTTTATATTTTAGTCCTCTTGAAATGAATGCTAACCTTGCATTTGCCTTCTTTGCTACCAACTCAGCCTGCAAGTTAACCTTGAAGGAGTCCTGAACTAGGACTCCCAAGTCCCTTTGCATCTCTTGATTTCAGAATTTTCTCCCTATTTAGAAAATAGTCTACACCTTTATTCTTCCTACCAAACTGCATAACCCCACACTTCCCTGTGCTGTATTCCATCTGCCACTTTGCTTATTCTTCCAACCTGTCCAAGTCCTTCTATAGACTCACTGCCTCTGCGAACTACCTGATCCTCCACCTATCTTGGTATCGTCTACAAACTTGACCACAGTGCCATCAGGTCCTCCATCCAGACCATTAATGTATAAAGTGAAAAGCTGTAGTCCCAATGCTGACCCTACAGAACTCCATTAGCCACCAGCAGCCATCCTGAAAAGGATCCCTTTCTCCCCACTCTCTGACTACTGCCAGTCAGCCAATCTTCCATCCATGCTAATACCTTGCCTCTAACACAATGGGCTTTTATCTTGTTTAGCAGCCTTGTGTGCGACACCTTGTCAAAGGCCTTCTGAAAGTCCAGGTAAATAACATCCATCAACTCTCCTTCGATTAACCTGCTTGTTACTTCCTCAAAGAATTCTAACGGATTTGTCAGACAGGATCTCCCCTTAATGAAACCATGCTGCCTTCATCCTATTTTATCACATACTTTCAAGAACTCTGAAATTTCATCCTTAATAATGGACTCTAAAATCTTACCAACTATTGAGGTCAAGCTAACTGGCCTATAACTTCTTGTCTTTTGCCTCTCTCCCTTCTTAAACAATGATGTCACATTTGCAATTTGCCAGTCCTCTGGAATCCTCCCTGACTCCAATGATTCTTGAAATATCACTACTAATGCCTTCACAATCTCTTCAGCTACCTGGGGTGTAATCCATCTGGTCTAGGTCACTTATCCACCTTCAGGCCATTCAGCTTCCCCAGCACCTTGTCCTTAGTATTGGCCACTACACTCACATCTGCTCCCTGACTCTCTTGAATTTCTGGCATGTTACTGGTATCTTCCACTGTGAAGGCTGACTCAAAGTAACTATTTAGCTCCCCCGCCATTTCCCTGTTTCCCATTACTACTTCTCCAGCAACATTTTCAAGCAGTCCAATGTCCACTGTTGCCTGTCTCTTACCCTTTATGTATCTAAAAAAAAAACTTCTGGAATCTTCTTTTATATTATTGGCTAGTTTACCCTCGTATTTCATCTTCTCTTCCCTTATAGCTTCTTTATTTGTCCTCTGTTGGCTCTTAAAGCTTTCCCAATCCTCTGGCTTCCCACTAATCTTTGCCACATTGTATGCCTTCTCTTTTGCTTTTATGCTGTCCCTAACCTCCCTTGTCAGTCATAATTGCCTTGTCCTCCCTTTAGTGTGCTTCTTCCTCGGGATGAAATTCTGCTGTGCCTCTCAAAGTACTCCCAGAAACTCCTGTTATTGCTGTTCCACCGCCCTCCCTACTAGGGTCCCTTTCCAATCAACTCTGGCCAGCTCCTCCCTCAAACCTCTTTAGTTACCTTTACTCAACAGTAATACCGTTACATCAGATTTCAGCTTCTCTCTCCCAAACTGCAAGGCAAATTCTATCATTTTATGGTCACTGCTTCCTTAGGGTTCCTTCACCTTAAGCTCCCTGATAAGCAATTTTATTGTCATATGCACAAGTACATGTATGTACAGGTGCAATGAAAAGCTTACTTGCAGCAGTATCACAAGCAGCATTCACAAGAACGTAAGCCCAATTTTTACAAGAAAGAACACAATTAGAACAAATTGCCTCATTACACAGCACCAAATCCACAATAGCCTATTCCCTAGTGGGCTGTACCATGAGCTGCTCTAAAAAGCCATCTTGTAGACGCTCCGTGAATTCCTTTTTTTTGCGGACCATTACCAAACTGATTTTCCCAGTCTACCCGCATATTGAAGTTCCCCATGATCACTGTAATGTTGCCTTTCTCACAAGCCTTTTCTATCTCCTGGTGTATTTTGTACCCCACATCTTGACTACTATTTGGAGGCATGTACATAACTCCCATAAGGGTCTTTTTACCTTTGCGGTTCCTCAACTCTACTCAGTGGGAACACCCCTCCCCTCTGCCCACCTGCCTGTCTTTTCGATAGAATGCATATCCTTGGATGTTTAGATCCCAGCTCTGATCCCCTTTCAGCTATGTCTCTGATGCCCAAGACATAACCGCCAATTTCAATCTGCAATGTAAACTCATTTACCTTATTACGTACACTGCATGCATTCAAATACAACACTTTCAGTCCTGTATTCACTGCCTCCCCTCTCAAAGTTGTCCCCATGTAGCCTGAAGTTAGACACTAGGAACTCTTGACCTTGAGGCCACTCTGTAATAAAACAACCCTTGTACTTTGACCACTGAATCTCCACTACTCCTGCTCTAAGATGGTTTGCACCCATTCCGCCTCCTTCCAGTGCCCAGAATTAGACACAATATTGTGGTCTGATTGGCAGCAAAGGTCTATTGAATGCACCTTTGTTGTTATTGCTAAGGATCTCACGGGCATCTTTATAACAGCCTCTTTAACCCATCCTAACCACATTAAATTAGCGAGCAGATGACATGGATCTGAAATAGAAACAGAAAATACTGAAGATATTCAGCAAGTCAAATTTCAGGTTGAAGAAGTTCTTTCAGAACTAGGAAAAATGAAAAATCAAACCTTTTAAATTGGGGAGGAAAGGGGTTTTTATTTTTGCCTATATCAAAGGTCTGTGGACTCTGGAACTGCAGCGCTTTTTCTTAAATTTAATCTTACATTTGGCCATTTAACCTGCCTATTTTACCAGCCCACATCTGCTATTGTCTTTCTTATTAAGGACAAACTTTGAAATTATTACCTTTGCATTACAAAAAGTGTACAATGAAAAAACAGAAATTCAGCCCAGTTGATCTATGCTGTCACTTATGCTCTACGGGAGCCTCCACCTTTTATTTAGCTCTAGCAGGTTATTAATCCCTTGCAACCCACTCACGTGCTTTTCCAGCATCACTAAAGTCCCAAGAATAGGTTTAATGTAAAGCTCAGCAGGTCAGGCTGGGTTTTTCCAGCATTTTTTGTTTTTATTTCAGTTTTCCAGCCAGGACCAACAGCAAACTGGATGTCACCTTCAGCTGAAACAGTAAAAGACAGCAAGCTGTGCAATGTCTTCAGCAAACCTGCAGGTGGAGCACAACAGCAGTTCTCCTGGTGGATCAGTCCAGTTCCAGATAGACTTCCTCCTCATGCCTCAAGCACTTGCTGTCAGATCCACTGATGTCTCTGACCACTGCCTCCTTCTAGCTGACTGGCTACAGAAAGACCTGAGGGCTGGCAGGGAAACATTGAAGCTGAACATAAAACTGCTGACCCCAGATATCACTGAGAAACTGAAGAGGTATTAAACAGGTCGGAAAACCATGAAGCCACTCTTTGACTCCCTGATGTCTGGTGGAGAGCATTGAAGAACATCAAGGGGTTTTCATCCTCAAAGCATTCAGAAAGCAAGACTGAATCGGAGGGAATTGCATCAACTCCAAAACAAAATGCATGCAGAATCTGCTCCTGTTGTAGTTAATGGGATGGATGTGGAGGAGGAACTCTGAGATGTAAGTGCCAGCAAACCTTGCACTTCGCCTTGGAGTCCACCAAGATCATCTTCCGATCCAGAGTCTGACCGGTGGAGCAGGATGAGGCATTCTAAAGTTATTTGTCAGAAAGTTTAAGTGACAGGCAAAAACCAGGTTATTAGGTGGGAAGTGTTCTCAGTGTTGCTGTATGTGGAAAAGGTGTGGCCCATACTTCTTTCTGTGCCACAGTGGTCATCCAAACCATCTTTGGTTTCATCTGGAGATCCAGAATGGATCATGTCTGAATGGGTGTGATATATAGGTGTCCAGAGAAAGGTGTCATACCCAACATTGCCCGCATCCCAATGGCCACATTTATATGTGGCTGGATCAAGCTGTGTGTAGAGCTGGAGTACACAAACACCAAGTGTGACTAACTCCCTCCCTTGTTGGAAAGGATGGGCCTGGCCTCATTGCTATGCAGTATTCCATTCAGTTGGACCTTGCTGTATTAACTGTCCTTCATAGAAAAACTTCTGTAGAAAAAACACCTTTGACAACAAGTCCATCAGACAGGTGTCAGCACAGAATGTCTTGGAGGCTCTGCAGGAGAACGAGATGGTGGATCTTGTGGGATGGTTTCCCGAGCAGACTGTTAAAGTTATTTGGCAAGAGTGACTCATCACCAGAACTTATTGCCAAACACCTCCCCTGAATGGCAGTAAGAGGGACCCTCCCTGTCAGAACCTTCCTGCACAGCCAGAAACTCACTCTTGCCACATACTGCCCTTGAGATGGCTGAGGTGCAGATGAGGTAATTGTCCACCACCTCAGGGACTGTGTGTTTACCAAGAAGATCTGAAAAAGAATGGAAAGGTCCTTGTCGAGGTCTCTCAAAAGCAGTTGAGAGAGATCATTAGAAGCAACAGCATTGAACGGAGACAGCATGGCATCACATAAGGAAACCCAACAATGCTGTTCAGATTATCTCTTGATCTCTCAATCTATTTTGTCATGGCCCTTTTACCATATTGTCTGCCTGCACTGCACTTTCTCTGTAACGGTAACACTATTTTCTGCATTCTGTTATTGCTTTTCCCTTTGTACTACCTCGCTGTACTTATGTTTTGAAATGTTCTGTATGGATGACACGCAAAACAAAATTTTTCGCTGTATCTCGGTACGTGACAATAATAACTCAATTACCAATTGAAGATCACATCTTTGTGGGACCCACAATGCTGCTTTAAAGTCATAAAAATGTAAAGGAATTTCTAGGCTTGCATCTTGAACAGCACAATACTCCTTCAGCATAACGCCTATTTTAACATTAGATCCCAAGGCTCATGTGCCTCTTCTTACACATGGAAATCTACCTCCTCAATTTCTGACTCTTTCGTTGAAGGCCATCTCTCAAGTACCCCAACTGTCCCATTGAAGGAAGGATTCATTATAACCCTGCTCTCCCAGACTAGCATTGTAAACCTCTCCTTCCAGTCCAGTTTTATGTTTATGCTTCATGTTGCAACCGAGAGACCATCTGCAGATTCTCCACAGGATATTTTTAAAGTTGCAGTGAGTGTGCCCACTAGTTTCCAAGTGCTTAAAAAGCATTTGTGGCCCTTGGTACTTCACCCAACTATCCATTGCTCTTTAACTACAGGTGGCATTATATCCAAGACTATTCCTGATATACAGATGCTTGCATTGGTAATTGCGGCAGAACCGAGAATCTGAGTGAATTTCTCCCCACATTACCCGTTCCCCCTACTGACAAAGTTCCTCTTTCAGTGCTTCTGACATCAGTTATTACCTCGTGACAGTGTTAATTGAGATCAGCACAGAACCAGAGTTCAAGAAGTTTGTGTATCTCACTGTTGAATTAACCCATCGAGCTCTCAGAATCTTATTCCATCCATTCTTGCAATCATTGAGCGATACAACACAGACTATGCAATTGACTTAAATTTTAATTCAAAAGCAGTAGTTTGGATTGAAATGGTTGCAAAATAATTTGTACAAATATTTATACATATAACATCAAAAATAGAAAAATGTTTATAATTTTAGAAAACATTACATGCTTCATGGAGCAATTATCAGACAAAATTTGATGCCAGACCGTGCAAGGAAATGGGACTGCTAACCAAGTCTTGGTTTGAGGAGAGAGATTTGGGTTGGAGAGGTTAGGGGAGGGAATTACAAAGTTTATGGCCAAGGCAGCTAAAAGGTACATCTGCTGGGTAGAACACAGAATGGTGATCCAACTCTCAATTGTAGTTTAACATTTACGACCACAACAGTTCATGATTGAAAGGAATACAAAAAATTTTAAAAGGAATTTTCATTTTTTAAAAAAGTACTCAAATTCTCTTTGTTTCCTATTTCTCATTGTCTGATGCACTTTGCCTGAAAGAGCAGGACACTTGGACCTGAACATTCCTCCAGGAGGCTGTGGATGGTGGGGATCAATTATACCTTTTAATACTGAGACTGATAGACTTTTATTCAGTAAGAATATTAATAGGTATTGAGTAAGGCAGATGAATAGATTTGTGTACCGATCAGTTTTGATCTCATTGATTAGTGGAACCAGCTCAAGGATCTGAATGCTTCCTGTTCCTGTATTCACTTCCCTGAGTTTTTTATTCCAGTATCTGATACAGTGCAGGAACAAGATCAGCGAAGGACCTGAGCAACTGAACACTAACCAGTCTTCCACAGCAATGATCTGGAGCATTGTTTCTGCATGGGCTCATTTACACATGGGGCAGAGTAGCTTTCAGGAACACCACATGGCTTCAATGAAGATTGACAAACCCCCTTTTTCATTCTTCCTTTAAAGTACTTGAAAGCCACTGAGAATCCCACTAACAGTGGTGTGCTAATGTCCAGATGATCCATTTTAATGTGGTTGGCTCAGTGCTAAATACTTAGTGGCAGCACAGTGAACCCTGCTCCACTTTGCTATTGAGTTTTTAAGTGAGCTGAGGGGATCTTGATTTAACATTTTGTCCAAAGGACAACATCTCTGTCAGTATAGCACTGTACTTTGATGTCAGCCTAGATCATGTGCTCTAGTCACTGGAGTGGGACTTGAACCCACACCTTTCTGAATATGAGATGAGAATGCTACCCATGGAGCCACAGCTGACTTATGATTCAATTCAGTTAGTGCTGCAGATACAGACACATAGGAGAAGAGGTCCATTTAGGTTGAAATCCTGTGCTTCATGTTCAACAGGCTCACAGCAGATACCATCCGATACCAAGTGACACTACCACTAAGCCAAAGAGGAGAGCGAATCGCAGGCCTGGACTGTTGGTCAGTGAATCACGTGGTTGCAGCGGCAAATCCTGAGTGGCTCCTGTGTGCATTGATCGTTCTGTGAAGAAAACAGATTACTGTCATTGGTTAATTGGAACCAGCCAAAGGTTGTGAGTATCCTTGTGTTTATATGGAAGCTCTGAGTATCCTTTGTACTCTCACAGGCCATTGTATTCTATTTGTTAGTGAACCTTCCTTTTGCAGAGGGCTGGAGAAGATGTTATTAGACTCCCAGTCAAGGCTAGGGCTACCCAACACCAACTCAGTAACCCATCCCCGTTCCACCCGCTAACCCATTTTATCAGAGTTCTCCCATTCAGTTGCCCACTAGCAATTACCCCCTCCGAGTCTTCCTCACACTGTCATGCCTCCCTTGCGTTTCCCTTACCCTGAACAACGGCACGTTTCCGGATCTCGCTCCTGTACACAGTGCCATTTCTCTCTGACTCAGAGCTCAATCTCTGGAGTTCATTGAAAACCTGCAATGAGAAATAAAGAGCTGTTTTTATTTCAAGGGATTTACAGCAACTGCCACTTGGGGGGAAGGGGGGTTGGGGGGGAGGTGTTGGTGGGAGGCTGTGAGTTTCTCAATCAATGTGGCATAGTCCAAAAAGGCTGGGCTCCAATCCCCAAGAGTGGGCTAGAGCAGCTGATCCTTGTTTGGAAGAAGCAAAGGGGACACTATTGACTATTGTTCTTGAAGTTGGCAGGAAATATTCCATTTCCTATCCTGTTGGCTGGGCTCATTGATAACACCATTTGGCCAAGGAATTGAAGGAAACAGTGTCACCCCATCAGCAGGGTGTTAGCAGTATGGTGGGGGGGAGAAAATTAGGGGGCTGAGAGAGAAGGTGAATATAAATAAACCCATTACCCTTCCTCTGCCCCCCCCCCCATCCCTACCACACAAAATGTGTTGCCACATAAGTATGGTCGCTGGAGTGAGCCTTCAGCTGGGTGGCAGCATTCCTGCCTCTGAATCAAAGGTGCGGTGGTAGAACTCCCTTGTGGAAGGTCTTGGTGAGTGGAGCACTGGGTTACTGGGTTGAAGTTGTGGACTGGCTAATTGGATACTTTAGTTTGATAGATTCACTGCACCCTCTCCACATTGTATGGGTGTGGGAGCACACAAAACCCTCCCATCCCATCAGAAGAGTTTAAATAAGAACAAAAACAGAAAATGCTGGAAAAACTCAGTAGGTCAGACAGTTTCTGTGGAAAGAGAAACAGTCAACCCTTCAGGTCTGCGACCCTTTGTCAGAACTATTTATATTTTAGGTTTCCAGCATTTGTCATTTTTTTTTATTTTCACAATAACTTCATTGTTGGTTAGGATGGAGGCGGTGAGGGTTGTGAAGAGAGGATTTGTGACATGGTCTGTCACTTTGTTAATCAGACTGAGAATACATCCACTGTGTTGTCTAAAAAATAGAGCATGCAGATATGAAAAGAACCACCACTGCATTCTGCCAGACTGTTAAGCATTCTGTAACTGTTTTGCTGGCCCACAAGATGATACGAGTTTAACCAGAAGCTGTAATTACTGGTTATGCAGCAATAAGCATGTCTTACCTCCACATTGAGCTGAAAGGCCCTGTTGGCCTCTTCCAGGATCCTTTGCCGTGTCTCTCCGTGGGCTTCCAGTGTGTTCATGCGCGAGCGGTACAACTGCTTGAACTTGGTTGCGTTGGTGATCCGGTCAAAGCTGAAGAATGCGATCCCTTCGCCTGTGCTTGGCAACTGCAAAGCTTTCTGGGCCACCTTCTTCAGCACCTGCCCCCCCGACAGGTCACCCAGATACCTGATGTAGGCGTGAGCGACCAGCAGCTCAGGCTCACTGCGCCCCACCTGCTGGATCCGGGACACGTATTTCCCAGTGGCCTTCGGACACTTGATGTGGCTCCTCCATTCCGGCCCATGGAAGTATTCCAGGTCCCGCTCCAAGGCTTCCTTCCGATCCAGTTCCGAGGGAAAGTAGACAGGGGCGAAGGCCGGGTGGTCCTTGTTCCGCTCGCTCTCCTCTTCCAGGGCAGTGTAGATGAAGTACAGAGAGTCCAGTAACAGCTGGAGTAGGGAGGGAAGCAAGGTAGATGAAGTACAGAGAGTCCAGTAACAGCTGGAGTAGGGAGGGAAGCAAGGTGATGGTGAGCAAGGCTTGGCTCACTATTAGAACTCCTATATAGGAGGGGACTGAGGGAGAGGGCAGTGGACATGGCTTGGCTCAGTGAGCTTACCAACAAGATGAGGATGCTGACGGGGAACGCAGAGAGAGGACACTGAGGGTTCTGAATGCAGTAGGAGAGATGAGAGCCAGATGTCTGGTCAATATTGAGGGAGTGCTAGTTGAAGGAACAGTACTAACTGCTGCACAGGCAGAGGCTGTACTAAAGGAACACTGTGTAAGTGGAGGGCAGTGCAGTAGGATCATCTGGAATGGCTACTTCCTGTGGACATTCTCCAACGGAGGCTTTCTCCCACCTCCTCCCCAAGTTGGTATCAAGCTTTACAGACCAGTAGGACCCTTCTGTGTCATCCTTGCTTGGACTAGCAGCTACTCTTGGTTGGACTAGCTGCCAAGCTTCCCGCTGCCAAGCTTCCCACTCCCAACCTGGTAGGGATAGGGGTGTGGGAAGGATGGAAAAGAGAGGAATGGCAAGTGAAAGACAAAGAATGAAAAAAATAAGAAAGGGAATCTATAATTAAACTCTACTTTCGACTAAAAGAATGGTACATTCTCGTGTCTTTACCATAAATTGATCCCGGGTGACCTGTCCCTTCTGGAAGTTCTTCATGAATTCTGAGTTCTCAGCCAATTCATGGCTCTCCTTCGTGGCCAGCTTCAGAGCTTCTGACAGGTCACCGAGCATGCTGAAGGCAGAGGTCAAAAGGGAGTGTTAGTTTGGACTAGTCTATCATCAGTGCAGTCCCCACAGGTGAGCTCCTGTGTTCAAACAAACCCATCCCCAAAACACAACTACTGCCAACAAGTTCTCTTTCAGCCTAGACCTCTGTGTGAGCCTAGAAAGAAGTAGCAGATTCTTCAGCTGTGAAAGGCAGTATACCAAGCCCATTCTAGTATACACTTTTCAACTGAGTTCACTTCACAATGTTCCCAAACCTGGAATTCAATTATGCCCCTGGTTCAACCCAGGACAATCCGGTGTCTTCTGTTGTTCTACCTTCCCCAATCCAGGGCATTGTCAATTAATTCCCTCTGCCTATCGCAACCCAGAGCATTGAAAGCAATTAGAAATACCTGCCTTCCTCACCAACCTGCTCTCCAACCCAGGATGTTGAGTTTGATTATAACCCCTATCTCACTTCCTCTCCAGCCCACATTGCTGCGGCTCAGCCACCTGCTGCTTGGCTATCCCATCACCAGGAGGTGCTGATGAACATCTTAAAGAGTTTGCCTACGTTAAACCCTGAAAGGTAGCTAGGGTGAAGGGGGGATGGGTTGCAGTGCAGCAGATGCCAATTTGAGGCCAGCAATCTGATCCACGCCCACATTCTACAGATGTTCTCCATCCATTCGGACGGCAGTACCAGAAGAGCATTCCTTGCTAGACCTGTATCTGGACATCTTCAAGTGACTAATTTAGGACTGGAGTTGAGGACGCCAGCCCCTCCTTGCCCTTCTCCGTTCACCTGTGTGTTTCCTCAGCCCAAAAGGTTTGTTGTCGATAGACTCCCGTTGGGGAAAGTGCAGGGAACACTGGGTGCTGTTACACTTATCAGCTCAGTTGTTAATCTGTCCCTACAGTACTCTGTTCACTAACTATCCCAACTGATAATCTACCTCCATCACAGTGTTCCCCTGCCCAATATCCTGGGTCACTATCTGTAACCAATTGCACTTTGAAGGGGTGACTCTGGGACTGGGTCAAATTTTTGGCTAGGGTAGAGGGAGCTTTACTCTGCACGTAAATGCCATGTTGTGTCAGTGGTACAAAGTTACAGGCCCAGTAAACATAAAGTTCAGTTTGCACCATGATGCAAAATTCCTACCTGCCATTCATGAGGTCACTGTTCCTCTGGTTCTGAGTACCCAGCTGCAGCAGCTCGTTGAAGACCTGCAGCGGAAATAAGTTGAAGCAGTTTGAGATTAAGACCGAAGACTGGTCAAGCCTCAGGGGTCAGGCCAAACAAAAGCCCTCAGAAAGAAAGTGAGCAACTTAGTACCAAGGATAAATGACCTTCGTTCTAAAGCTGAGGGTACATCAGGAACAAATCTTTATGAGTTTTGATAGTATTAAAAACACCCAGTGGAAAAACTAGTCTAGAGCCTTCCCCTTACCTCCACATTGAGCTGAAAGGCCCTGTTGGCCTCTTCCAGGATCCTTTGCCGTGTCTCTCCGTGGGCTTCCAGTGTGTTCATGCGCGAGCGGTACAACTGCTTGAACTTGGTTGCGTTGGTGATCCGGTCAAAGCTGAAGAATGCGATCCCTTCGCCCGTGCTTGGCAACTGCAAAGCTTTCTGGGCCACCTTCTTCAGCACCTGCCCCCCCGACAGGTCACCCAGATACCTGATGTAGGCGTGAGCGACCAGCAGCTCAGGCTCACTGCGCCCCACCTGCTGGATCCGGGACACGTATTTCCCAGTGGCCTTCGGACACTTGATGTGGCTCCTCCATTCCGGCCCATGGAAGTATTCCAGGTCCCGCTCCAAGGCTTCCTTCCGATCCAGTTCCGAGGGAAAGTAGACAGGGGCGAAGGCCGGGTGGTCCTTGTTCCGCTCGCTCTCCTCTTCCAGGGCAGTGTAGATGAAGTACAGAGAGTCCAGTAACAGCTGGAGTAGGGAGGGAAGCAAGGTGATGGTGAGCAAGGCTTGGCTCACTGTTGGAACAATATAGGAAAGGCATGAGGGCAGAGAGAATGAGGGTGGAGTAGATAAGATGACTCAGGGTGAGGGGGGAGGGACTGATAGCAGAGGGGTTAATAGTATTGAGGATACTGAGAACAATGTTAAAATGCTAATAGAAAGGGCACAAAGACAAAGAAGAAAAGGGCAGTGTCAATGAGCTGACCTGGATATCAGATTCTGCCTTTTCTCCAAACAATACCGAGGAAACACTACATTGTCCAAGCTGAAGTAGGATCAATCGTGTTTACATGGGAACCTGACCAATATTTGTTCCTCAACCAACATCACTAGGACAGAAAATCCAGTCTATATTGTAGATCATGCTGTTGTCAAATTGGCTGCTGTGTTTCCCATATTACAACAGTGTTTGCATTTCAGTGGTAAGGGACTGGATTAAGAGGATTGGTTGTGCAAATTGGGCATGTTTGCAGAAGACAGAAGATTGAGAGATCTCTTTGTTGTACCTTAAAGAGGGTGAGCAGTGTTGGCTATGACCAGATATTTCACCTTGTCCTTAAAAGTTGACTGAGAGGATATAGCCTGCAATTGAAGGGGGAAATTCAAAACTAGTGGGAATAGTAATTCACTGAACAGGTGACTATCTACACTTGGGCTTTTACTGGCCTGGTCTCTGGGTTCTGTGGAATAATTTTTGGAGATTGATTATGGAGATTAATGAACAGCTCTGTTACCGTGTGTGGTTACCACAGAAGGTGAGCTTGATGGATCTTAATCTTTTGTTTCCTTTGCTGTCTGTTTAAACACTGTCTAAATACATTGATTTGCTGATGATTACAAACCTTGAGATAAACTCTGGAAACGGTAACACTCCCTCTGAAGGTAATGTGTAACACGTAGGAGTGATTAAAAGAAAGGTGTCACATAATCATTTGGAGATACAGAAGAGTACTGGTTCAGTTACTGGACTAGTAGTCAGAGGCCTGAACCATGACTTGGATTCCCACCACAGCAGCTAGCAAATTTAAGTTCAACAATTAAACAAACCTGAAGTAAAAAGACTATGCTGGTGATCATGAATGATGCAAGGGTCATGGTCCTTCAGGGATGGAAATCTGCCGTCTTTACCCTGTCTGGCCTACATGTGACTTCAGACCCCAATGTGATCTCACCACCTCCTCAAACAGCCTAACAAGCACTCAAGTCAGGGAGATCAGATGGCTTGCCAGTGATTTCTGAACTTTGTAAACCAATAAAAACAATATTAATTTCCTGTAATATCGTCCACGGTGAGTTGGATAATGGTTTCAAATGATTGGAGTGCTCTCCAATCAAGTGCACAGTGTGTTACTTAATTGCTGATAAGAGTTGCCCTGCCCTTTAAAGTCATAAAATTTCCTCCTTTTCAGTACAGACTGAGGTTGCCCAGTTTAACAACTGTTGCCAGATAGAGTGTTGTTTTGCAGATGCCTGAGTCCAGATTGGGAATCCTCATGTAGTGACTGCTGTTCTGTGCCGAGGAGTACTGATACTGCTGCTGCAAATCAATAAATTTCACGTCATCTAAATCAGTGATAATAATTCTGATCCTGAGATGTAATCTGCCAGGTTGCAGATTTAGTGCAGTAGATGGGATTAGGCTGGCTAACTCATCCTTAGGTGCTGACTTTCGGATGAGACAGAAGAATGTGGCCTTGTCTTTCTCAAGTGCATGTAAACAAAAATCTCAAAGTTCCATTTTATTAAAGAGCAGTGGATTTCTCCATGGAACCCATAGCTATATTCATCCTGTAGTACCATCAAGAAAGCAGACCATTTGCTCAATTACTCAGAGCTGTATGCGGGATCTTGCTGTGTGCAAATTTTCCTACATAACAATGCTGACTGCTTTTCGCGTAGTGCTTTACAGGCAACTAAGTACTATGGAAGTTGTGAAAGATGCAATAGAAATTCTAATTTCCTTACTTCCCTACACATGGAGGTCTATGGCTCTGTGACCTGATGTCTATACCTAGTGCTCTGCCTGTCTCCCAGATTCCAGGTCTCACTGCCTCCCACCACTTCCCTTCCCCAACCACCAACTCCCCCAAAGCCAAGGTCAGTGAACTTGTAAATTATATTTTGCAAGCCACCTCAATCAAATTATAATCTTCTGATACATTGCATGTTGACAATAGGGAAGCCGTGTTTATTCCTCTTGGAACAAGGAAGGTTAAGTGGAAATTTAATAGAGATGTTCGTGAATGGATTTCATAGATTAAACAAGGAGAAACTGACAGGAGGGTTGGTAACCAATGGACACAGATTTGGGATAATCGATAAGAGCAGAAGAGATGAGGATTTTTTTAGTTCAGGTGTACACTGAAAGACATTATTAATAGTCGTAATAAATATTTGAAAGGGAAACATTTATAGGGCTAGAAAGAAGAAAGATGACAGTGGACCTAACTGGATAGCTTTTTCAAAGAGCCATCATAGACACAAAGGGCCAAAAGGTCTCCTCCAGCATTGAAAGATCCTATGATTTTAGTACATCTAATGAAGAGTGAATGTTAGATAACTTGTAGAGTAACAGATAAATGGATTCAAGAGATTCCCAAACACAGTTCCATCCCACTTAAATCCAATGATCATGTGTGTATTTGGTTCAATGAATTGTCAAGGGTAGATACTTACTGTAAACTGATCCCGTGTGACCTGACCCTTCTGGAAGTTTCTCATAAATTCAGAGCTTTCAGCCAGTTCGTGTGACTCCTTCGTGGCCAGCTTCAGAGCTTCTGATAAGTCGGCAGGCATGCTGGGACAGAGGTCAAAGGGTAGGGTTAGATAGGGCCACAGGGAGGATCTTCATTAAACACTTCCCTGGGCAGGACAGGAGAAGCCAATAAGGTTGAAGATAGGAGCTGGCGGGAGAGACGTGGGGGGTGTGTATGGATGGAGTCCCAGTTCCTTCCCCTCCTGCTCTAAATCCCGGCTCCCCCCTGCTCTAACTCCCTGTCCCATCAGCTCTATCTCCTGATCCCTTCCGCTCTAACTCCCACCTCCCCCCACTCTAACTCCTGGTCCCCTCCCCCCCACTGCTCTAACTCCAGGTTCCCTCCTGCTCTCACTGTGGGATCCCTCCCTGCTCTAACTCCAGGTTCCCTCCCTGCTCTATAACTCCAGGTTCCCTCCCTGCTCTAACTCAGGGTTCCCCCTGTTCTCACTGTGGGATCCCCCTCTGCTCTAACTCCTGGTTCCCCTCTGTTCTAACTCCACGTTTTCCCCTGCTCTAACTCCACGTTCCCCCCCCTGAACTCCATGCTCCCCCCTGCTCTAACTCCATGGTCCCCCCCCCGAACTCCACGTTCCCCCCTGCTCTAACTCCACGTTCCCCCCTGCTCTAACTCCACGTTCCCCCCTGCTCTAACTCCACGTTCCCCCCTGCTCCAACTCCACGTTCTCCCCCTCTCGAACTCCACGTCCCCCCCCCGCTTGAACTCCATGTCCTCCCCTACTCAAACTCCACATTAGCCCCTGCTCTAACTCACAGCTTCCCCCTGTTCCAACTCCCGGTTCCCCATCTGTTACAACACACGGTTCACCTTCTCCTCTAACTTTGGGTACCCCACATGCTCCAGTTCCAGCTTCAGTCTTGGGTCTAACTGCTGTCTCTTACCTTTCAGTGGTATCCATGGGAGTGCCTGCTGTGGATATCGTGTGTTGCTTCTGATTTTCAGGCTGCTTGCTCAAACATCTGCTGGAAGTGGGCTGTTTCACTCTCTTTTATCTCTCGCTCGGGTCTAGTGACGTGCTGAGGGGTTGTCCTTGCTGGCAGGTCCCTCCCACAACTCACATGACACTGCCAGCACAATGAGGCAGCCCAAAAGGAGGCTGACTTCATTTCCTCAGGGGCTGTCCACTGCTCCCTACTGCACTGTGAGAAGGCTCCAAGCTCAGCCCCTTTGTGGCTTTTGGCTTCCGGCTCACCTCAGGCAGTGTGGGCTAGTGCAAGCGACACAATCAGCATTGGCAGAGCACTGCCACGGTTTTAACCCTCTGGTTGCTGTTTACAGAGTTTCAAGATGAGGGGACAGTGGAAACTTATTGTGTGGCTCTAGAACTTCAAGCAAGATGGAACTTGCAGTATACCATATCAAGCTGTGAAACCTTTCACACCCACTGAGGTTCTCTTGAAGTGCAGCCAATTTATGAGCGGCAAAATATCACAAACGTTAATAGATGGAGCAAGTATTTTTGTGGTGGTGATGACAGGCTGGCACACAGAGAGCTCTCCTTCTTTGAAACAGTACCCAAAGATGTTTTACATCCACAGAGAATGTTATCTGTTTCACATCCAATAAATGGCACCTCTGACGGCGAAGCAAGCCGTCAGACACAACAACTGTCTGCAGAGTTCTAGAGAAGCTGGAGGAATCCAATGTCCCCATGCTGGTCACTTTCTCTGAAGGAAAGTAGCCAATAAATGAGACCTCTCAGAACAATGTAGAGATGCTCTCCGCCTTCATCTCCTTCTCCTCTTCCAATCTTCCTCCCCCTTCATTCTCCTTATCACCTCTCACTGACCCAATCGCCATCGCTCCCAGCGTTCTCCTCATCCCCTCACAGCCCTCTCCTCTCATTAACCCGTCCCCTTCATTCCATGCCCCCTCCCTTCTCTCACTCCTCCTCATATCCCTCTCCCCATCATTCCTTCTTGCTCTCCTGTCTCACCCTCTGCCCTCACATTGCCTTTCCTTTCCTGTCACACTCTCTGTCCACACTACTCCCTCTTGTCACACCATTTTCCCCACAACCCCTCACTCACTCTCCCCTCTATTCCTTCTTCCCACTCTCCCACCATCTCTACACTACTCCCTTACAGCATCTTTACCCCCCTCAGTCTCCATGAACGACGCAATGGAGGGATTATTACAGGTCTAAATTATATTAGCCACTAGTCAGAGAGTCACAGAGTTATACATCATGGAAGCAGCCCCTTTGACCCATCTCATCCATGCCAACCAAGGTGCCAGTTCCATTTGCCTGCATTGGGCCATATCCCTCTAAACCTTTCCTATCCATGTACCTGTCCAAATGTCTTCTAAACTCTTATTGTCCTTATGCTTTCAGTAGCTCGTGAGAGAATTCCTAACACATGGCCTGGTTCTGAAGACCCTGCAGCAGGAGCTGACAGGATACCCATACCCTCCACCTTCCTGCTGTTTGCTCCACATAAATCCCCACTGCACCAACGGAGAGAAACATTGGCTGATAAAATATGAAACCCAGATTCCCATCTTCTGTTCCCCAGCTGGTCACCCACTGAAGCTACAGGCTTGGGTCACCACCTGTTCAGAGGCCTGTTGGTATTGTCCTCATCACTGATTAAGCCTTCTGTGAGGGCCATTGTCCATATCCAGTCTGATTGGTGGTCCCTTCACTTCTGATGCTGCTTTCTTCAATGGACTCAATGGGCTGGCATCGCTGACCTTTCACCTCTTGGACCTAGCTTTGATCCAACTTGCTGATGCAGCCAAAAGGATCCTTCACCCCACCAATCCTCCCACCCTTTATCCCATTGTTGACTCTTGCACAGTTAAGTCCACAGAAGCAAAACGCTGCTGATGCTGGAAATCTGAAACAAAAGGGAATTGGACAGGCTCTTGAGGGAGTGAGAAGGAGGGGGTGATAAGAGAGAACAAGGAGTGAGTGGATGAAGGTTAGCAGGGCTACAGGGATGGAGCTGGAAAAGAGAATTTGAGGTTGCTTAAATAGGGCCAGTACAGCCTCAAATAGCCATCTTCTCTACTATTAACCATTCTATGATTCCATGAAATGCTGGAAATACTCAGGCGGCATCTGTAGAGAGAGAAGCATGGTTGATGCTTCAATTCAATAATCTTTCATTAAAGGTTTCAGAGAAAACGGGTTTTAAGGTACATCGAAAGTGGGAAGGAAAGGAGAGAATAAAAGGGAAATCCTATGAAGGATTGGAAGACAGAGCAGACAAAAACAATACTGGAAAGAGAAAGAGGCAAATAAAATACCTGTTTATCGGACGGGTAAATGAGTGAACCAACAATCACTATCTAAAGCTAGCAAAGGAAACCACCAAGTTAAAACAGAAGTGCTCAGTTTTCAGAAATTGTTAAGGTTAAAATGTGCCTAATCAGAAAAGGAGATGCTGTTCCTTGAACTTGGTTGAGCTTCGTAGAGGAAGAGGATGGAGTGGGAGGTAGAAAGAGAATCAAAGTGAGACCTGATCAAAAGCTAAGGGTTACTGTTGCAGCCTGAACAATGGTGTTCTGTAAAATGATCACGGAATCTGCACTTGTTCTCCCCAGAAGGGAGGGAACCACATTGTGAGCAGCAAATCAATGTGGAACAAGTTCAAATAAATTACTGCTTCAGGCTTTTAGAACCATGGAAGGGAGGAGGTAAGAGAGAAAGGGAGCAGGTACTGGTGGAGTTGGAAGTGAGAACCAGAGCTCCCTGAAGGATACGGTTCCTTTCAAATGCTGGAAGGAAGACATATCCGAAGGAGTGGAAGGAAGGTATCAGCATCAGAGCAAATGTGACACAGCAACTGGAAGCAGGGTGGGAGGAAGTGTGGTCCTGGTAGTTGTGGGAGCTGGTGGGTTGTAGTGGCCTATTGTCAATAGAAAAATCAGAGATGGACCAAAGTTAAAGAGAGAGCAGGGTGGAAATTGGCAGCAAAGGTGATGACATTTTCTAGTTCAGGGCAAGAGCGGGAAGTGGTACTGACATAATAAAAAATAAACTGGAAGAAAGAACCTGAATAGGACTAACTTAAACAAAAAAGTTCCACAAATTCCACCAACTAATAGGAGTAGGCCAGGCTTAAATAGATTCATGAAGATCAGGTCAGCAGATCAGGCAGCATCTGTGGTGAGAGATGAACTGATCTCTGACATTACAGATTGCTGATCTTTCACCGGCACTGGCCAGTTCTGACCCAAACGAGAAAGGATACTATCTGAAATTGTTGAATTCATTGTTAAGCCTTGATGCATGTATTGTGCCTAGTTGAGGTGCTGTTCCTCAAACTTTCTTTGGGCATGGTTGAAGCACTGCAATAGGTCAATGATAGAGAGGTCAGAGTGACAATAGGATGGAGAATTAAAGTAATTGGCAACTGGAAGTCAGGGTCACCCTTGCAGTCTGAACTGAGGTGTTCTACAACGTGGTCGCCCATTTTATATTATGTTTCTCTGTTGTGGAAGAGACCACATTGTGAGCACTTAATGCAGTACAGTGGATTGGAAGAACTATAAGTGAATTGGTGCATCACCTAGAAGTAGTGTTTGGGTTCCTGTACGGTGGTAAAGGAAGAGGTAAAAGGGCAGGTATTGTTCCTCCTGCAATTGCGCGGGAAGGTGCTTTGTGAAGGGATGTGGATGTTGGGGTTCATGGAATACTGAACAATGGAGTGTCTTTAGAATGTGGAAAACAGAGGGGAAGATGTGGTAGCACCTTGCTGAGGGTGGGAGAGAGGTGAGGGTAAAATTAAAATCAGTGTAATTGAGAGCCCAGTCAACTATGGTGGAAGGGAAGCTACAGTGAGGGAAAAAGGAAGACATGTCAGAAGCACTGGTATAGAAAGTGTCATCATCAGAACAGATGCTGGAGAAATTGGGAGTATGGAATGGAGTTCTTACAGGAAACAGGGTGGGAGGAGGTGGTTGAGGTAGCTGTGGGCTTGTAATGGATATTAGTCATTTACTGATTCCCTGAGATGGCCGCCGAGTTCCTTCATACACATTCACTTTTGATTCACATCCTTTGTTATTTACACCTTATAAAAATCCATCGATATCAGTGTCAGAAATTTCAATTTACTTCCAGAATGCACAGACCTTTTTTTGATTGATAGAGGGGAGGGAATAGGACAGAGAGTTCCATGTTAGTGAAAAAGTACTTTCCAGTTCAATTGTTAATTTGGAAGCAGCTCAGAGAAGAGTCACCATTGTTCCTGGGATAATGGGCTTGTCTTGTGAGGTACAATTGAGAAGATTGGGCCTTATTCACTGGAGTTTAGAAGAATGGAGGTAATTTTTGAAAAACATAAGATTCAGAAGGCGCTTGACAGAGTAGGTATTGAAGAGTATGTTTCCTATCATGGAGGAATATAGAACTGGGTGGCAAAGTTTCAGAAGGAATCACTCATTAAAGATGGAACTGAGGAATTTCTTCTCTCAGTGAGCTGTACGTATTTGGAATCCTCTACCTCACGGGCTTCTGGAGGCTGAGTCATTGAATAAATTCTAGGCTGAGATGTTTAAATTACAGGGACTGAGCAGAAAAATGGAGTTGAGGCCAAAATCAGATTGGTTGCAATGCTATATAATGCCAAGCATCTTGAGGAACCATGTTACCTCACACTGCTCCTATTCCTTAAGTTCTTATCTTAAGATGTACAGGAAGTCGGAGTACAGGAAGGAGCACGCTGTCATGGCAACAACCTTTCCTTCAATGTCAGCAAAACAAAATATCTGGTCATTGTCTTCAGGAAGGCAGGTGTGGCGGCGAAGCACAACGGTGCTGAGGTTGAGGGCTTCAGGTTCCTAAGAGTGAACATCACCAATAGCTCGTCCTGGTCCAACTATGTAGATGCCGTGGCCAAGAAAGCACACCAGTGCCTCTACTTCCTCAGGAGGCTAAAGAAATTTGACATGTCTCCTTTGACCCTCACTGATTTTTATAGATGCAGCATAAAAACCATCCTATGGGGATACATCATGGCTTGGTATGGCGACTGCTCTGCCCAAGACTGCAAGAAACTGCAGAGAGTTGTGGACACAGCTCAGCACATCATGTCTCAGTAAAACAGCCAACATAATCGAAGACTCCTCCCACCCCAGACATTCTCTCCCTTCCCCTCTCCCATTGGGCAGAAGATACAAAAGCCTGAAAGCATGTACCACTGGGCTCAAGGACAGCTTTTATCCCACTGTTATAAGATTATTGAACAGTCCCCTAGTACGATAAGGTGGACTCTTGACCTCACAATCTATCTCGTTATGGTCTTGCACCTTATTGTCTGCCTGAACTGCACTTTCTCTGTAACTGTAACACTATATTCTGCATTCTGTTATTGTTTTCCCTTGTACTACCTCAATGTACTGATGTGATAAAATGATCTGTATGGATGGCATACAAAACAAAGTTTTTCACTGTACCTCGGTACAAGTGACAATAATAAACCAATTTGCCAATTGATTTACCAAGTTGGTCTTTGCTTTTCCAGAACCACAACATCAGCCCCTCAAAACTAATCCAACCTGCATCTACCTGCATGGAATCCCTAACCTCTCAAAATGCTTTGGAATTAGGAGGACATTTGAACATTTCATGATCAGGAATGGAGATTTGATCACCAGGGATTGCCATTCTCCATTCCTGGTCATCAACATTGAGGAAAAATCTCCAAATTTCTAATCCATTTAGTGTGAAGTATTTCCTGAACAGCCTGCTGTAACTTTGTCATAACTTTTTGTTCTGGACTCTTCCATCATGGTCCCTCTCCATGTCCAGGTCTTCCACTAGGATGGCAATGAGCTGCCAACCAGGTCACATAGAACTGAGGGGAACTCCCACCCACCATCCAAACCCCAAGACAGCAGCAAAACCCCAGCCTGCATGTCTGTTGTGTCTTTATTAAATTATTGAAAATTAAGACAAAATGTGACCCCGTGCCATAGACAGAAAGATTAGGGCAGGAGATTGACCAACAGCACACAAACAGAGAGCTCTTAGGTGTTTTAAACAGAGAGAGAGGTGGAGAATTCTAGAGCTGGGTGGCTTGAAAGAGCAACTAAATTTGTGGAGGATCAGAGGACTGGTCAGGAGGTGGTTACTTAGTAAAATCAAAGCTGGCTTTTTATTAAAAGCAGAAAAGCAGTTTGAAGTGTTCAAGGATGGGAACTGTAGGATGGTAGCTGAAGGGGAACGAATCCAGGGTGTTGTCAAAAGCAGCAGCAAAAATTGGTAGTTCCAAGAAATTAGCTCAGGAAGGGCAGGATGCATTCTTGGATTGTCTGAAGCAGCACAGCTGATGTAGAAATATAGGGAAATATGGGAGACTGTGCACAGGGGATCCCAGTAAGATAAACAATGAGGTAATAGGCTCATTGCCACAACCGATTCTGCAAAATGGGCACCCATCACAAACTGGCAGACAGCATGCTCATAGTAAGGCAGCAATGTGCCAGTCACCATTTTGGACCAGGCTTCTCTGCAGATGCTCACCTGAGAACAGACATGGTGAGGCTTTGGTGGGATTGGAGACAGGCAAAGCAAGAGAGAAGCTTCCTCTTGGCTCAAGTGCAACTCTGTCTCTTGTGGATGCAAATCCAAGTGGGGACTATTTTATTGCACAGAACGATAGGAATTGTGAAACATTTTATTGACTTACAAATTAGGAGCTGTAAATTGAATATTGTGACCTAATATGGAGAGATACTGAAGTTGTTCTTTCTATAGCAGAGGGTTGATTTAATGAGGTTACAAAAAGATTTTGAGTAACTAGGGAGAAACTGTTTCCCAGCGGCAGGACTGAGAAGAAATTTCTTTTCTCAAAGGTTTGTAAACCTTTGGAATTTACTACCCCAGAAAGCCATGAAGGTAAAGTCATTAAATAAGTACAAGGCAGAGATAGACTTTTGCACTACAGGGGTTCAAGGGTCATAGGGATCATGGGTTATGGAGATTTGGCAGGAAAGTGGAGCTGAGGCCAAAGATCAGCTTAGCTGTGATCTAATGGACTGGTAAAGAAGGTTCAATGGGCTCCTCCGATCCCTTGTGCTCGTACAAGAGTCAGTAATGCAAGGTAAAAATATACCAGTAGTAATTGGGTAAGGGCATCAAGGATATGGAGTGAGAGCAGGTCACTGGCATGATCTGAATGCAATGGTGAAGCATCCTTGAGGTCTTAATGACCTCCTCCCATTCCTGTATTGCTAATTGTCAGGATGAAGAGAAATTTGTGTTTCTGTACTGTACGACACTATGACTCCTTGAGAAATAAGTCCAGGCAGGGAATCAGCGTGAAGGTGCACGGCTGGAATAGGAGACCTCAGTGTTTAGGAACAGATGATGATGCAACAAATCGCTGAATTGACCTTGCTTCTGCTCACATTGAGGTTGAAGCCCCAGGCCAATTGATCGAGAGTGGCTGGATGAGAGATATGGGTTAGGGTGCTGCCCGAGAGATGTGGGAGGTGAAATGGTTCCCTCAAGGGGGGGGCAGCATCAATGTCCTGACCCTGGACGCCAAGTGACCCCACAGGGGATTGGAACGACAATTGTTCAAAGACCTGTTGACACTCACAGTGCTCCACTATTGTTTCAACGTCCAGAGTTGAGCTGCCTGACAGGTATCTGGTCCCTGGAGACCGAGGGACTGGAGATGCTGGAACCTGGAGCAACACACAAGATACTGAAGGATCTCAGCAGGTCAGGCAGCATCTGTGGATGGAAACTTGCTTCTGTCTCTTCTGCTCTCAGGCTAGAACTTGCCAGAAAAGCAGCAACATGAAAATGACTCACACAGTTACTAATATGCAAATCGTCAGCAAGTTCTGAGGATTAAGAACTTCTCTTCCCGTTGTGAACCTCTGGGAGTGATGGTCATTTTGGACTGACCTCCTGTGTAGACCTGCACGTGTAGACCTGCACTAATAGCATCCATAGACACAGTTATAAATAAACACATGAAAGTCACATCAACGCTTCACAACCAGAAAGAAGCACTAAAGTGTGACCTTTGAAGTTCCTGATGGAACTATACTCAATTTAATGCAGCTGCTGACACTTCGAGTCCTAGATCATAGAGTCATAGAGCTGTACAGCAGAGAAACAGGCCCTTCAGCCCAAATTATCCATGCGGAACGTGAAGTCTATCTATGCTAATTCCATTTGCATGTATTAAGCCCATATACCTCTGCTTCTTTCCTATCCAAGTACCTATGCAAATGCCTTTTAAATGTTTCTGTCTCTGCCACCTCCTCTGGCAGCTCATTCCATAAAACCACCACCCTTGTGTGAAAAACTTGCCCCCCAGCTCGCCTTTAAATTTCTCCTATGTTACCTTAAATCTATGCCCATTAGTTTGTTTCTCAGCCCTTAAAGTACACTCCACACAACAACCAGGCAATGTCAGATATGGCTGGCAATTCAAGCTCCCCCAGGAGGTTGTGTGGAGCTTGGAGACCACAGTCTCTCTGTAGGCTGTAAGGGCTCAGCAACAACTCTGTCCCAGTGCTGACTGGTTCAGGTGAGAACTGTTGTGGAGGGGCAGATGGAGGCTGCGCCAAGGCAGCCTTGTGTTGATTCCACCACATGAGCAGCTTGAAGCTCTTCAGGAGCAGTAACAAACCACCAGGGAGCATCTTTGTGCTTCATTCACTTTGACTGATGCCATTTGATTCAGTTCAATGCCACTTGGGAGCAGATTGCAATCCTCATTGAGAAGTAGGATGCTATGTGTGACCAGAATGCCTCTCTCGATATATATGAAAATAGACCCCATACTGTTCCCACACACACACGCATTTACACACACAGGACACGCATCCTGCCTAAGCAAGCATGCCATCTGTGATCAGGTAACTCTCCTGCTCCAACAAAAGTACAGCACCCAGGAGCTATTTTCATTTCTGCAGGAACTGTGATGTACTCGCTCCTACCTCCATTCACACTTGTCTTCCTTGTGAGCAGAGTCATGCTCAGATTGAATGAGCTGACTCTAAGAGGAAGTGTGAAGACAGCAGGGTCCAGATGAAGGGTCACGACAAAAACTGCTGATTGTCCATTTCCATCCACAGATGCTGCCTGACCTGCTGAGATCCTTCAGTATCTTGTGTGTTGCTCCAGGTTCCAACATCTCCAGTCCCTCGGTCTGCAGGGACCAGATACCTGTCAGGCAGCTCAACTCTGGACATTGAAACAATAGTGGAGCACTGTGAGTGTCAACAGGTCTTTGAACAATTGTCGTTCCAATCCCCTGTGGGGTCACTTGGTGTCCAGGTTCAGGACGTTGATGCTGCCCCCCCCCTTGAGGGCACCATTTCACCTCCCACATCTCTCGGGCAGCACCCTAACCCATATCTCTCATCCAGCCACTCTCGATCAATTGGCCTGGGGCTTCAACCTCAATGTGAGGTTGGCCCATCTGGGACAAGAGCTTGTGGGTCATCAAGGACATCTGCGAGGACACAAAGTGAATGGAAGCATCCAGTCTGCAGGGGATTCTGTAATGTGGCATTAGAGCATCAAAACCATAATTGAGGTAATGAAATGGTGTATAATTTTGTAGAGAAATGTCAATATTTTCCATATATTTATTTTATGCATTGCAATAAAGAGGGAGCAGGCTTGAACTAGCTGAACTGAATGACCTGTTTCTGTGCTGTAACGATTCAATGTTTCTATGGTCATTCCAAACAGATGGCCGATAGCTGTGTCACCAGTGCTAGGGCAGTTGAATTTATCTGACTGTGGCGCAACCATCGCTGGATTATCTCTGCAGCAGACAAAAGTAGGGAAAGTTTGACACTGCAGCTGCATTTATGAGGTACAGACAACTGTTGGAATGTATGACTGGGCAAAGGGCATGATTGATTGATTGTTTAGTGACTGGTGTGTGGGCAGTAAGCACATCAGCTTGCTTGAAGTCAACAAGGCAGATTAGCCTGGGCAGGAAGCCAAGAACAATCCCCCTGAACTGTAACAAGAGAAATCATTACCTTTCTTGCTCCCTATTAATATATCGTACCTCCAGCATGGGTTTATTGGGAAGGAATGGATTATTGAATATGTTCACTACTAATTGAATATACATATTAAAGTCCTGTTGCTGTGGTTCAAATCCCTCCATGCCCTTTCTCTGTAGCCTCCTACAGATCCCTGCACTTCCCCATGTCCGGCCTCTTGGGGATCCTTGATTTTGATCACTGTACTTTCTCCTAATTGGGCCTTAAGCTCTGGATTCTGTCCTCAAATAGTTTCACCTCTTTATCTCTCTTCTTTAAGAACTATCTTTTTAACCAGAATTTTATCACACGTATTTTATGTGGCTTGGCATCACATTTTGCTCCTGTGAGATGTTTCAGACCAATTTCCTATGTTAAGAACATGATATAATACTGTGAAATGTTATGGAAAGTTACTGCTGTAACGCAATCCAGCAGAAGTCTCTGTTGAAATTGGTCACCTGCCAAAACAG
This sequence comes from Pristis pectinata, assembly GCF_009764475.1. NCBI lineage: Eukaryota > Metazoa > Chordata > Chondrichthyes > Rhinopristiformes > Pristidae > Pristis > Pristis pectinata. Next base: position 16,245,413 of record NC_067437.1, on the reverse strand, counting down.
CTCGTGACAGGAGCTGCAATAAAATCAGAGCTGAAGCAATGACTCAGCACAAAGCCAAAGTCAAAGGTTAGTCAGCAGTTTCCTGTTGACAGGACTTTGGTCTACCGTGACTCAGCAAAGTTTGGTCAGCTCCCATTGACTCAGCAGAGTAAAGGCTGGATCAATATCATGTTCAGCAAAGAGTGACACAGCAAAAAAAAAGCCAAGTAATCTTTGCTAAATAAAAGGATTTAATCAGTGAAGTAATCACAGCACATTATGTGTGAGAGTGTTCTTGCATGAGTGTAGGTGAATGTGTTTATGAGTGTATCTGTGTGAGAAGTTCCATGGATGTGTGCATGTATGTTTCTTCCTTTGTGTGTCTGCGCCCATTTTCACTGTGCATGCTTGTCTCCACATGTTTCTTCCTGAAAGTGTTTCTGTATGAGTGAGTATGTCTGTCTGGTTAGTCTTGTGTGGGTGAATGTGTCTGTCTGTGACTGTGAGTGTGTGCGTGTGCACGTGTGTCCATGGACTTTATGTGTGTACATTTTAAGAGTGTGAGTGTACAGGTATAACCATGTGTGTGGTTATGTGGTGTTAGTCACTTGTGTTAGTGTGGGTCACAATCTGGGAAGAGTGGGGTTTTCTAGAGGGCAAAATTAGAATGCCCCCAAAAATGACTGTGAATATTGTGATGCACAGTTAACCTACCCCTATTGCTCCCACTTCAGTCAACAAAGCAATGTCATGCCGCCTGCTGAATTACATGACCATATATAGTCATCACAAATCTCAGAGGCCATATATAGTCATCACAAATCTCAGAAGCCTGAACTAACAGTCTAGTGACCCAGATTCAAATCCCATGGTGGCAGCTGTGGAATTTAAATTCAATTAATAATCTGAAATTTAAGCAGGAAACAATGACTCAGCTTGGTAATAATGATCACAGTACCACTGGATTGTTATAAAAACCTACCCAGTTCATTAATCTGCCGTCCTGCTTGGCCTTTACATGACTCAAGATTAGCAGAAATGTGATTGATTGTTAAATGGCCTCTGAAGTGGCCTAACAGTCCTCATTGTACCATAACAACACGCAATCTGCTGGAGGAACTCAGCAGGTCAAGCAGCATCTGTGGGGTCAAAGGAATCGTCAACATTTCGGGTCAAAACCCTGCGTCAGGACTCTGCACCAGAAATCTATCATGCTTGAAGGGCCAGTGCTGCCCTTCTTTCAACCATGTTACTGTGTTTGCAAAAATATCATGGGGGCTCCCTCTGCATGCCTCCTCCTACTCAGGAGGAGGACCCCAAGGGCAGGCTGCCACCATCAGAACCCTGACCTAACCCCAGTACCCAAGACCCATCCCTCCGGCCCAGACTGGGACCCACAGGTCTGGTCTCAGTGGCGCCCAAACCGGTACAGTTCCTGACTGATGTACAGGGACCAAACTGCACATCTCCTGAACAATGCTCTGAACATTCAGGAGAGAAACAGTTTCTCTCTATCTACTCCGCCTAGATCCTTCATGACATTAAATACTTCTATCAGATCCCCTCCCACACACACACACACACACACACACACACACACACACACACACCCACACACACACACACACACACACACACACACACACACACACACACACACACACACACACACACACACACACACACACACACACACCTCTAAGGAGAACAACCCCAGTCTGTCCACAGAACTGCAGCCTCTCATCCCTGGAATCATTTCGGTAAATCTCTTCTGCACCCTCTCCAAAGCCCTCGCATCTTTCCTGAAGTGTGGTGCCTGGGACTAGACACATACTCCAGCTGTGGTTGAGCCAGTGTCTCATAAAACATTGTGACTTATTTGCTTTTGTATTCTTTTCCCTTATTTATAGAGCCATTGATCCTGTTATGCTTTGTTAACCATTTTCTCAACCTGCCCGTTTATAAGATAAGATTTCTTGATTAGTCACATGTACATCAAAATACACAGTGAAATGCATCTTTTGCGTAGAGTGTTCTGGGGGCAGCCCGCAAGTGTCACCACGCTTCCGGCGCCAACATAGCATGCCCACAACTCCCTAACCTGTACTTCTTTGGAATGTGGGAGGAAACCGGGAGCACCCGGAGGAAACTCATGCATACACGGAGAACATACAAACTCCTTACAGACAGCGGCCGGAATTGAACCCGGGTGGCTGGTGCTGTAATAGCGTTACACTAACCGCTGCACTACCGTGCCTGCCCAGCAGACCTGGGAGTTGCCAGAAAGGCAATCCCTTCAAAATACTGAAAGAGGAGTGGAGGGGAATATGTGTCTGATGGCAGACTCTTGTTGGAGCTGATCATGTGCAGAATGGTCATCTATTGAATGTGGAGGCTGCTGGAGTGAAGGGTATGGACCAGGGGAACTCTGGTTCTTGCTCTGCCCAGGAGGAGAATGACTGAAGAGACGAGATCTCGTCTGGATCCTGCTCCTCTGCTCTCACCACCTCTCCTCCTGGCTTGTGGGAGGAAACTGAGGCGCCCGGAGGAAACCAAGCAGTCACAGAGAGAACGTGGAAACTTCACACGGACCACAGCGGAGGTCAGGATTGAACCCGGGTCTCTGGCACTCTACTCACTGCCACACTTCCACCGAGTACAATCCCAGATATTAAAAAGGCAACACACTGGGTATCTAGCGATGATCTGATTTTATTTGCCCTCCAGCCCAGTTATCCGAGCTGAGAACATTGGCAGGTACAACCCACGGCTGTGAGAGTGAACACTCGACACTCGACAACAACCTCGTCCAACCTCTGCAATCACTTGTGGACCATTATCTCCATACCTTTCTGTTTACATAGAGTCACACGGAAACAGGCCCTTCAGTCTGTGCCAACCATCAACTATCCATTCTGTTACACCAATCTTACCCTAAGCCATTTCATTCTTCCCACATTCCCATCAGTGCCCTCTAGATTCTACAATCCACTTAGATATTATGGGCCTACCAACCTGCACGGAGGGAACCAGAACACCTGAATCTTGAACCTTTGAGAGATGTGCCCTCTAGTTTATTTTGCCTCTTCCCATTCTACCTCCCAAAGTGCAATTCTTGCCAGTAAATTTCATCTGCCACCTGTCTTTCCATCATGTCAGCTTGAAGTCCATTCTAATCTTTTCAAAGTTCAGATCGCCTCTAAATTGTGTGCTGTACACCCAAGTCCAAATCATTAGTAAATACTAGGAAAAGCAGAGGTCCTCATACTGACCCCAGGTTGTACATTCTCTCTGGTCTGCAAAACATTTCAGTACTATCTGTGTCTTGTTTCTTTGTTAATCTTCTGCCTATGGTGTAACAGAGCCTTTTATTTCAGGGGCTTCAATCCTCATAGAACATAACAGCATAGTACAGGCCCTTTGGCCCACAATGTTGTGCCGACATTTTATCCTGCTCTAAGACCCTTCCCTCCCACATAGCCCCCTATTTTTCTATCATTCATGTGTCTATCTAAGTCTCTTAAATGTCCCTAATGTATCTGCCCCCACAACCTCTGCCGGCAGTGCGTTCCACGCACCCACCACTCTCTATGTAAAAAACTTACCTCTGACTTCCCCCTTAAATCTTTCTCCAATCATCTTAAAATTATGCTTCCTCGTGTTAGCCATTGTCACCCTGGGAAAAAGTCTCTGACTATCCACTTGATCTATGCCTCTTATCATCTTGTACACCTCTATCAAGTTACCTTTCATCCTCCTTCTCTCCAAAGAGAAAAGGCCTAGCCCACTCAACCTATCCTCATAAGACATGCTCTCCAATCCAGGCAGCATTCTGGTAAATCTCCCCTGCACCCTCTGTAAAGCTTCCACATCCTTCCTATAATGAGGTGACCAGAACTGAACACAATACTCCAAGTGTGGTCTAACCAGAGTTCTATAGAGCTGCAACATTACCTCGCAGCTCTTGAACTCAATACCCCAACTAATGAAGGCCAACACACCATACACCTTTTTAACAACCCTATGGACCTGCGCGGCAACCTTGAGGGATCTATGGACATGGACCCCAAGATCCCTCTGTTCCTCCACACTGCTAAGAGTAGTGGCACACTCTTTGTGGCAAGCTTATTAAGTGGAACCTCAGCAAATGCCTTTTGGAAGCCCATTAATACTATATTGAGCTTCTCTGTTACTTCATCAAAATATTCTATCGTTAGTTAGACACCATTTGCCTTTAATAAATGTATGCTGGTTTCCTCCAGTCAATCCATAGGTGTCCAAATGCCTGCTGATTCTGTCCCTGATTATTGTTTCCCCACCATGAGGTTAAACTGATTAGTCTGTAGTTGAAAATATTAAAAAAAGACAAAAATTGTCATAAACACTCAGCAGCTCAAGCAGTATCTGTGGAAAGTGAAGCAGAGTTAATATTTCAGGTTGAAGACTTTTCATCAGAACTGGAGAAATGGAAGACAAGCTAGTTTCAAGTAAACCTCAATATCGCTAATTGCTCATTCCCAAAGTTGCAAGCATCCACTCCTGGAACAACTGAGCCCTTGGACACAGAATTACGACCTACCTTCTCCTAGAAGAAATAGGTAGGAGTGTTAGTGAGTGTGTTGCAACTTGCTTATGAAATACCTACCATGATTGATGCAAGCTGCATGTGTGTGTACACAGTGAAATGTAAGCATGTTGGAGAGGTGGTGTGAGACAGTGGATTTGCTGCAGACGGGACCTGTTGTTGTTTCTACTGACCTTGACCACACATGTTAAGTCATTAAACTTAGAGCCATTGAGTCATGGACAGATACAGCATAGAAACAGATCCTATGGCCCACTGAGTCTGTACCAATCATCAAGCACCTGTGTTTTTACACCAGTCCTATACATTTTAATTCACCATTTGTTCCCTCTAGATCAACTTCCCCCTAGATTTTCCACTCACCTACACGCAGGAGCAATCTACAGTGGTCAATTAACCTACCAACCTACATGTTTTTGGAAAGTGGGAGGAAACCGGAGGACCCGGGGAAAGCCATGTGGTCACATGGAGAACATGCAAACTCCACACAAACAGCACCGGAGGTCAGGATTGAATCCAGTCACTGGAGCCGTAAGGCAGCAGCTCTACTAGCTGTGCCACTGTACTGTCTAAATTTCTTACTGTACCGCGGGTCAAGTTCCAAGCACTTCAATTTCCTAGGTATAAACATCATCAATAGCTTATCCTGGTCCAACCATGTAGACACTATGGCCAAGAAAGTGCACCAGCGCCCCTACTTCCTCAGGAGGATAAGGAAATTTGGCATGTCCCTGTTGACCCTCACAAATTTTTACCAATTAGATGCACCATAGAAAGTATCCTATCCAGATGCATCACAGCTTGGTGTGGCAACTGCTCTGCCCAAGACTGCAAGAAACTGCGGAGAGTTGTGGACACAGCTCAGCACTTCACGGAAACCAGCCTCCCCTCCATGGACTCTGTCTACACTTCTCACTGCCTTGTAATGCAGCCAACATAATCAAAGACCCCTCCCACCCTGGACATTCTGTCTTCTTCCCCCTCCCATCAGGCAGAAGATACAAAAGCCTGAAAGCACCTACTACCAGGCTCAAGGGCAGCTTCTATAAGACTATTGAACGGACCTCTTATACAAAAAGATGGACTCTTGACCTCACAATCTACCTCAATATGGCCTTGCACCTTATTGTCTGCCTGCACTGTACTTTCTCTGTAACTGTAACACTATATTCTGCATTCTGTTATTGCAGTCCTACCTTGATGTACTGATGTGATGAAATTGTCTGTATGGATGGCATGCAAAACATGCCATCCATACCTTAGTACGTGACAATAATAAACCAATTACCAGTTCCTTTGGACATTATTGTGGGCTTTGATCTCTCTACCATCTCCTTTCACTGGCTTTACTTCTGTCTTTGCACGGCTCCTGGGCCAGCTGGAGTGCAGGTTCTTCCGCATCCACCAGAACCTTGAGGTCCACATCCATGAATCAAGTGCCTGTGCCTGTGCTACCACAGGTTCTGCTGTCCATGACTTCCAGTGGTGGTCGGATTCAGTGCTCATGTCCCTTTTAAGGGGTGCATGTCTGACTTCAGTCACTGCTGGTCAGTTCCACCAGTTGCACAGAACTCCTGAGGTGGCTAATGCGTCCTATATGCTGATGGAAAAGGCATGGTGGTGGAATTCTCCTAACGTAAACACAATCTGAATTGGCACCCTCATTCCTGAGGCACCTTTTGCCAAAACTCCCCATTTTACATTTGCTCAGTGAAAAGTAAAATCCAACAGGCTGTGAAACCTGCAGGCAACACCGTCCCTCTGGTCTCCCTCCAGGCAGAGATGGCTGCCTAAAAGTGTGTCGGAGGCAGATTCAATAGTAACTTTTAGTGGGAAGGGGGATAAGGAACAATTTGAAGGGAACCAGAATGGAATTAATGAGGCAGCTTATTCAAGGACTTGTCTAGGGCAAGATGGGTTAAGTGGCTACCTTTAGCTGGCTGTTGCTCAGTTGTTGCACCCTCGGTTCTGAGTGAGAAGGTAATGGTTCAATCCCCACTCCTCAGACTACAGGTTAGTCTGATGCTTCAGTGCAGTACAGGGGAATATGCTGGCTTTCAAATGAGACATTAAACTGAGGCCATGCCTTCTTCTTAGGTGGCAATAAAAGAGCAGGGACATTCTTCCTGGTGACCTGGTTAACATTTACTCCTGTACCAACATCACTAAAAACCTTATGATAGGTCATTGAGCTGAAATGTCAACGTCATAGTTGAGTTTATTGTCATATCCACAACAGATGCTATGAAAAGCTATCACAGCAGCATCACAGGCACATAGCATCAGATAAGCAGCATTCACAAGAGAAACAAAACTCAACGTACATTATGCACTGTTCTTACAAGAAAGAACACAATTAGAACAAAGAAAATCAAAAAAACAAAGGTCCATTGTAGGACATTAACTCTATTCAGTGTAAATGGGTGCTTGATGGTAGTGAATCCCCAGAATTCTCTGTCCTCCAAGGGTGGTGGAGGTCAGATCATTACAAGTATTTAAGACTGAGATGGAAAAATATTTTGAAAAATCAAGGAATTGAGGATTATAGGAAACTCATATAGAGCAGGAATTGAGGCCAGCAGAGATCATCCATGATCATATCGAATGGTGGGGCTAGCTTGAAGGCCCTGGTGGCCTACTCCTGCTCCTATTTTCTTCAGATGTGCCTAACTTGCTGACTGTTTCCATTATCCTCTTTTGTTATGTCACTGAAAATAGATTATCTCGTCATTTTTCCATTGCTATTTCTGAAGCTGTACCGAGTGCAAAACCAGCTGTTATGTATCCTGCGTTACAACAATCCTTCATTCCCCTCTCCCACTGTCATTTAGATCTGAAATGAGGAGAAATCTCTTCACTCGGAGTGCAGGGAACCTTTGGAATTCTGTACCCTGTTGGGCTGTGGAGGCTTCGTGATTGAGTACATTCAAAACAGAGATTGAGAGATTTCAGGAGATTAAAGGAATTGAGGTTTACGGGGATAAGGCAGGAAAATAGTGTGGAGGTACGAAATCAGCCATGATGATGGTGAATGGTGTTGCAGGTTCGAAGCACAGAAAAGCCCACTCCTGCTCCTATCTTTTAATTGGTAATTGGTTTATTATTGTCACATGTATCAAGATGCAGTGAAAAGCTTTGTTTTGCATGCCATCCATACAGATCATTCCATACATAAGTACATCGAGGTAGTACAAAAGGAAAAACAATAACAGAATGCAGAATATAATGTTACAGTTACAGAGAAAGTGCAGTGCCAGTAGACAAGTAAAGTACAAGGGCCATGAAGAAGTAGATTGAGAGATCAAGAGTACATTTTTATCATACAAGAGGTCCGTTGTGTCCCTTTGCTTTCATTTCCTAAGTACTCTGTAAAGCTCAATCAGTGCCCTATAAATAGAGCTGTACTTCCTGTCTGTGCTGTATTATTGTCTACTTTAGGTTAGCTCGAAATTGCTCTCTCTCTGGGTTCTTCATGGGTTAATGACGAGTGACTCCAGCTCAAGGATAGCACTGTGTCTTCTGCTGTGGAAAGTTGACCCTCTAGAATCTTCTGGTACAGCCTTGCTGAATCATTCTTAATGCAACTGAGTTCCTCTTTTATTTTGTGCTGAGAACTGCCTTTCGTTTGGGCTAGGCGGTTGTCTTTTCATGTTGACTCAGCCTTGGGAAGAGAGGTTCATACCTCATGCATGTGCCTGATGCTGGCTTGCCCTGCACTCCCGCCCCCTCCCCCCAGTCCTCTGTTGCCCTGTGACTACTGAAAGAAGTCAGGAAGAGCTGAGTAATGTTTTAATTCTATTGCTGATTCACTTCTACCTCTCCCCACTAAGTTGACAAAGGATTCCAACCCATGGTGCACTGTGGAAGTGTAGTGTGTGTTTGTATAATGTACTCACTCAGTTAGAACATTGCCTTAGCGACCTTTCAAAAACAAACAGAAACAACCCTTAAAAGGTTTATTTACCTATATTCCACCCCTCCCATCATGGTACAATGAATTGTGCAAGTTCTGGTGCCTTCTTGATCCTTCAGATGATTAGTTTGTAATTTCATAATTAAAGGCATATCACCAGGTTTAAACCAATTGGGTCAATCTCAGTGCAATTAACCTTTATTCTCTATTTTATTTTCCTTGTGCAAATTCACCTGCTATGTTAAATAAACAACCTCAAAGGCAATCAAACTGATTAGAAAGTGGAATACATGGAAAAAGAAACGTAGGGAATACAGTGGCTGGAACATTCAGCAGCACAGTGTACAGCTAGCGGCATGTTGAATGGGATATTTCATTGACGGTGGGTAGTACGAGCAGGTTAGAGAGTGAGGCAGACAGTAGATTGTTGACTTCTGAGATCGTCCCTTGGGATGACGCTTCCACCAGTTCTGTGCAGTGGAAGATATCTGGATGTGAATCCTGTCGATTTTGGGTGACCGTTACACACCAACTATAATGTGGTCTTCATTGGGTGAGGTCATGGTCCAGTGGTAAGGGGATTCTAGATGTCTGGAGACCAGACTCTGCTGCACAGACTTAGTACTTGTGACACATGTATGCACTTGCACACACATATACACACATACAGACATGCAAACACGCACACATGTGCACACACATGTGTGCACAAATGGACACATACCTATGCATATACACACACACACACACACACACACACATATTCTTGCTCACACACGTTCTTGCTCACACACTCTTTCTCACTTAACCCTACCCCCTGATCCCCCCCTCCTTCAGTACCCATCTCCCTCAGTCTCCTTCCCCTAACTCCTTCCCTCATTCTTCAGTCCCCCTTGCCTCTCAGCTGCCTTCCCCCTCCTGTCCCCTTCTCTTTCTCCTCTCCCAAACCCAGCCTCCCCCCATTCTCCTGCATCCAGTCACTCACTCTCGCTGAGCGAGACCGCCCACCGACAGCTCCCACCTTCCCACCACAGGGCCACTCATCAGTCGCCTCACCCCCACCCGCAACTGCAGCCCCAGGGGCCATGTTTCTAAACCAGAAGCCCCTGACTCTCCTGTGGGGAGCTTCAGCCACTCACCTACCTACTCAACAGACTGCAACTTCCCAGTGCCACGTGGGCAGTTTGGTGGGTCCCAGTGTGAGATTCATCCTGCAGAAGTGGGAGCATCTCACTCAGCTGCCATCGTTACCCAAGTCCAATGCAGCTACAGCAGTTGGGGGGACATAGTGAAGTGGGCATTAGGTTGGTGGGGTTAGAGTATGTGGAACAGATAGTTGGTGGGGTTACAGTGAGTTGGCCATTAGGTTGATGGGGTAGAGTGAGTTGGACATTAGGTTGGTGGGGTAGAGTGAATGGGACATTAGGTTGGTGGGGTACAGTGAATGAGACATTAGGTTGGGGAGGTAAATGGGTCAATTGGTGTCTAATGGTCACAGCAGGCTGCATTGCTCACATCACGTTTGCCTGTCTCTTTACCAGTTTGCTGTGACCATAGTGTAGCTGCTCAAGTGATCCTGTTGAACTCCCAACTGGGTCCATCAGGATGTTGCTTCCCCAGGTTCCATGTTATTCAGCAATTGTCAGCAGCATGGGAGGACGTGCCCATTCCCCACGTGACCACGGCCTGGTGATGTCGGCCGTTTAATCACTTCACCATAGCTGATCATCTGCTTGTGGAACAGTGAGCCCTAAGGCCATCGTCTACACAGCAATGATTTGTTAAGTGTCTGTCATAATGGAAGGCCCTATTATAAGTGCAAGTTCATCTTAACTACAGGTCCCCCTCAGTTTATGGTTGGATTTCATTCCTGTAATCTGTTTGTAATCTGAACAGCTCACAAGTCTAAAGAGTGGCTGTGAACTGAGTTCCCACACTGCAGAAGAGCCTGCAGCCCTGCAGCAACCAGCAAATCAATCCCGCTGACCTCCCAGACACTCAATCACATGTATGGGCTTTTCATAGGTCTGGCGTTCGTAAGCAGTGGAGATCCCGTTATCACATTTTCTACATTTAAGTCACCATGGAGATGCAAGTTCTCATAAACATTGCATGTTTTTAGTTCTGTCTTCTTCACAAGTGCAGGTTTGTGTTACTTGGGTGGTTAATCCAGTGACATGGAAAGTAATCCAGGAAATGTGAGTTCAGGTTTCATTGGGGCTTTTTGAGAGTCAAGTTAAATCAGCTATTTCAGTTAAAACTTCCCTGTAAGTTTCACATGCTCTTTTTTAGGGAAGGAAGACTTGTTCTGTGCTGAGCTGGCTCCAATGTGACTGCAACTCTGATTAGAAGTCTTCCTACTGTTTCCTGTCCGAAGTGCAGTTTCATATGCATGGGGCATGTTTCTCTGAGGAAAGGGGCAGAGTGTAGAGGGGTATCCTTAATGACTGCCCATCCAGATAGATGGTTGGTGTCCTGGGGACAGTTCTTGGGACTTTTGTTGGTTATTTCTCTGAGAGGAACTGTAGGTTCTTTTGTTCAGTCATTAGCAAATTGCAATGCCTGTGTTAGTCTATGTTTGAACAGCATTACAGTATGTTTTCAGCTGTTAATCTCCCGACAACAAGCCAGCTATTGGCTATTAAAATCTAGAGAAATAGGACTAGTATCAGTAAAGGAGACCATGAAGCTGTCAGATTGTGGCAAAAGCACAGATGGTTCCCCTGAGTCCTCTCATGATTGAAATCTGTCTTCCTTTCCTGGATTGCCCTGTTTGTGACTCCTGTCCTGGCGAGGCAATTGCCCTGCTAAAGTGGCGTTAAGGAGGCAGCCTTCAGTCATTTTGGGAACTAGACAGGTAACATTCACAACCCAATAATTACTTTTTTAAAGGTTACACTACTTAGGATATACAGCAAAGAAACAGGCCATTTGGCCCAACCAGTCTAGGCGAGCAGTTCTGGGGAGAGAAGAGGCTGCAGCTGCTGGAATCTGGAGCAAAAAAACAAACTGCTGGAGGGATAGTTGATGCTTCCCTTGCCTCCACAGATGCTGCCTGACCTGCTGAGTTCCTCCAGCAGTTTGTTTTTTGCTGGCAGTCATTATGTCCTGGTTGAGAGCAGTTGAAAATAGTGCTCTACAGCAGCACCTTGTGGCCAGAGTTTGGGCATGCAAGGGTGTTAGTCGGGTGACCCTTTTTGTATTATGAAGACCTGGTATCCCATATGTCTGGGCATATCCCATTGCATTACATCAGGCCAATCTCACTGCCAACCGTCACTCCAAACCTGACCTGATCTCACGAGGATCCACAGGGCCTATCTTGCTGGCTTGAAGTATCCTGGAATCCGGTGGTGAGACCTCGGCAACCCCATTCAAATCTTCCCTCACACCTTTGAAAGCTGTCAATCTAAAAAATATAAAAGTAGTTTAAAATGAAACAACGATTTTAAGTGTTTATGTGTTATTTAAAGAAAAGAAGCAAATCAGTAAAAACATTTTAAATAATTAAAAACAGGAAATCAAATACAAATAATCAGAAAAAAAAGAAAAGGACCTTCTTGCCTTTACCAGTCTGCCACAGGATCTGAGAGCCCACTCCCCAGCAAGGAACCACTGCAGGATGGACTCCACAGAGAAGAGTGGTCCAGAAGTGGAGCACATTGAAACATAGCACAGCAGGTTTGGCCCAATAATGCGCACATGTACTGGACTTGCTGGCATTTAAATGAGTGGAGGCCAATACTACCCAGATTCCACTGGGACTGTCTAATCTGAAAATACCCAGTGGATCGAGGAATTGTTTCCTTGTTAATAGGAAGCTCACTGAATCAATTCTTCAATGGATTCATTCATCAACCATCATTGCTTCATTGCCATGTGTAGAACCTTGCTGTGCACAAACTGCTTACCATGTTCCCTCTACCATAGCACTTCCTACAAGCCAGATTTCACTCAGTGCTTCATTTCCCATGAAAGAGACCATCTAATTTCAATTTCTTCCTTTACTGCAATGTCCATTTGTTTTGTAATCTCTTGAGGAGGAATATTTCCATTCATTTGGTTTACTGTTTGAGGTCAGTGGGACATTAAGACTAAAGCCTGGTTGGACTTTTTTGCAAAGGGTTAACGCACCCGTGGGTGGGAGTGGTATGGAGAATTAAAGTGACAGGCCACGGAAGCAACGATCCACATTTCTTCCTGTTTAGTGTACTGCTCATGATGTGGTCTTCTCTGCATTGAAGAAACCAATGCAGATTGGGTGACATCCTTCCAGAACACCTCCATCAGTCCACAAAGGGTGAGCCCAACCTTCCAGTTTTCAGATTTATGTCATCTGTGATTTTCTGTTTTTCAGCTACAGCTTACACTGTCAGATTGGTTCAATAATCCTCTGCCTTGGGACACTCAGCAGATACAAATGAACAATCAATACAGCCTTTCCATTGAAACCCATTATCTCCCTGATGTGTGTAGGGCAGACCAGGGAATGTTGACCTGCTGTTGTTTCATCAGTGAAAGTGGCCTGTGGATGGCACACTCTCAAACTTGTGTGTGGCTTCAGCAAGCTGCATGTAGAACCAAAGTATATAGACACAAAATGTCAGTCCATGCTGAGGTTCTACCTGTCCCCCATGTTGTGTATGATGGGCCTGGCCTTATTGCCCTGCAATGTTCCATTCAGTTGGACTTTGCTGCACTACCTGTCCCTCGTAGAAAAAATCCTTCTGATAAACACCTATGACCACAAGTCCATAAAGCAGTCAGCAGGAGAAGGACACGATGAATCCTGTGGGATGGTTCCCCAGGAGACTGTCAAAACCATTTGGCAGAAGGACTCTTTGCCAGAACTCATCAACAAGCAGCAAGACCTCGCTTGGCTGGCAGTGAAAGGGCCCCTCCCCATCAGATCCTTCCTGCACGGTTGGAGTCGCAGTCCCAGTGCACGCTGCCCCCCAAGACGGCTGAGATGTGGATGGGGCAAGCGCCCACCTCTTTGTGGACTGTGCATGTATTAAAAAAGTCTAGAAAAGGACATGGCAGTCCTTGATGAGGTTTGTCCCAACGGCGGCAAAACAAAAGACTCTCTGGTCTATGGGCTGTTTCCAGGGACACACACCAAGATAGACATCAACTGCTGCTGGAAGATCAACAACTCAGTGAAAGATGCTTTTGATCTGCCCGAAACAGGCACAGTAGTGCAGCGGTTAGCGCAACGCTATTACAGCGCCTGCGACCCGGGTTCAATTCCGGCCGCTGTCTGTAAGGAGTTTGTACGTTCTCCGGGTGCTCTGGTTTCCTTCCACATTCCAAAGACGTGTGAGTTGGGAGGTTGTGGGCATGCTATGTTGGTGCCAAAGGCATGGCGACACTTGTGGGCTCCCCCAGAGCACTCTACGCAAAGATGCATTTCACTGTGTGTTTCAATGTACGCGTGACTAATAAAGATACCTTATCTTCCAGTACAACAAGATGCTTGCAAGGGAATGCTGCCGACTCACATTCCAAGTCGCAGGAGTACGTGCTGAGGGATGCACTGAAGCTTGGTGCAGCCACAGCAAAGGCTCCGTGGGGAAGGACCACAGTCTAGGGTTCTGCTCCCACAGAACATTGAGGGGCTAGGCCCTGGGTAACAGCCTCTCGGTCACTTCATGGTGCATTTTTTAAAGTGGAGACATGAGGGGTGTTGATGCACTGTAAGAGAATGTATTGAGTTGATGACATAATGAATTGAGAGAAAGCTGTGACCTGATTGTATTTACTGCATGTATTATGAATAAAATATAGAGTCATAGAGAGATAAAACATGGAACCAGGCCCTTCAGCCCACTGAATCCAAGGTGACCATCAACCGCCCATTTCCGCTAATCCTACATTAATTATTAATCCCATTTTATTCTCCACACAGACAGCACCAGAGTCAGATGTGAACCTGTGTCTTGGCGCTGTGAGGCAGCTGCTCCACCAGCTGCACCACTGTGTTGTCCAATGAAAAAGACCTGGTGGTCTTCCTGCTCACTGTCAAGTCTTGCTGATACTTTTTTTATTTAGAAAATTAACATTATTCGTAAAAAATAAATACAAGAAATACAAAAACGGTGCATGTCTTTTTTTATGTTCATATTGTCATTCAGTCTATAGATTCAATGTGTTATTGGGTCTATACATTTGTAGCATTTGCACATTCTGTGTATGAGGCACCATTGGCACTTGCATGTCCTCCTTGAATGACCTAAACCAAGTGTTTGAGAGGCTGTTTACACAGGGCTAAGCCCCTCTATGTCTAGTGGCAGCAGGACTTTAGGCTGCAGTCCCTCCCCTCAGTCTTTGTGTCAGCTACACCAACTTTCAGCACGTACTCCTGCAGCCCGGAATGTGCCAGTTGGCAGCATTCCCTTAGATCAGAGAGTCCTCTGTTACACAGCTGTTCGGGATGAACTTTGACAAGAAACCTTGCATCCTCCCCAGATCTTCTTTGCACATTCCACGAAGGGGTGGGTAATCATCTCATCCTCACTGCAGCTGACTTGAGGGCAGTGGGTGAGACTCCACTGCGCAGGAAGGATCTGACAGGGAGGGCTTGTCTCACCGCCAGCCAACTGAGATCTTGGCCCTTGTTGGTGAGTTCTGGTGATGATTCTGCCAAATGGTTTTGAAAGTCTGCTCGGGAACCATCCCACAGGATCATGTCCTTCTCCCACAGGGCCCGCAGGACGTTCACGGCCTGATGGACTTCAAAGTCAAAGTCAAGTTTATTGTCATATGCACATGTACATGTGCGCACAGGTGCAATGAAAAATTTACTTGCAGCAGCATCACAGGCACATAGTATCATATAAGCAGCATTCACAAGAAAAATATAAATTAAACATAAATTATACACGATTTTTACAAGACAATTAGAACAAAGAAAAACAATTTTAGTACAAAGTGATGAAAGTGGTCACAGTGTCGCTAAATTGCAGTGATTAGGATTGTGCCGGTTGGTTCAAGAACCTGTTGGTCAAAGGGAAGTAGCTGTTCTTGAACCTGGTGGTGTGGACTTCAGGCTTCTGTACATCCTGCCAGATTGTAGCTGCGAAAAGGTGGCATGGCCTGGATGTGGGGATCTTTGATGACGGGTGTTGCCTTCTTGAGGCAGCACCTCCTGTAGATACTATCAGTGATGGGGAGGGATGTGCCTGTGACGTATTGGCCAGAGTCCACTATGTTCTGCAGCTTCTTACATTCCTGCACATTCGAATGGCTGTACCAGACCATGATGCAACCAGTCAGGATTCTTTCAACTGTACATCTGTAGAAGTTTTTCAGAGTGTTCAGTAACAAGCCGAACCTCCTTAACCTCCTAAGAAAGTAAAGACGCTGGTGCGCTTTCCTTATGATTGCATCTATGTGCTGGGCCCAGGACAGGCCATCCGATATATTAACGCTCAGGAATTTAAAGCTGCTGATTCTCTCCACTGCTGATCCCCAATGTAGACTGGTGCACTGTTCGCCCTCCTTCCCCTTCCTGAAGTCAACAATCAACTCTTTAGATTTGCTGACGTTGTGTGAGAGGTTGTTGTTGTGGCAGCACTCAACCAGGTGTCCTATCTCGCTGACTCATCGCCCTGTGATTCGTCCAACAACAGTGGTGTCATCGGCGATTTTGAAAATGGCATTGGAGCTGTGCTTAGCCACACAGTTGCGTTTATAGAGAGTAGAGCGGGGGGCTAAGCACCCGGCCTTGAGGTGCACCTGTGTTGATGATCAGTGAGGAGGAGATGTTGTTAACAATCCTCAATGATTGAGGTCTGCCGATGAGGAAGTCAAGTATCCAGTTGCAGAGGGAGGTACAGAGGTCCAGTTCTTGAAGCCTGATGGTGAGTTTGGATGGGACAATTGTGTTGAACACCGAGCTGTAACAGCCTGGACGTACGAGTTCCTGTTGTCCAGATGGTCCAGAACAGAGTGAAAGGCCAGAGAAAACACATCTACTGTTGACCTGTTGTGGCAGTGGGCAAATCGGAGTGGATCCAGGTCATCTCTGAGGCAGGAGTTGATTCGTGCCATAATCAACCTCTTGAAGCACTTCATTACAGTTGATGTAAGCACTACCAGACAGTAGTCATTGAGGCAGATCACCACACTCTTCTTGGGACCTGCTACAATAGATGCCCTTTTGAAGCAGGTGGAACTTCAGACCGCAGAAGCGAGAGGTGAATATGTCCGTAAATACTCCAGCCAGTTGGTCCACACAGATCTTTAGTACTCAGTCAGGTACACCGTCTGGATCAGATGCCTTTCGTGGATTCAGCTTCTTGAAGGATGCCTGGACGTCAGCTTCAGAGACTGAGATTACAGGGTCACCTGGAGATGTGGGGGCTCGTGTGGGTCACAGTTCTCCCTATCAAAGCGAGCAGAAAGGCATTGAGCTCATCCGGTCTTTGCCACGTTTGCTACCTGATTACTTTGTAGGAACTTATATCGTGCAAGCCCTGCCACAGCTGTCGAGTGTCCATCTGTGATTCCTGCTTAGTCTGAAATTGCCTCCTTGCGCTCACAAAGGCCTTCCAGAGGTCATACCTGGACTTCCTATGTGACTCTGTAAACTCCACAGATGTAGCCCTCAGCAGATTACCAATCTCCTGGTTCATCCAGGGCTTCTGGTTGGGGAAGACCCAAAATGTTTTTTGTGGGTACGCACTTGTCCACGCGTGTCCTTAGGAAGTCGGTAACGATTGTAGTAATGTTCTTTTTAGAAAACACCTTTGACCCTGCAGGACAGGTAGTGTGACAATATCCAACTGAATGGAACATTGCATGGTAACGAGGCCAGGCCAATCCTTTGCATTGATGACTAAGGCTGAGTGGTGACAAGGTACGGTAAGTCAAAATAAAGTCTTTCCTTTTCCTTTAAGCCAGCAGTAACTTAAGGGGTAGTCAGTGGAGTGGTATGGTCCTTCTGTGAGATGTAGAAGATCAGGGAGAAGCCAAGTGTCCCTGACAACTACATTTGCAGGGAGTGAGTCCAGCTGCAGCTCCCCTCAGACTCCATGGATCGGTTGGAGTGGCAGTTGGACTCACTAAGGAGTATACAGGAGGCAGAGAGTGTTATTGATAGGAGATAGGGTCACATCGCAGGTTCAGCCGGAGAGTTGGGTGACCTCCAGAAGAAGGCAGTTAGTACAGGAGTCCCCTGTGGCTATTCCCCTCTCTAACAAGTATACCGTTGTGGATACTGTCGAGGGGGTAGCTTCTCAGGAGAAAGCAATAACAGCAACCAGATCAATGTCACCATGACTGGCTCTGTTGTGCAGCAGGGATGGTCGAAATGTAGGTGAGCAGTAGTGACAGGGGACTCTATAATCAGGGAAGCAGATAGGCACGTCTGTGGCTGCAAGTGAGGCACCAGGATGGACTGTTGCCTCCCTGGTGTCTCTGAGCAGGCACAGGGCATTCTGAAAGGGCAGAGTGAGCATCCAATGTACAAATTGGTAATAACAACATAGGCAGAAAGAGAGATGAGGTCCAGCAAAGTGAATATAGGGAGTTAGGCAGAAAGTTAAAAAGCAGGACCTCTAGGGTTGTAATCTCAGGATGTGCCGTGTGCTAATGAGGGTAGGAATAGGAGGAAAAGGCAAATGAATGCCTGGTTGAAGAGCTGGTTCAGGCAGGAGGGCGTCAGCTACCTGGACTGTTGGGATCTCTTCTTGGATAGAGGTGACCTGCACAAGAGGGACAGGTTGTATCTGAAGTGGAGGGACACCATTATGCATGCAGGGAGGTTTGCTCGTGCTATTTGGGAGGGGGATGGGTCATAGTGTATCAGATGAGAAAGTTGAGGCAAATGTAGAGGTTAAACTTCAGTAGTCTGTCCAGACAGGGGCAGGACAGGGACTGTGGAAGGTCTGATATGCTAAACTGCATTTACTTTAATGCAAGAAACCTCACAGGTAAGGCAGATGAACTCAGGGCATGGATTGGCACATGGGATTGTGATATTATAGCTGTTACGGAAACGTAGTAGAGGGATGAGCAGGACCGGCAGCTCAATGTTCCTGGGTCCCAATGTTTCCATCGTGACAGAGGGAGATGTAAGAGAGGAGAGGATGTGCTATTCATTAGGGAGAACGTCATGCCACTACTTAAATAGGATATCCTGGGGGAATGTCCAGTGAGGCCATGTGGGTAGAATTTAGAAATAAAAAAGGGGTGATCACTTTGATGGGATGGAGTTGGGGGTAATGTATTAGCATGGACAGAGGATTGGTTAACCAATAGAAGGCAGAGAGTTGGGATAAATGGGTGTTTATCTGGTTAGCAATCAGTGGTGAGAGGGGTGCTGCAGGGATCAGTGCTGGCCCGCAACTGTTCACGATTTGGGACCCAGTGTAGTGTATCTAAGTTTGCTGATGACACTAAATTGAGTGGAAAAGCAAATTGTGCAGAGGATGCGGAGAGTCTGCAGAGAGATATAGATAGGTTAAGTGAGTGGGCAAGGGTCTGGCAGATGGAGTACAATGTTGGTAAATGTGAGGTCATCCACTTTGGAAGGAAAAATAGAAGATCAGATTATTATTTAAATGGTGAAAGATTGCAGCATGCTGTTGTGCAGAGGGACTTAGGAGTGCTTGTGCATGAATCGCAAAGGTTGGTTTGCAGGTGCAACAGGTTATCAAGAAGGCAAATGAAATGTTGGCCTTCATTGGGAGAGGGATTGAATTTAAGAGCAGGGAGGTTATGCTGAAACTGTACAGGGTACTGGTGAGGCCACACTTGGAGTACTGCTTGCAGTTCTGGTCTCCTTACTTGTGGAAAGATATACTGGCTTTGGAGGCGGTGCAGAGGAGGTTCACAAGGTTGATTCCAGAGATGAGGGGGTTAGCCTATGAGGAGAGATTGAGTTGCCTGGGACTATACTCGCTAAGATTCAGAAGAATGAGGGGAATCTTATAGAAACATATAAAATTATGAAAGGGATAAATAAGGTAGAGGCAGGAAGGTTGTTTCCACTGGTAGGTGAGACTAGAACTAGGGGACATAGCCTCAAGATTTGGGGGAGTAGATTTAGGACGGAGATGAGGAGGAACTGCTTTTCCCAGAGAGTAGAGAATCTGTGGAATTCTCTGCCCAGTGAAGCATTAGAGGCTACCTCATTAAATATATTTAAGATATAGTTAGATAGATTTTTGCATAATAGGGGAATTAGGGGTTATGGGGAAAAGGCAGGAAGTTGGATCTGAGTCCATGGCCAGATCAGCCATGACCTTATTGAATGGCACAGCAGGCTCAACGGGCCAGATGGCCTCCTCCTACTTCTATTTCTTATGTTCTTATGATAATATGATAGGCTCCCTAATAGTCAGTGGGAAATAGAGGAATATTTATGTAGGATTATTGCTGACAGGTGTAGGAATAATAGGGTTGTAGTAGTAGGTGACTTTAACTTCCCTAATGTTGACTGGAACTGCCATAGTGCTGAGGGATTAGATGGGGCAGAATTTGTTAAGTGTGTCAAGGAAACTTTTCTCAAGCAATATGTAGATGCCCCTCCTAGAGAAGGGGCTACATTTGATCTCCTCTTGGGAAATGAGGATGGGCAAATGATTGACGTGTCAGTGGAGGATCACTTTAGGACTAGTGACCATAATTCTATTAGTTTCAGGATGACAATGGAAAAAGATATGACTGGCCTTCAAGTTGAAGTCCTGCATGCCCACAAGCTTTTGTAAACTACTGCACTGTTTTCAGGCTGAGGTACTGGCACAGGTCTCTCCCAGATAGGGAGTTCTGTCATGGTGAAGCTGGTGGTGTTGTTGAGAGGAGATCAGCCTGTATTCCGATTATTTTTTGTCTCCAGCTGTTTCTGGTCAGAGTTTGTACTCTCAGTCTCCCAGACTTAGAGTGCGCCAGGAGCTACACTGCTCTCGATCTCCATAAGCTGGGGTACAATGGGCATTGCACTGCTCTCGATCTCCTGGAGCTGGGGTATGATGGGCACTGCACTGCTCATGGTTTCCCAAAGCTGGGGTATGACAGTTGATGCATTGCTCTCGATCTCGCGGAGCTGGGGTACATTGGGTGCTGCACTGCTCTCGATCTCCCGGAGCTGGGTACAATGGGTGCTGCACTGCTCTCAATCTTCTGGAGTTTGGGTATGATGGGCACTGCACTGTTCCTGGTCTAGGAGGGAGAGCTGTTGCACACATTCAGGTTCCACTTAGCTTTTGTAAAAGACCTACAGGGAATGCTATCCCTACCAGGGCCCCATTTCACTCATTACATATAGGTGATGTTTTCAGAATAAAAATCAGATTGCTCCATGCATGACTGCAATGATGAATATGTTGACTTTAAGTTGGTAAAAACATTGGATGCATTTGAGTGAAGTCTGGCAGTACATATATTTCAATGGAATTATTTTCTAGAAAATTATTTTTGTAAAGTAAAAAATGCATCATAACCCATTGTTAGATTTATTGGACAATGGATATTTTAAAATATATAACAGAATTATTGGATATAATTTCCCAGCATACCATGGTGGGTTTAACTTCAGCCTCTAGCTGACTCTTGGCAACAGTGTCAAAGGAGCAAAACATACCCCAATGTCTGATGACCTGAGAAGGATGTCTTTAATAACAGCATTTTAAAAACATTTGGATAAGTACATGGATAGGAAAGGTTTAGAGGTATATGGGCCAACCTTGGACAAATGGGACTAGCTTGGAGGGCATCGTGGTCAGCATGGACAAGTTGGGCCGAAAGGCCTGTTTCCATGCTGTATTACTCAAGACTCTATATTCAGAAAGCAAGAACTTTGAAGATAAGAACATTCCTCCTTTAAAATAACTAGGACTAGGGCCTGAATGGGCAGATAAACTGAGCCCCTATCTATGTCTCTAACAAAAGAATGACCGTGAGAGTGCAGTAGTTTATCTGGACTGCACTGCAGCAGCAGCCTGGATTCTATGTTAAAGTCTCTGAGTGAGACTTTCACTCAAAACTTTTGGTTTGGTAGCTTAGACATTCTAAGCTACCAATTCTGTTTGAACACAAATCTTTGCAGGTTGTAGCAACACACAAAGTGCTGGAGGAACTCAACAGTCAGGCAGCATATGGAGGGAAATGGACAGTCGATGTTTCAGGTCGAGACTCTACGTCACAACTGGCAAAACGTCAACTGTCCATTTCCCTCCATAGATGCTGCCTGAGTTCCTCCAGCATTTTGTGTTGCTCAGATTTCCAGCATCTGCATTCTCTCTTGTGAGTGCATTTTGCAGGTTGTAAAACAGGTTTATTAAAAAATTAGAAAGAAGTATGGGATCCTGGCCTTTACAATTAGTAGCAGAGAATGCAAAGTCTACAGAGTGAAGCTACATCTACATGAAAGACTAGTTTGTACCCAGCTGAAATGTAAATTCTGGGCATAAAAAAGAGGTGATAGTTTTGGAGTGAGTACAGCAGGGATTTTACTCAGATAGGTCCAGGGATGCAAGTTACAGTTATGCAGGAGATTACTCATACAACACCCCAGTGGGGCAACCATCAAAGCAGCCATTGTAAGAGCTTTTCAAATGTGGAAATGCGGTGGACCACAAACCAGATTCACGCAGGTCAATGGGAGCAGGCTTCAGCCTCCAGAGTGCTCTGGAACAGACTGTGGCAGTTAGAGCAGACCTTTAAAACTGCACTGCAAAAACCTAGTTCTCCTGTGACTGGCAAGAGGCTAGTGTGATTTGGAATAATGCAGGTTGTAAAACAGGTTTATAAAATAATTAGCAAAACATATGGGATCCTGGGCTTTACATTAGTAGGAGAGAATGCAAAGTCTACAAAGTGAAGCTGAAATCTACATAAAGAACTAATTGGTACCCAGCTGAAAAAATTGTGTCAATTCTGGGCAGTTTCTCCCGACAACACTCCAAATTTCCAGAATTGAGCCCTAGTTAATTGAGTCGACTCCATTGGGCAGCTCACGTCACTCACATGCCTGACACTACTCACCTGAAACTCTATACTATGTCTTTGCTGTCCACAGACTTACAATCCATGGATCTGTATACCCAGGTGGTCCACCCAAAGACTTAAGTGTATTCCAAGCTCTGTCATGGGAAGAAATCAGTCAGCAGGCAAAGGAAAAGGCTCAAGGATGTGCTCAAAGGAGCATTTTAGGGTGGTGTTGAGAACTACGAGGAAAAGGGAGCATTTGAGCAAATACATTTAGTAGGAGAGTGTCAGATGAACTTTCCACTAGAGAAAATACTGACTTTTCACTGGTGCGGTGCTGGGAAGACCAGTGCCACAAGGATGATGCTCGCCATGTACAATTCCTCACCTCTCGTGAGTCCCCAGCAGCGATGGCAGGAGGTGAAATTGTTCTTTTATATATATCCACTTTTGCAGTTGTCTTAATACATGTATTTTAAACATAACGTATAAAAAATAAGTTCAGTGTTTAAACAAAATCGGTGTTGGCTTTGAATGCAACTCCGACTGATGATAAAAGTAGCAATCTAGGTTTGAGAACACTGCCAAGGTTGTCCATTATTGGCTTATTCCCTTGAGTTTAGGTGCTTGAGGGGTGATCTGATGAGGGGATTAAAATGGTGAATGGATTTCACCAACTAGTTTCGAAAATAAACCGCTTTGTTGATTTATAGAGTGTTAGTTTATCAATATTTTGGGAGATTGATTAAATGAGGATAAAGTGGGAAATGACAGTATCCAGTTCATAGAGTGGATGTGGGGGAGGGGAGCGAGTGGGGGTGGATTTGAATGTTACATAGAGGCTTTTTTAGGAACACGGGATTCTTTAGTGATGCTGCTCACTAAGGCAAATCATGGTGATGAAGCCCTCAGTAGACTATTAACTAGGGCTTTAGTGCTAGGGATGTTGGACTGGCAGAGGACGCTGATGTTAGTTTGTTTATCCTTCCAATGGGTTTGGAGGATGGTATCAAACAGTGATGGTGTCCAGCAGTGATGGTGTCCAACATTGGTGGTCTCCAGCATTGGTGGTGTCCAGCATTGGTTATGTCCAGCATTGATGGTGTCCAACAGTGATGGTGTCCATCATTGGTGGTGTCCAGCACTGGTGATGTTCAGCATTGGTGATGTCCAGCATTGATGGTGTCCAGCAGTGATGGTGTCCAGCATTGGTGGTGTCCAGCATTGATGGTGTACAGCACTGGTGGTCTCCAGCATTGGCGGTGTCCAATGTTGTTGGTGTCCAGCAGTGATGGCGTCTAGCAGTGATGGTGTCCAGCATTGGTCCAGCAGTGATGGTGTCTAGCATTGGTGGTGTCCAGCACTGGAGGCAGCATTGGAGATGCCCAGCATTGGTGGTCTCCTGCGTTGATTGTCTCCTGAATTAGTGGTCTCCAACACTGTTAGTGTCCAGAACTTGTGACAGCATTGGTGATATCCAGCAGTGTTGGGTATCCAGCACTGGTGGTCTCTAGCACTGGTAGTGTCCAGCATTAGAGAATAGCATTGATGTCCAGCATTGGTGGTCTCCAGCACTGGAGACAGCATTGGGTGCTTTAATTCCCTAGAACTGAGGCTCTAATTACACTGGCAGGGCTGAAACCAAACTCCTGAAACAGATGCTCTGTTTCCGAGCATTGTCATGGGAAGAGATTGCAAGTTGAACAGAGGAAAATATTGAAGGATGTACTCAAAGCTTCTTTGGAAAAATGCAGCACCCACGGAAGAGGAGAAGGTGATTCAGGCTGGTATTAGAACCTTGAGTCCACGCATTGGGAGCACACAGAAGCCCAGAATAAACGGCGAAAGGAATGAACCACTTCACAAACTACTCACCTCTCTGTCCCATCAGGAACATCCTGCCCCATCTGTGGTAGAGTCTGTGGTTCCCACATTGGCTTCATAACCACCTCAGAAACCCACAGAAATAGACTGATTCTTGATCCCAAGTCATTCTTGATCCCAAGGGACTGCCAGAGAAGAAGGTTATAAATAAGAGGGGTCTATTAGAGCTGAAGAAGGTCACATATGTGTGGAGGCAGAGGATGTGGGAAGAAGGGTTCTTAATGAATAGTCCACAAAAGAGGGCTCAAGGCTAATGTTACAGTTAAGGAGGAAGAGGGTGAAATATTGGACGGGAGAAGCAGCGTAAGAAAGGGAGTTCAGGCATTCAGCATCTTTGAAAGTGGATAGATCACCTGGCTCAGATGAAATACATCCCAGGCTGTTAAAAAAAGCAGGGGAGTCTCCAACCACAATCTTTCAATCCACTCTGGCTAGAGAACTGGAAGACTGGAGAACAGCTAATCTTGTACCACAATTTTTAAAAGGGATAAGGAATATGCTAGGGAATTACAGGCCTTTTAGTTTTACTTAAGTAGTAAACAGATTATTGGAATCCATTCTAAGCAATGGCATAACTCTTCATTTAATAAGGAGGGCAATATGGATTTATTAGGGGAAAGTCCCATCCAATTAACGTAATTGAATATGAACTTTATAAAGGAGGGTTGACGAGGGCAGTCTTTTGATGTAGTCCATGTGTTTTCGTAAAGCTTTTGACAAAGTCCCACTTGACATTGACCATAACTATCAAAATTATTAAAAAATAAAATTTGAATTACACCAAACCCAGAAATTTGTTACTACAGGTGTGAATGATGCGGCCGATAGTTCTATCACATCTTGAATCATAAAAGGTCTATAATGTTTTTGGGTCTTTGCTGTTTAAGATTTGATTGACACTGACAGTTGTTGTTGTGTGGGTCATGGTTATTGCTATTTTCAATGCTTAAGAAATAGTGAACATGCACTTCTAGAACATCTTTCACAACCTCAGGATGTTCCAAAATGTTTAACAGCCAATGAAGTTCATTTGACTTGTTTACTGATGCAATGTAGGAAAAGTAACAATTAAATTTACACAACAGGTTGCTACAAACAGGAATCTGATAACCAGATATTGTAATCTGCTTTTGGCAGTTTTTTGAAGGTTAAATATTGAGCAGAACCTTGGAGAGAACTCTCCTCTTCTCATCTTTTTTCGGAAAAAACTCCACCCATTATTGTGTTCTGCAGTAAAAATGTAAGAGGAGAGATCGATTATTCTTTTCGTTTAGAGTAAAACCACTAAATATCTACCTCTGATGTTGAAAGAACTTGCATTTCTAAAGGCAATTTCATAACTGCAAGTCTTGAAACACAATACAGATAAAGCAATAACTTTAAGATGTGGTCACTGTTATAATATAGTCAATATGATAACCATTTTGCATACAGCAAGTTACACTATTGGTGATACAAGGTTAAACAGATAATCTGTTTTGGTGATGTTGGTCGAGGGATAATTATTGACTGCTGTTCATTCTTGAAGAGTGTCATTAGATCTTTTTCTTCCTCTCACAGAGCAACTGGGGCCTTGGTTTAACATCTCATCCAAAAGAGGTAGCTCCTACAGCACATCATGCCTGGAGCTCAGGAGCATCAGCCTGCAGTTCCTTCTGAAGTCTCTGAACTGGGAAAGAGTGAAGCTCTGGAGATTCACAAATATATAACCCAAGCTGAGTCAGTCACTTCAGGATACAGGTGCAATGTGTTTGGTGGTTGTTAAAAAGCTTGAAAACTAAGTCCGAAACCTAATCAGATAATTGAGTTCATATGATGCAGTGTGACTCCTAGAAAGGTGCTGTTCCTTGAGTTTGTATTGAGTTTTATCAAGATAATGCAGGAGTGTGAAGAGCAGTTGTAGTGGGAGTCCAGGGAAGAAATGATCAGTGACGGAGCATTTCCTTCTGGAGCTGATGGAGGGAGCTGTTATCCAAGCACCTAGCTTGTATAATAGTAGGTCCTTC
This sequence comes from Pristis pectinata, assembly GCF_009764475.1. Classification (NCBI taxonomy): domain Eukaryota; kingdom Metazoa; phylum Chordata; class Chondrichthyes; order Rhinopristiformes; family Pristidae; genus Pristis; species Pristis pectinata. Next base: position 16,219,114 of record NC_067437.1, on the reverse strand, counting down.
CTAGGACAATGGGATCTTAGAGAACAAAAAGGCCATTCAACCCTGTCAGCTCTTTAAAATAGCTTTCTAACTGTTCCCACTCCCCTGCTCTTCACCCACTGACATCCAATAATTTTCCTTTCAACATTTTCTGTTTGAAAGTTACAGCTAAATTTTCTTATTTCTCCCTTGAAATGAGTCATTCAAAGTAGGTTGAACAGTGAGTATATCCAGAATTTGACACAATACTGAAGACTAAGCAGTGACTTGTGAAGGTTTCAATTTACCATATTGTCTTTGTTACCTGTTTTCCAATGGTGCAGTCTGTGTTCATGCTCATTGTGTCAGAATCGCTATCTCATTTTAATACTTAAGTTCGAACCTTGCAGTGTGTTTGTCTCCATTTTGAATATATTGTCCATGACTTGGATAACTGGATCATTTTTTATACCTTGGTTTTATTCCAATGCAAATTTCACACCTACTCCATTCTCAAATTCAATAGAATGAAATGCACGCCGACTGTGAGAAGTTGCACATGGGAAACTAACTTCACTCTACATTTGTAAATATCTTGTTTCAGTCTGGCACTGGTATGATGGGCCGAATGGGCTCTCTCTGCGCCGCCTCACTCCCCTGTTCCCCCTCTCTCCAGAAATACAACCGCCCGCCTGTAGAGGGAGCGCTAGGTCAATGTCTCGCTGGAACCGGCGTCGGGCAGTGACGCATGACGCAGGGTAAACTGCGGTCGGTGACGGCGCCGGAGTGGATGGCCCGGGATTGGAGCCGCGACGTGGCGGGTAAGTCAGTTGTCCGTCCGTCAGCAGGAGGTCGGTCCGGTGTGGGAGATGCGGGCCGTCTGCATTGCCGCTCCCCTCTCACCCGAGAGGAGCTGCGCAGCGCCGTTACTCTGCACCGGGGGTTTAGGGCCAAGCCATCGGTGACAGTGATGCGGGAGCTGGCGGGGCCGGGGGCACCGGGCTGCCCCCCACTCCCCTTCATCAGCCCACCGTCTCGGCTCAGCCCGCTTCTCCAGGCACCTCCCGCCCTTTCCCCATGACCTACTGTGGCCCATTCCCCATTCCCCACAATCTTCTCCTTGTTCGATCATTCATTTACCTTCTGCCAACGTCGGCGGTGCCCACTCCAGGTGGGGTACCTTACAATGACGCAGAATGAGGCCATTGGGTCCATCGGGCTCATACCGACTCCTAGGTGAGCAATTTCAGGAGTTCCATTACCCCTGCAACTTATTTTCTCTCATACATCCCGCATCAACTTCCTTTCAATCCTTTTGCCATTAACCCATACTAACTGATTATTTACAGTAGCTAGTTAACCTGCCAGTACGTCTTTGATGGAGTCAACAGGGAGAACATACAAACTCTGCACGGATTGTGCAGGATTGAACTCGAGTCCCTGGTGCAGTATTTGGTCCATTCACAGAAGCCACGACCACATTATGTCAGTCCCGTTTAGAATTAAGGTCTGCAGCTTGGGTGCTGCTGTAGATGTTTACAAAGCGTTTAAGTAAAGCATAAATCATATTAAAGAACAAAACAGCAGCCTCAGTGCGCAGCTGAAAGGTTGAATAGGACTCTGAAAACTCTACATCTGCCTGCGTGAAAAAGGGGATGATATAGTTATTACCATTAAAGAAGGATGTAGGGTATTGGAAATGATAAACAGAGCAGGAGGACATTTCAAGTGCTTTAACATCTTTATATGTGATTATATCAGGCCCAAATAAAATGCATCTCAAATTCTCAAATGGAGGAAGAAGGAAATTGTGAAAGCTTTTACTTTTATTTTCCAATGCATTTTGGCTACATATGTGGTTCTAGAGGAATGGAAGGTTGCTGATGTGGTCTTGTTTAAAAAGGAGAAAAAGATCAACCAGGTAACTACAGACCAGTCAGTGTGATATAAGTAGTGAGCAGATTGTTGTACGATAAAGGATTCTGAGGGTTGGTCTAAGTCAGTAAAGAGGCACTGTTTAATCAAGAACAGTCAGTATGGATCTGTGTGAAGGGAAGGTCATGGCTGAATAACTTCACAACTCCATACTGACTGTCCTTGATTAAACAGTGCCTCTCTGAATACTGAGAGAATTCAGTATTGGTTTAATATTGTCACTTGTACCAAGGTACAGTGAAAAACTTGTCTTGCATACAGATCGTACAGGTCAATTCATTACACAGTGCAGTTACATTGAGTCAGTACAGAGTGCATTGATGTAGTACAGGTAAAAACAATAACAGTACAGAGTAAAGTGTCACAGCTACAGAGAAAGTGCGGTGCAATAAGGTGCAAGGTCACAACAAGGTAGATCGTGAGGTCATAGTCCATTCATTGTATAAGAGAACCGTTCAGTAGTCTTATCACAATGGGGTAGAAGCTGTCCTTAAGTCTGGTGGTACGTGCCCTCAGGCTCCTGTATCTTCTACCTGATGGAAGAGGAGAGAATGACCCAGGATTCAGAATACTCTCTGAATTCAGTATTCTCTGAAGCTCATTTTGAGGAAGCTACGAGGGTAGATTGATTAAGAAAGTAGAAGATCATGGCATCCAAAGGAAATTGACAAGTTGAATTAAAAATTTGTAAAGGGTAACGGTCGACAGGAGTTTAGTGACTGCTGGAGTCTGTACACAAAGTGGTTCCAGGTTATTAAGAAGGTATTTGGTATATATTCATTGGCTTATTCAAGGAGACTTTGAGCACATTCGTGAATCTTTTCTCCTGTCTCTTTCCATAACAGAGTTCGGAATGGAATGTCTATTTCAGAAGTCTGCTGTCAGACGTACAAACAATGTGACCTGCCCAACAGAGCTCACTGAGTGTAATTAGGGCCTTGATGTTGGCTTGGAAGGGGGCACTGATGTTGGTTATCATCCTTATGTGAACTTGGAGAATTTTGCACTGGTGGTGTTTTTCTAATACATTGTGGTGCCTGCTGTAGATAGTCCAAGCGTCAGAATGTATAGGATTGCTGCCTGGTAGACTTTGAGTTTTGAGCCCATTTGAGATCTTGATCTTCACACACCCTTTTCCTCAATAGCAGGCTGTGCTGGTGAATTGAAGTTGACAGTGCATTTTATCCATGTCTGCCTTCATTGAGAGGTGGCTCCCGACATATTGGAAGTGGTCCCAGAGTCTTGCCATGAATCTTAATCATCAGAGAGCAGCACTGTACAGTGGAAGGCAGATTGGTGGAGGACCTTAGTCTTGAGGATATTGACCGTAAAGTCCATCTTCACATTTGCTTCAGTGAACAAGTGGACGATGGTTTGGACCTCGGCCTTCAAGTGTGCACAGAAGCGTGTCATCTGCACACTGCTGCTCGACTATTGAGGTTTGTGTTTTCTTTATTCTGGAGTGAAGTAACTGTGGTTTGAACAGTTTCCCATTAGTTCTGAAGACTAGCTCCATTCCTTATGGGAAGTTTGTTGGAGGTGTACCCTGGCATTGTGGTGGAAAGATTGAAAAAAATGTCAGATCAACGACACAGCCATGTGTAACACCATGAAGCAAACATAAGAAGGAGACAAATTTTTGCAGGCAGCCAAATTTGAGAAAAGTGCTCCACAGCCCCTCCTGATTCATGGAGCCAAAGGCTTTAGTGAGGTTGAGAAATGCCGTGTATAGTGCTGATGCTGCTCCCTACTTTTCTTCTGGAGTTGTCACATGGTGAAGATCATGTCCCCAGTGCCTCTAAGATCCACACTGTGCTTTGGGGAGCAGCTGTTTGGTCACTGGAAGGAGGTGGTTGAGAAGGACCCTCAACATTGGTTAGGCTCAGATCGAGTACTGTGTATAGTTTTGGTCACAACACTACATAAGTGTGTTATGAAACTAGGGAGGGTGCAGAGAAGATTTATGGCAATGTAGCTAGGGTTGGAGAACTATAGTTACAAGGAGAGACCCTCTGTGGTGTGGTTATTTTTTTTGGAACAAAGGAAACTACAGATTTTCATTGACATCTTTTATGGGTGTTGGTATTGGTTTATTGGTCACTTGTACCGAGGTACAATGAAAAACTTGTCTTGAAAACTGATCGTACAGGTCAATTCATTGCACAGTGCAGTTACATTGAGTTAGTACAGAGTGCATAGATGTAGTACAGGTAAAAACAATAACAGTACAGAGTAAGGTGTCACAGCTACAGAGAAAGTGCAGTGCAATAAGGTGCAAGGTCACAACAAGGTAGATCATGAGGTCATGGTCCATTCATTTTATAAGAGAACCGTTCAATAGTCTTATCACAGTGGGGTAGAAGCTGTCCTGAGGCTTAGACAAGGTAAATAAGAAAGGCCAATAACTAGGGTAGAAAGGCCAGTAACTGGGGTACATAGCTTTGTTAATTGGTTAAGATATTGGAGGGGAGTTGAGAAAAGAATTATTTCACTCAAGGAATGGTTGGGGTCTTGGTCTTATCTCCTGAAAGGATAGTGGAGGTGGAACGCTCATATTTAAAATGGCCTGGATAAGCATCTGAAGAGTCAGAGCCTGCAGGGTTATGGACCAGGAGTTGGGAAATGGTATTGTTCTAAAGTCCATTTTTGGCTGACGATGGACCAAATGGCTGCTTTCTGTCATAAATTTCTATAAATCTGTACACAGACAAATGTATAAACGTCAGTAATCAAGTTTTTGAGTTTACGCTGCAGGGTCTTTTACATGCATCATATTCGTGGGAAAGGTCAAGGTCAACGTGCAAGTTCTCTTTGTTCCTGTTTCTGATTTGCTGATCCCAAAATGTGAATCCACAGTTTGCTGCTGAACTGAGACAGGCAGTTTTATCATTGTTAATGAGAGGAGTCAGCATACAGATATTGGGTTTCCTCTACCTGAGTTACAGAAATGTCCAGTGCAAATGTGTAATGAGATGCCCAAGCAGTGAGCCCACACTGATAGACCAGGCCTGTGCATGTGAGTCTGTTGTAATAAATCATACTGCAAAAGGAAGTTAATTGAAAGCAATGAATTCATTTTAACTGATGTGAATTTTTCTATCCATTTGAACTTCCAAGAGCTTGATCTTTGGTGAGATACTGTCTCAGAAAAGGGTTATTTCCCATTTAGATGAAAACTACCTTCACTGGTATTTACTGATCCTCCTCCTATCCCCGTACAGTCCAGTTGAATCTAGTAGATGGCTATCCCTTTCTCTTTTACACTACTCAGTTACCTCTGGTGTCCTCAGATTTAGTTCTGCTACAGATTGCTGCTTGGTACTATCAGCGTGTACAATGTGTTTAAACTGATGAGAACTCGTTTGCCTCTGTGGGATCACCTAGCCTTGTACATGTTGTGCGTTCTGACTGCTTGTCAAGCGTTATGGAAGAGCTGTTCACTTTTCCAGTAAAAGGCTTACATAACTAAGAATGATGTGCTAATCTAGCTCTACCCACTTTCCTCAATCAATGGTCATACTGAGCCTAGAAATTTGCAGTCCATGCTTTGTTCCCTGCTGAGCTCCAAATCCCACATTCATTCCCTTATCAAGACCACATATTTTCATTTTGGGTATGTTATCAATCTCACCCCATGCCACACCCACTTTCCCAGTGAAAGTTATGTGCACCCCTCCATATCCTTAAACCCTCCTCCAAGGCTTCACTTTCCATTGTATCTCACCCAGACCACTCCCTAATCCCATCACAATGAGCTGCTTCAGTTCTTGCTGATTTCACTGGATCCCAGTCCACATGGTTCAAAGAATTTGTCAGCATTACAAGTCTTTTTTATTCCTCAAAGCTCTCTTGCTCTGTATTCCAGTGTACATCCTCTGTTCTGTAGTGGTTGAATTGCCAGTGTCTTTGCCTCACTATCATGATGCCTTTACCTATAAGCTTATGCTTCTTTGGACTTGTCTTAGATTTCCCCACCCTGCTGCTGCTCAAGAAGCCTTTGCTAATGATCTAAATAAATGTATCTGCTTTGTGCTTTGTAGTTTTCTATTCCCCCTGTGAAGTGTCTACTCCCTTTTATAAAGCTATCGCCAAAAAGGTCTCAAATTTGATCCTAGCGATCTCTGATTAGGTTGCAGGTGGAAAGAGTGGCCAGGTTTTCTATTCTTGCTGGGTATCCAGTGATGTAAAATGTTGTTCGGGCAGTGAAATAATTTAGTTGATCACATGTACCCTACGATCTTCTTTGGATGACCACATCAATAAAGAATGCCAGTGTGAGTAAAGCACTTTGTGGGGAGTTAGTGCTCGTGGATCCGAACCCCAACACGCTGGGAAGGCTGAAAGCAATATCCATGTTTACACTCGATATAGAAGGTAATAATCCTTTGAAGGGATTCATGAAGTGCCCACACTCTCACACTGTTATCGTGTTGTAGAAGGAATGTGGAACGGAAAAGACTGTCTTCTTTGCCTCCTACCATCCTAGCAGTCACATACTAACATGATAACAGTGTTGATAATTATTCCAGAGTGATCATTTTCTATGAGTTAGTCCAAAACAGACAGACATGAAGTGACGAAAACTCCTGTGTTGAAGGGCAAGCTTTGAGAACATAGATTTTCCCTGAGCTACTACACAGGCCACTTGTCATACCTCAAATGTCCAAAATGTGATGATGACTCCGTTTGGTTTCTAATACAGTTTTGCCACCAGCAAAAAACAAACTGCTGGAGAAACTCAGTGGGTCAGGTAGCATCTGTGGACGGAAAAGGACAGTCGATGTTAAGGGTCGAGCCCCTTCAGCTGGACTGAAAGATAGAAGGAAAGTAGCCAGTATAAAGAGGTGAGGGCAAGGTGTGGAGCAAGAGCTGGCAAGTGATAGGTGGATCCAGGTTGAGGAGGAGTGATAAGCAGATGGTGGAGGGAAAAGTGGAAGTAGCAACAGAGGCTGGGAGGCGAGAAGTGGAGGCAACAAAGGGCTGCAGATGATGGAATCTGATGAGAAAGAATGGTGGAGTATGGAACCAAATAAGAGGAGGTGGAGTGGGCAGGTGGGAACAGTGGCGGGAGGGGACCCAATGGGAGGAGTGTGTGGGTGATGGGCAGATGGAGGAGGGGAAAGAAACAGGGTGATTGGGGGCTGAGGGGTGCTCAAATATCAGCCGCTGCTGGGAAGGTATCAACAGTGAAAGATGCCCTCTGATCTTCCCGAAACTCACAGATGTTCCAGTCCAAGGTGTTGTCCATGGCTGAAGGCTTTAAACTGCTCTGTGGTCCAGGACCATGTGCTGAGGGACACGGTGAAGCTGGGTGCTGTCACTGCAAGGGACTTCACGGGGGTGGGCTACAGTTTCGGGCTCTCCCACCATTGCACACTGAGAGGCTGGAATCTGTGTTAGGACATAGAACAGTACAGCACAGGAACAGGCCCTTAATTACTAATTAAACTAGTAATTAAACTAATCCCTTCTACCTACACAAGGTCCATATCCCTCCATTCTCTGCACATTCATGTGCCTATCTAAGAGCTTCTTAAATGGCTCTATTGTATTTGTCTCCACCACTGCCCCGGCAGCGCATTCTAGGCACCCACCACCCTCTGTGCAAAAAAAAATCAGCCCTGCGCATCTCCCCTGAACTTGCCCCCTTTTACCTTAAATGTATGTCCTCCAGTACTAGACATTTTGACCCTGGGTAAAAGATACCGGCTGTCTGTCTATGCCTCTCATAATCCCATAAACTTCCGCCAGATCCCCCCTCAGAAGGCAATGAGGAGGCGTACAGGAGTGAGCTAGGTCAGTTGGTTGAGTGGTGTCGCAACAACAACCTTGCACTCAACGTCAGCAAGACCAAGGAAATAATTGTGGACTTAGGGGAAGTCAGGAGAATGCACACCAGTCCTCATTGAGGGGTCAGCGGTGGAAAGGGTGAGCAGCTTCAAGGTCCTGGGCGTCAACATTTCAGAGGATCTATACTGAGCCCAACACATTGATGCAATCATGAAGAAGGCATACCAGTGACTATACTTCATTAGGAATTTGAGGAGATTTGGTATGTCACCAAAGACCCTTGCAAGTTTCTACAGATGTACGGTGGAGAGCATTCTGACTGGTTGCATCACCGTCTGGTATGAAGGCTTCGATGTGCAGGATCGAAAGAGGCTGCAGAGGGTTGTGGACTCAGCCAGCTCAGTCACGGGCACAACCCTGCTCAACCATCGAGGGCATCTTCAAGAGGCGGTGCCTCAAGAAGGCAGCACCCATCATGCTGGGACATGCCCTCTTCACATTACTACCATCAGGGAGGAGGCTGAAGACCCACACTCAATGTTTCAGGAACAGCTTCTTGCCCTCCGCCATCAGATTTCTGAATGGTCCATGAACCCGTGAAAACTACCTCATTATTCCTCTTTTGCATTATTTATTTATTTTTGTGACTTACAGTGACTTGTATTTCTTTATACTTTGCACTGTACTGCTGCCGCAAAACAACAAATTTCACAACATGTGTCAGTGATAATAAACCTGATTCTGATTCTCAGCTAAAACCCCGGAACTTTTTCTCACCAGTTGTATGTAAATGATAACTAATGATGTATTACAGTGTTGTACAGCAGAGAAACAGGCCCTTCAGCCCATCACATCCATAACAACCTTTTTTCCCCATCTCCACTAATCCCATTTGCCCACATTGGGACCATATCCTTCTATGTCTTGCCTATTTACGTATCTGCTAATGTTAAGTAATAATAGGATGACCCTGACTTGTGATAACAATGTTGACTTGAACCCACATCGTTGTGACTTAGTTGAGAGTGCCACTGATCCATGGCTAACATTGTTAAGTCTCAAGGTGAATGTCTTTCTCTTTCATTTCCAGTTGGGCGTTGATGCTGTGGGGACAGCATGCCAGCATTATGGGTGAGTTGTACCCTCGGCATACTTGTGGCGGGTGTTGCCTTTGTCTCCTTGTGTGGAGCTGTGCCATCAAACTACCTGCACCTTGAATACTGTGTGATCGGCGCAGGTCCCAGTGGCCTGCAGATCGGTTACTTTCTGCAACAGTCCCAAAGACAATATCTGATTTTTGAGCGCAGTAACATCTCTGGGAGCTTTTTTGTACGTTATCCCCGTCATCGGAAACTCATCAGTATCAACAAGCGTTACACTGGGAAACAGAACAAAGAGTTTAACCTCCGCCATGACTGGAACTCACTGCTCAGTCATGATGACAATCTGCTGTACAAACACTACTCCAAAGATTTCTTCCCTCATGCTGACACCATGCTCCAATACTTGAATGACTTTACAAGAACATTTAAACTGAAGGTTCAGTACAACACAGAGATAAAGTGGATTGAAGCCAAAAGGGATCCCCAGGCCTGGAATGGGCTTTATTTCTTTCTGACAGATCAGAACGATCATCATTACAGGTGCAGGTATGTCAGATCATCATTAATGGTGCCGTGTTATGCTGGTGGCAAGGGGTGGATTTGCTTATTCTTGGTCCTTGCTGTTTGCTTATCGTTAATCAAGGCTGCATGTGGTAACCATGCTGTTTCCTGCCAGAATGTTTGGGTATTTCTCCAATTAGCCTCAACTGGAGATATCAATACGTGTCAGATTACAACAGTGCTTTTAATCTTTACTCAATAGATGTTGCTGTTGTTTTGACTGAGGGTTCTATCAGCTTCATGGATATTTTAAAATATATTCCATAGCAAAGTTCCT